>NC_135576.1:105549164-105857564 GCF_965152235.1 Eretmochelys imbricata | reverse complement strand
TGCTTTAGGAAAGATGTGAATAAATTGGAGAGTCCAGGGGAGAGCAACAAAAATGATAAAAGATTTAGAAAATCTGACCTATGAGGAAGGGTTAATAAAATGGGCATGTTTAGTGTTGAAAAAAGAAGACCAAGGGGGGACCTAATAAGTCTTCAGATCTGTTCAGGGCTGTTATAAAGAGGACTGTGATCACTTATTCTCCATGTCCTTTGAAGGTAAGACCAGATATTAAAAAAATATTTGTAACTGTAAAGGATAGCTGGGATCTAGAATAGGCTTCTGAGGGAGGTTGTGGAATCCCAGTCATGGGAGGTCTTTAAGAAAAAGTTGGACAAATGCTGGGCAGGGATGGTCTAGATTTAATTGGTCCCCCCTCAAAGCAGGGGGTTGGCCTAGATGACCTTTCAAGGTCCCTTTCAGCCTTGATTCTGAGTCATACAATGCTGTATCATAGAAAGCGGGGCTAAAATGTTTTACCTTTGAGTTGTTTATTCATAGAAATGGTTAGTTTTTTAATTTGATTCTTTTTAAGTGCATATTTACTTACAAACATTTTTTTTTCTGTCTGACTGATCAATAAACAAAACATGTTAGTTATTGACTAAGAATGGCAGCGGTATCTTTTGAGATGCAAGGAAATTGCTGCATGCAGACACTCAAATATCCAATTCCCATTCTGAATGCATAGTAATGTTATAGTCCTGGATCTGTAATCTAATTCCTAGAGCAAATAGAATGCATAATAAACAAACACTGGAATCTGAAATACTGTGCATGAACAACTTCCTCCCTGTCTGTTTGAAATATTCATTAGCTTCATACAAGAAGTGGGGGAAGAGTAGAGAAAGATACCCGTAAAGGAGAACAATTTTCCCAAATCAGGAGTACCCAATAAACAAACGCTAGTCATTTTCAAGACAAAACAATAAACCATCGAAGAGTAATTCAGAGAGAGTAATGTATGGAAAAGCTTACTGAGGCACAAAGAAGAAACTACTAAATATAATAAATCTGAGAATCTTAATAGAGCTCAGGGCAACAAATCATAGAGCAGGTTAAGTACTGTCAGATAAAAAGTACCACAGCTGTCAGTAGGGAACACCATCAGAATTTTGAACGAGTGCACAGGACAAAACCCAAAGAAGTAGAAAAATCCAGATCTGTAGCAGTTTCAAGAAGCAATGTTTAAATAGATCTATTGGCAAAGAACTAGTGGGTCCAGTCTCCTGTCAGTACCTACATGTAACTCTGCTTAGTGACCAGGGGAGATGTGTATGCATAATGAGAGGTTGAGTAGAATCTTTTTCAAACATGTAAAAAATTATCTGCAAATTATACAGAGATGGATGTATAATCTATTTAAAAACATAGGTCCAGATCCTGAAAACACTTATATGCTTAACTTTTCTATTGTGAGTAGTCTCACTGAAGTCAATAGCATTACTCCTGTGGGTAATGTCCAGCATGTGTGTAACTGTTGGTAGAATAGAAATACATGTGCTATAATTAGATCAAGTACTAGTTTTACACTAAATACTATCAAACTGTAAAACACATCAAGCTTTAAAGACCTTAAGGCAATAGTCCAAGGAAACTAATTATCATCAGATAAAATCACACTTGGAGGATGATAATGAGCTCAGAATCCCAGAATGAAATTTGTAAAGCTGCTCCCGCAACGGTTTTTAATGGCAACTATTGTTAGAAGGTTGCAACGTTTTCCAGATTTATTAGTGAATCATTTATTAAAAAATAAAATGAAGAATACTTTAGTGTTTCTTTCAGTTAGGATGGTTCTCAGATATGTGACCCTGAGGTATTCCATGTAACATACGTTTAAACCAAAGATCTAACTATGGCATTTTGTTTTGTTTTGAGCTGCAAAGTAGCAATTGTTACCATAAAACAGTTGGATCCTAAACATGATACTGGGCATTTATGGCATTTTATAGAGTCACTGTTGTTACCAAAGATTTTTAGTCAAAAACATCACTTTATTGAGCAGAGCAACTGCTTTGAGAATAAGCTGACATCCCTGTCTTTTGATTAGCTGGAACACTCCACTTTTAGTATAATTCCACACACGATGTAATACATTAGCATACATTACAAAACTGTATGCTGCAGTCTAAAACATGTTTTTTCTAACAATACTTTTTCTGCCCAGAAGGATAAGTGGCCATCAGTGATGGCCATTACTTTGTACAGTATCACAAAGTAATACTTGATCAGCTTAAAAAGTGCCCTTCAAGAATGCTGAAATACTCCATTTACTCCCACAGAAAACTTAAAGCTAAGTTTATTGGTTCACTTGGACATTGAAATTGGAATTGGAATTCAGGTGAAAGGCAAAGGTATTCAGCTGTATCAATACAAAACTATGCTACTGTGTTATATTAGCATGGCAGAGTTTAGAATAATTCTAATGATACTATCATTTCTGAAACGGAATTTTTATCACATTCTTTCTTTTATATAGCAATAAATAAATTTAACAATAATACTACATTCTCCCTAATATTTCACGGTGGCATATTTATGCCACACTAATACCTGCTACTACTTAAGTGCTAGATTCTTCTACCTTTTATGTTGAGTAGAACCTTACTTCATAAGTAGTCCCATTAATTTCAGTGAGGATAAGTCATAGAAATTCAATGTGAGTTAAAGTGACAGAATCTAGACATTTTATAAAAACTTGTTTTGCAAGTCATGAGCAAGATGAATTATATCAGTGAGGCTATCTGCAGTGTAAAGTGCTACTCAGCCCGAGTAAAGTGGAAAAATTGGGCTTAATGTTTGTACTGTAGAAATCTGTATATAGATCATTGCAAGAACTAAAGCAATACTAATTTTTTTTCTCCCAGATCATTCCTTAACAGGAATGCTGCATGAATTTTATTGTGTGATACCTGAAAGTTTAAATATTTTAATTATTATTGTAGGTAGCGGTAAGTGATATGTACTGTTCCTGAGTTGGATTCATATGATTTTTACTTTATAATAAATATCCTACCACAGCTATGTATGTTTGTTTATAGTGTAATGTAAATATGGATTTTGAAGGTTGAAACCTCTCATAGGTACTTGAAGGAGTTAAATTATTATGGGACAGATTGTCTCTGGGCTTACACAGCCATGAAGGATATAAGGGTGATCAAAACACTCCTTCACTCCTTTGGATGACTTTCTGGCCTTTCGACTGCATGTATGGGGATGACAGTAGGGGCTACACATGCAGTATCATCTCTGACTTCCATGGAGGTTGGTGGCAAATGGACAAGGGGAATTCTTGGGTGGTGTGAGTGCAACTGTAATCACGCCTACATCACCACCCTGCCTGATGTCCACTGTATGGGAGGTGGCTGGGAAACACAAGACAAGAGACATAGCCAGGGTGTTACTGCACCCTTTTGTGGGCAGCTGCAACAAATAAGGAAATGTTCAAGCTTCTGTAACTCTCACCAAGTGGCAAGCTCAGGGAACAGTGGCTTCAGGTCAGTGAGGCCCAAATGATGGGTACTATGACACTGATGCCTCTGTGCTGAGGGCTTCTTTGCCATAACTGAGGATTGACAGCAATATGTTGTCTTTATGGTCACATTCTTCACTTGCAATGTTTTGAGGACTTCAACTTAGCACAGTTATGTTAAGTGGACTTTGATCTCATTTTGCCTTTCTTTGTGATTCTTTTTAGTCTGTGATAAATCAGTAGTTATTTATGAAATATCTTCAAAAGTGTAAAATGTAAAAATAGATTTCTTTGGAACATGATGGCAAGTCTGTGGAATACATCCTGACCATGTAGCACTAAGTGGCTAAGGTAATAAATGGGAGCCTACTTGCTCTTTTACATATCCTCAAAGAAGAATTACTCTGTACATGTAAGATGCACTTGATAGAATGTGCATATTTTAATGTTCAAGGTTCTTCACAATATGATTTCTAAATGTTTGATCATATTTAATAAGTGTAGACTTTAGTGAGGAAAGGAGAGAGGATTTAAAAGCGCTCATGGACTGGGAGAAAAAATGTTAATGTCTTTTGTCCATGAAGGTGTTTTTCCTAAATGTCCTTCTGTAATCCTATTACCTTAATTTAGTGAGAGCAAGAGTACCTTAAGAGTAAGCAGTGTTTTGCACAAGCTACACTATGTGTGAGGGGAAAACAGAAGTCAAAGAATAAATTTGATGCTTGGACTATGTAAAGAGGATGACTGGGGAGCTTATGCTTCCTACTTGTAAGGCTTTGTTAAGAATTCTGTTGAGTATTTTAACCCCTCTGGCTGTTGCCCGGGTTCACTGTAGATGAAAGCAACATGTTCTGAGCAGCATTGCCTTCCAGAGCGAACTTTTCAATGTACAAACAGGAGTCAAACAAGGCTGTATCATCGCTCCAACCATGTTTGCGGTTTTTATCGCCGTCATTCTTTACCTAATTGCTGGATAGTTTGTAGGTGGCGTTGAAATCATTTACAGAATGGACGGAAAGCTGTTCAGGCTTAGCAGGCTGAAAGCCAAGAGTAAGATCTCTACAACATCTATTGTGGAACTTGAGTATACTGATGACAACGTAATCTTTGCCCACTCTCAAGATAGTTTGAAGATCTTTCTCAATGTGTTTGCCGATGCTTACGCATGCCTTGGTCTCGCTCTTAATATCAAGAAGACTAAAGTGCTCTATCAGTCCTCTCCGAATGAGGTATTACATGCCCCATCATCAAAATCAATGGAGTGGCACTGGAGAATGTCTATCATTTCCTCTACTTTGGAAGTCATCTTTCACCCAAGGCAGATATTGATGCAGAAATTCAACTTTGCCTGAGCTGTGCCAGTGTAGCTTTTTCACGTTTATGGCACAGGGTTTTTGAAGATCATGACGTTCAAACAGACACCAAGCTTCTTGTTTATCAAGCCATTATTCTCCCAACACTGTTGTATGGGTCTGAAATTTGGACAATCTATAGACACCACTTGAAAGTCCTTGAGAGGCTCCATCAACACTGCCTTCATAAGATTCTGAAGATCAAATGGGAAGACAAGCGCCCTAATATTAGTGTCTTGGAAGAGGCAAAGACCACCAGTATCGAGACAATGATCATCCGTCAGCAATTCTCCTGGACTGGTCAAGTTGTCTGGATGCCAGACCATCCCCTCCCAAAACAGGTCCTGGTCTCTCAGCTGAAAGAAGGATACTGCAACATGGGTGGACAACGGAAGCATTATAAGGGCTTGCTGAAGGACAACCTAGAAAAGTGAAATACTGACTTTGACACTTGGGAGACGCTTGCCCAGGATCACTTAAAATGGAGTGAAGTCCTACGTGATGGTCCCCTGTATTTTGAACTTGCTCGCCGACAAGCTGAAGAGGACAAGAGGCACAGGAGGAAGGAGAGACTGGCTCCCAGTCATGGTCAACAGCCTCCTGCTGAGCCTGAAAACATCTGCCCTCATTGCAAAAGAACTTGTGGTTCAAGGATTGGCCTTATTAGCCACCTGAGGACCAATAATTCCCATGGAAGATGATCATACTTGGTAACGAGTGTTCACCCATCATCATCATTATCCTAGAGAGAGATCTAAGAATTTAATCACAACCAAATATATAGAGAGTTTGTTGTGTCACTGAAAGGTGTGAATTACCTGTCTTCATTCCTATGAGATAGTAACCTTGAAGCCTAATTAACAGTATGCTCCTGAAAGTAAATTTGTGACCATGGTTTTTCAAGGAGAATTACACAGAGCTCCTAAAATATTATGATCTGAATGTGGACCTCACACATCAAGGTTTAGCTTGCAAAACTAATGTGTTTATCTTTTAAATAGAAAAGTTTAAAAAAATATACAAAATTCACTATTGAATAATTTATAACAAACATTTAATTATAGCTTAAGCCACTATATATCCACTTAGAATATCCCTGTGATGGGCTCCTTCGGGCACATGGTGGTTGAATTAAAGAAGAGAATGTGAACAATGTTTACAATTATTTTTTACTACTGGAGATTGGCATATCAAAATTATACATAAACAAAAAATGTAATTTAAAAATGTAGAGTTAAATCTAATCCTTCACTTTAGTGTGGTACAAGTTTTTATGTATATGAGTAACATTTTTCTGTGCTCTTGGTCTCTTAACAAGGGTGAACTTGGAAGAGCCTCTTTAAATGAAAGCTATACCTTTTTATCAGCTGATCCCATACAAAATAATTGTGGTTAATTGATGTTTGTGAAATTTGCCATATAAATAGCAGTATGAAGTTAAATCTAGTCAGCAGTTGCAGCACAGAAGGGTCTACTAACTTACAGGTTATCTTGTTGCATATGGAATCAGCCTTCTGAGTAAAGAGTGAGGTGCATTTCCACAGACATTCCAGCCATTGGGTCTCTGAGACTCCCAGCACGTGTACCAGTTGTGGTAGTGGTGTTTTGTCTGTTGCTAGATGCCTGCAAAGGGGACAGTCCAGCACCATCTCATTTCAGCTAGGATATGGTAGCTTTTTTGTTTACTGATTTCTTTGGGCTTTTTATTCTGGTCTTGGTTTTTTGTTACAGTCTTTACTGGAATGTTACTCAGGAGTATGCACTGAGACTCATCAGAAAACTAACTTAGATGAATAACTTGTACAGAGTGTGTTTGTTTTGTATGTGTGTGCGGTTTTTTTTAAAGGCAGTTTTCTGATTGGCAGAAAGGAGAAGCTTCTAAAATTGTGCAAAGGCACTAACTGACATATTTTTATCACTCTAGCTACAGCCAGACTGCGCTTTTGTGAAGTCGGGGAGGGCATAGCTCAGATGTTTTGATAGGAGGTGTGGCAGTACTTGCTTTTGTATGCTATATTTTATTATGGAAGGAATTTTTACAGCTAACAACCAATAAATATCTACTAGAGTAAATAACACTATTTTATTCACAAAGTATTAAAAGGGAAAGTAGGACGCAAAACACATTGAAAACAGTAAGTACCTTTTTAAGTGCTGTGGACTTCTCTTAGCAGAGGTTTCTCGGGAGTGACATCCAGCTACAAGGATATCACATCTAAAGCATTTTCATACATGAACAGTAGTGAACGTTGGAACTGCAGTATGGGAGATTAGCCTACTATACACTTGGATGAATAGGGAATTTTTATTTTTTGATTGCTGAACTGCATGCAATTTGATGCACTCATAGTGTTCATATGAATCTTGTTGCCTAGATAAATTAGGTATTACTTGGGAGGAAGCAGATTGACTCTCTTACAGATTAAATCTGTTGATATTTAACCAGCACCCCAGACTAAACTGCTTTGGCTTCTTTTCTGTCATTGTATCCTCTGAAAAAAAATTGGAAATCAATCATCTCTTGTGCATTTTTCTACTCCCAGAAAAACGAACCAAAAGTCACAAGTGATATATGAGGTGACATTGGTGGAGCAGGGAGAGCAACTATTTCTGTGTATTAACTGTAACCCTTGACCCCGTTCAGGCAAAAAAGTTAACTTTGTATGGTATTACTCTTTATATAAACAGAACACGGTGTATATAAAAGGATTCAAGAAATGTGAGGCACTTTACAAAGTAATACGTTAAATGTGAATATTGTTCACACCAAATACTAAATGGAGGACTGTATTAGTGAAACCATGGACTGTAGTGTTAAAGGAACATTGCCAGCTTGAGATCCTAATTAGGCTCTTTTAAAAATGAGTTAAATATAGTGTCATCTTATGCATGTTCCTAAATTCTCCCTACCAATGTACATGTTTACAGCTGCACTTGGCTATTTAAAAAAAAAACCCTCTCTCATATATAAAATGCACAAACAGGAGAACTGATGAATTATATGGGGCTAGCAATATAATTGACTATAAATGAAATGCTGTCAAATGGACTAAGTAAATTGAGAGAAAAAATGAGAAAAACATTTTTACCTCAATATCTCCATTATATTAATCTTAGGTGATATTGCAACACTAATGGGCAAATAATTTTCAGGTAGGGGGTGATATTTTTAGATGTTTTTGATCATCTGCATATCTTGTCATTCCCTGGTATAACATCACACCCAGAAGTACAAATATTGAGCTATTGAATTCACAGCTGTGGCATTACACACATGCAGAGTTCTTTGGCCATTGGGGTGCTTTCCAAAGAGTAGTGAAGAAAGGGAAGAGGAAACATTTGTGCAGCTGACAAAAAGAAGTATAAGGGAGGAGACTCAGAAGTAGACACCTTCCTGGAGGGAAGCGAGGGAGTAGGGCAGCAACCGAAGTGGGGGGAGGGGAATGGGTCAGGGAATGATGGGCTATGCAGGGCATAGAATCAATTAAAGGAATCTGAGAATCCACATTGTGCTCACACTCCATAATCCTGCCTTTCTTTGTGATCTGAAGAGAAAAATTAGATGAAAAAGAAAACGATTGGTGCTCTCTTTAGAGAATTTAATTGTTGCATAGAAACCTATGAGAGAGAAACTTAGGTCACTGATTTACTGAGATCAGAATTATAGTCCTGTACCTCAAATATACAAAAAAGAAGGAATAATTCTCTTTCCTGTAACCTATCAGTGTTATCTAAGCCCCATGCAAGAATTAAGATAATGAGCATTAGATTAATTCTTCATCCAGCTATAAATTTAATCATTGGCTGTTACTTTGAAAAAATCCAAAAACTTTTTATTGACACAAAGTTACAATAAAATTTTAACATATATAATTTATTATTTATTCAGGTTAATATTCAAGGAACCCGGCTAAAGATTCTGGCTTGTGGGCTAGGGAGCCCTCTTTGAGTACACTAAAAAGAGTGACCAAACTTCTTAAATATCTGTCCTCTTTTTGATGCTTCTCTTGTTTATGTACTTGGAGAGAAATTGGCTGTTACTTTTGAGCACACCATCAGATTTTCTTCCATTCTCCTTCTGATGTCAAAGTCTGTAAGCTCCTTAAGGACATGATCACTTTTTCAAAGGTTCATTTTGTAGAAGATCGTTGTAAAAATTAAGCACTCAGCCATCCCAAAAATACTAAAAGACACTATTTCTGAAAAAGAACAATAAATAACAATAAAAATATTGGAGTTTTTACACTGGGTTGTTACTTGGACTACAATATCCCTCACTGAAAGTTTGTAAGACTTCACAAAATTGGAGCTTTGCTATTTCAGAGTCTCTTCTCTTAGGGATCTAAGCCAATTAGCTTCTAACAAAATATCACGGGTCCATTCTAACTAATGAGGCTTTATGAGAAATATCAGGTGCAAAAAATAAAAAAAAAACAGTTAATTTGGGGGCATAAACACATGGGGGTGTAATAGAAAGCTATTGTCAGCCTCAACTATAGGGTCACTACAGTGTCACTATAATGAAAAGAAGAAAATAGAAAAGAGCAGCAGAGTTGAAATATCTATGAAGGCTATGCAAAGTATAGCAGTAAGTGAAAGAACCCAAAAAACACAATTTTTCAACAAATAAGGGAATTAGGCAATTCCTCTGATTCTGGCTTAGAGTTATAGGAAATTACTGGACATTAGATTAGCAGGTTTCTTAGTGAAGGGAATAAAATGAACAGATCCAAATCTCTCCAATATAGGGGGCAGAGCCCCTCTTCTGTGTGAGTGACAGAGAGGAAATTGGACCAGTGAGTGGCGTTGTGACCAGGTGCATCATCTCCTGGACCCATTCCCGGGCTCCACTCTGTACCCCCTGCACACTCCTCCACACTGAGCACTGTGCCTGGTGCTCAGATTTGGGTGAGACTGGGTAGAAATTGGATGGGCTATGTCCCACCTGTTCAGTGCTATCCTCCCAAGAATATTTTCTGCATCCATGTGTAGGTGAGCCAAATAAATGGTCTGACGACCTGGATATGCCACCTGAGCCACTAGTTGCCCATCCTTAGTGTATACTTACAAAGCTCCTGCACCCGCCTGCTGAGAGAATCATTCTCAACTCATCTAATCATGTGCTGCCAGAGCTGGGACTGAGCTTGTTAGCAATTTTAAAAGCTTTCCCCTTTTCTTCACGTAGACTCTCATCAAGACTGTTTTCCCATGTTTCTTACTGTAAGCCCAAGTTTTGACTATCTGCTATACAGTGTTCCCTTTTCTAAAACTATGCCACTGGACTCCTTTCTTTTTAAATTGAGATTCATGGATAGGTGAGCCTCAATCATGTAGCCTTGTACTGGGAATAAGCAGTCTTTGTATTCTGTTTGATTTCAATGAAATTATCCAACAACCTCATTGGATGGTTTCAAAAAGGGTTGACTGAAATCCTTCAAACTTTGAGACAAATCATTTGTATTTATACATAGGAATCAATGTGTGTAAGACTGTTTTCTTTTAGTCTTCATTAACTGGAGAAAGGTCCCAAAGGAAGTGTAATAGAACTAATATCCGTCCTGTATACAGTGGAATAAATGTGCCAACCCCCTTGAATGCTGTACAACATTAAAAGAACTGCTGTATCTGAAGATCAGGTCTATTAATCAGATATTCAAAATCAGCATGGGATAGAGAGAGGACACTTAAATAAAAAAGTTCCAAAAAGGGGACTGAGTGAGGAGAATGAACAGAATTAAGGTTTCAGAGAAAATTCAGGGGGAACTCCTGAACAGAGTAAATAGCAGGACCATCCAGGACAAATAGGATTCAAGCTGTCATACATATAAGGAAGGGTAAACACCTTTAAAATCCCTCCTGGCCAGAGGAAAAACCCTCTCACCTGTAAAGGGTTAAGAAGCTAGGATAACCACGCTGGCACCTGACCAAAATGACCAATGAGGAGACAAGATACCTTCAAAGCTGGGGGGGGGGGAACAAAGGTTCTCTCTGTCTGTGTGATGCTTTTGCTGAGAACAGAAAAGGAATGGAGTCTTAGAACTTAGTAAGTAATCTAGCTAGATATGCATTAGATTCTGTTTTGTTTAAATGGCTGATAAAATAAGCTGTGCTGAATGGAATGTACATTCCTGTACGTGTGTCTTTTTGTAATTTAATCCTTAATCCTAGAGGGATTTTCTATGTTTTGAATCTGATTACCCTGTAAGGCATGTACCATCCTGATTTTACAGAGGTGATTCTTTTACTTTTTTCTTCAATTAAAATTCTTCTTTTAAGAACCTGATTGCTTTTTCATTGTTCTTAAGATCCAAGGGTTTGGGTCTGTGTTCACCTATGCAAATTGGTGAGGATTTTTATCAAGCCTTCCCCAGGAAAGGGGATGTAGGGTTTGGGGAGGATTTTGAGGGGAAAGACGTTTCCAAGCAAGCTCTTTCCCTGTTATATATTTGTTAGACGCTTGGTGGTGGCAGCAATAAAGTCCAAGGGCAAAAGGTAAAATAGTTTGTACTTTGGGGAAGGTTTAACCTAAGCTGGTAAAAATAAGCTTAGGGGGTTTTCATGTAGGTCCCCACATCTGTACCCTAGAGTTCAGAGTGGGGAAGGAACCTTGATAGCATGTTTAGACACTTATTACTGACATTAATTATTCCACTACAAATATTAGATTTAATTTAAGTGGACTCTTCCATACTAATAAAATACCTTATACTAAATAGTAATCCTACTCAACACTCTTTCATTCCTTGATCAACCAGGATCCAGAACAGTCATTCAAGATGACGATCCTGGGATGCATACACTTGTTAGAAAAGCATAGAGATGTAACTGAGTTGCTAAAAGTCACACAGTAAGTCAGTGTCAGAGTCAGGAATAGAACATGACTCCTACCTCATAATAGCCTATTTTTAATAAACAAATGGAAAGATGGCATGACCTGTAAAATAAGAAGGGTGTAGCCAAAGAAAGGACTTGCCACCTCCCCAAACTTTTTCTGAAACTACACTTTGAATGGTGTCTGTTTATCATGAGTGATTTACCTGTGTAAAGATAAAATTTCTATTTTTGTGAATGAAAAGTCAAAAGTAGTCCGTTCTCCTGCTTTCTCTCTTTCACCTATGGATTCTGAATTCATTATTTAGTTTGTAACTTGGTGGATATAATCTAATATTTCTCATTTGTGGAGTCTTGATAGAAAACATTTTGTGTCAGTTTACAATGAACTGTTAAGTTGTTTTGTATTGGTTTTTTTTTTCCCTTTGTAAGAGCTTCCCTGTCATTTGCTTCCTGAATAGCTGCACCAGAACTTGTGGATTGATGGTAGAAAACCCTTCTTAGCCATCTGTTGTTGATCTGTAGTGCTGGGCAGGGTATTATTAAATCACACAAGTGAAGTGTACAGACATTTATTTCATCAGTTTGGTTGTGTGTTTGGTGTTATACATCTAAAGCCCAATATTCTCTTCTTGTTTTTTCAATCTGCAAATGTGTGAATACTCCCCCCTCCCTCAAAAGGGTCTGGATTTATTTATTAAATCAAGCAAACACTTTTAATGAGGTGATCCTTTGAATCCAGTTCTGTGACATATATTGTATACTTGACTAAAAGAAAGAACATGGGTACAGACTGATATTCACTGGAACGTGGAAAAAGCTTGTATTTAAATGTGCAAATTATATACATTATAAAGGTCCAATATGGCACCACTCACACAGACAATAAGTGTGAGTAGGAGATGATGGTGCAAGCCCTGCATACTGTTCTGTGCTCTTTTATACGTTCACCTCATGAAAGGATCAGTGCAGTTTTTAGAAATGTACATGGTGCGACAGAAGATGGTAGTACAGAACCAACCATAATTTTAAAATTAAAATTTTGTTCGTTTGCTGTGCAATATCTCACATGCTGTAAAATATGTGGAGAACTCCTCTAAGAATGTAAATATAGTCCTAATGCCTGGGTCATGGCTAGAATCGAACAGGGATGTAGTCATTAAATTACTCTTTAGTAAAGAAATAATCATGTATTGAGCATTGGGTTGATTTTCTGCTGGGAGAGGGGTGATGGGCAGGGGGAATAGTAGTAATTTGTCTTTTGTCAAATACCCTCTCCTTGTTCTCAGGTTCAGGAACTAGGATGATCTTCCAACTGATTGTGTATGTTTAATTCCTCTTATTATTTCAGTATGGAAAACTTTTTCTCCTAGGGAACAATCTAGGAAAGATATGTACAGTAAACTGTCAGATACACAGCTAGGCATCTAATACATTTTCCAAGGGCGGATATTTTCTTTCCGGCATTTGAAACTTCAGTTAAAATGGTACAGACTTATTTTAGAGTAACTCCCAATGGTACCTGTGCTTCAGCTGTCCCACGGGGAAGCAATAATGCATTCCCGGTGGAAAAAGGGGTTAATGAGTGCATTATGGCTTACCTGTAATAGCTCTGAAGCAGAAGTACCATTGGGAATTACTCTAAAAAAGTCTGAACTTGGAAGTGGAGAATACTGAGCAGCAGTTACTGATGAGTTGTGTGGTTCTTTCTCTTGTACAAAAATGTTCTGTTTGCTAATCAAATTCTTCCACAACCCGAGTATTTTCATGATGTGATTTCATAATATTGTTTGGCACACGTTTTAGCAAGTTAAATAAATAGAGCCTATCTCCAAAATAGATGTTTAATATGTCTAGTAATGATTTCAATATTTTACATGCCACCCATCAAAATGATGTAACCTAAGTAGACTGGTCATTTTAATAGCTTCTCTGGGTGTCATAGGAAAGACTCTCCTACAGAATATTTAATATCATTTCACTGTTGCTTAATGTAGGCTGTATGTTTGTGAGTTTTGATTTGAATGTTTGGATTGCATTGCATAAAAAGGCTTCTTTTAGCTGTGGCTTCTAATATCTTCGGCTGGTTGTGGTGTGGGTAGACAGTTAAAGTAAATGAAATAATACACTTGTTTTTGATCATCTGGATCAAATCAGAATATAGTGCCAAATGAGATTATGCCATGTATAAATTGAAGGAGACCAGAACCACACTGTAACATGATTTTTTTTAGTTCTTTTACTGCAAAAATGAACACACATTTTATTTGAGTTTTAATTCTGTTTTTTGGGCGGGGGGACTTAAATATGTAAAAATGAAAACCTTTAAGCAGAAAACTGTGCTGTAAAGTCTGCTTGAGTCGTCTGATCACTATTGTTTTGGAGCACTTCAAATATGGACTGCTCCATTCATCTGACTGATAACTCTGTAACAGAGACACAACATAAACGTCACCATACAATATTCCAGAGTCAGCCACTTTAGCAGAAGCATCCAGTAAATGTGGAATCCAGCAGTTTGTGCTGAGAACTCTGCATAGTTACCAGGAATGCACAACTTTGCAAGAGACAATTATAGTAAATTGTGGATCCCAGGGTTGCTAGATTTTTCCAGCCATTGGAAGGTTGTGAGCACATTTTTGTTCGTTTGTTTTTTTCCTTCGCATATGTACTGCTTAGCAAACATCAGCTACATAATCATCGTAATCCCCAAATAAAGTAGTTGCTATTGTCTCCACTTTACGAACTTGTGGTGATTATAGCAGAAAGGTTGAGTGGCTTGACTGTGGCCACAGGGAAAATCCAGGATTCAAGTAGTCAGAACTGGGACTGGAGAGCTTAGGAGTCCTGTGCTCAGTTCACTGGACAATCCGGCCCCTTCTTTTGATCATAAATCACATACCTCTGCTATAGAGTGGTGGGCTCAGCTGCAGACAGCCAGCTGGGAAGGAGCTTGCTAACAGTAATATATGTAACAGCTCCTTGCAATCACTAACTTTTGTAGGGGGTTCAGATTCATCTATATAAGATGAACATTTCAGTCACTGAAAGATAGTAAACTTTTACTGCCTATTCCAAGACGGGTAGTTATTTTTAGATTGCATTGAGGTTAGTTACCATGGGTAGCACATAGGATAAACTGTCAAAACCAGATATGTATTTCATAGTGACTTAGTGCTCATGTGAATCAAATGAAAATTCTTTAGGACTGATAAAAGCATTCACATTTCTTCACATAGAACTTTATGAAAATCTGGACATTAGAGCAGCACTTAGTTCAAGCAGGTTTCAGAGTGGTAGTTTGAAAGGGGATCTGATTTTGGAATTCACCAAGTTGGTCCAATAAAAGACCAGTTACTTGTCTTGGAAGAATCTTTGCTTCTGGAGCTGAGTGAGGAAAGTTTGAAGGAGATCACAGGCCCCTTACCTTAAACCAATTACTTCCTTGGCCTTCTACATGTGAAAAGGCTTAGCACACATAGCAGCTAAATGGGATGTAGCTGTTGTAAAATTCGTCCATCACAGCTATTAACAGTCATGATTTTAGCTCAAGTTAACTAGGTTTAATCTTGGTTAAAAACAAAACAAAACACAGTTAGTTCAAGGTAGGAAATTTGGAATTGGACAACACCACTTTCTTAAACTTTCTGGTGCAGCAAAGTATCTCTATCCTCTTTGAGTTCTGGGTACAGCAGGACAGATTACTTCACTGTCTTCAGCTCCACTATTCACATTCTGGTTTCTGGATTGGAATGCATTGTTAACTCCACAGCCTGGGAATAATTATGTGTCTTACAATGTTTTATCCTGTGCTGCGGATTTTTTTTCTCTCTCTCTCTCTCCCCATGCTGGGCCAAAAAAGCCCCCAGACAACAAAAAGTCATCCAGTTGTGTAACTTACATTGAACAATTCTTCAGAATTTAGGTGTGGTTCTTCGAAGTGTAGTGATTTTAAGTTGCACAAAAAGGCCACTTACTAGTCAGTCACTCCAATTTGAATTACATTTGTATGTGTTCAGAGTCCTGTGGTAAGTGCTTTTCCTACAGAGCTCATAAACCCTGCAAGAGGTAGGGTCTTGCTCTGATGGGCTTTGAGAGCACATACTACAGAGCTAGAAGAGACATAAAGAAAGTCTGTGCAAACTCGCACAGGTTTAGTTAAAGTGCTGCAAACCCTTGTCTGGACACAGGGCACAAGCAAACAATATACATTTTAATAAAGCTAAATGTCAATGTATTCATCTAGGAAGAAAGAATGTAGAAGAGGGACTCCATCATGGGAAGCAGCAATTGTGGAAAAAGAAGTGGGGGTCATGTTAGATAACCATTTGAACATGAGCTCCCAGTGTGACGCTGTGGCCAAAAGAGCTAATATGATCCTGGGATGCATAAATGAGAATTTCGAGAGTAGAGAGGTTATTTTACCTCTGTACTGGGCAATGGGTGACCACAGCTGGAATAGCGTTTCCAGTTCTGGTGCCCACAATTCAAGGAGGGCGTTGATAAATTGGAGAGTGTTCAGAGAGGAGCCATGAGAATGGTTAAAGGATTAGAAAACATGCCTTAGAGTGATAGACTCAAGAGGCTTAGTCTATTTAGCTTAACAAAGAGAAGATTAAGGGGTGATTTGATTACAGTCTATAAGATCTACATGCAGACAGATACTTAATAATGGGCTCTTCAATCTAGCAGAGAAAGGTGTAATATGATCCACTGGCTGGAAGTTGATGCTAGACAAGATCAGACTGAAAATAAGGCATACATTTTTAACAATGAGAATAATTAACCACTAGAACAATTTACCAAGGGTTGAGGTGGATTCTCCATCACTGGCAAATTTTAAATCAAGATAGGATGTTTGTTTAAAAGATATGCTCTAGATATTATTTTAAGGAAGTTCTACCTGTGTTATATAGGAAGTCAGACTAGATGATGATAATGGTCCTATTTTGAATCAGAATCTATAAATCTGTATCAGTTTGAGTGGTTTATTTAGGTTTAGCAGAAGTCAGAGACAGGTTTAAGTTAAACCAAATGTCACTCTTCCTTTGAAAGTAAAATTCGCATCTTTGATTAAACCAGTGAGGTTCGGAATAGACAAGCTGTAAGTGTGTGTGCACGAATGTACCATGAAGAAGAGGCAGCCTGTCCATAATTAGGTTGCAAGATCCCCCTGCCACTTTGATTTCAAAAATTGTGTTGACTTGAAAATTACCAATTTACTCTGAACACAAAGGTTAATGTTTATTGCACAGTTTGAGGAAAATTCAAACTGTTTTAAAATTATAACTCAATTAAAGAATTTGACCAATCTGACGTTTGTCTAAAATAATTTTGTCTCATTTAGTCTCCAAAAAGGCTTATCACTTCCATGTGGTAAAATTATTGCACCAGCTGTATTTGAAGAAAAATGTGGAGTCTAATTCTGCTCCTACTGTTTTTTTTTTTTTTTTCTTCCCCATTGAAGAAATGCTTCTTCGGTGGGAGAGGAAGCAGTACTATGGGCCTGATTTAAAGCCCAAGGATGTCAGTGGAGGAGCAACTGTTGATCTCAGTGGGCTCTGAATCTATGTGTGCGTGCGTGAGCATGTTGCACTCTATTGCCTGGTTACAGCTGCTTGTCCTGCTACAGCTGGCAGCTTCCTTTATTTTAACTGGCAGAGATCTGTGCCTTGGGGAGTTGTAGAAACAGTTCCAATGATACCCCAGCAGTGCTCACCAGACATAGGTACTGAACCTGAGACTGCTGGATCTACTGCTTCAACTAGAAGCCCCAAGATTGTTAGTGCAAAGATTGTAGCAGACTCAGAAGTCTCCGGGGTCCAAGTTATTTGTGAGGGAGAAAGAACCATACGCTGTGTGGGAGCATGGATTACCCAGGGTAGAAAGTCTGTGAGGTATATTGTGGAGAAGGGGTAGCATCTCCATATTTGGGATGTTTTGCAGCCGCCTTTTAACACTAATACTTTGAAATGTTTAGGGTTTAGTCATATTGATAGCCAGAATGTTCTCTCAGTTGAATTGGTTAAGTAGTTTTTGAGATTGATTTAAATGTGTCCTTCTGACAATTTTTATATGTATGTTATATTTCTTTGTGTCCTTCTGTCTCACCAGCAAAATCACATGACATCACAAAATATTGCACTGGCTTATAGGAGGGACTGTTTTCCAAGGAATAGAAAATATTTCACAAATTGTCATGTGAAAACTAGAAATGATTAGACATGAAACCAGTGGATAAAAAATACCTGGTGATGGGGAATATTTTCTTTGTGTACCACTTACCAGCGCAGGGCTATTTTTTCAAGAGCGAAAGGAAACTTCGTTATCCACATTCTTTGTCAAAATACACCTCTTTGGCCAAGGCTGTTTCTGATTCCATTTGCCAGACTGGGATGGGGAGGTGGAGATATAAGAGAGAAAATGAGTGTAAATGGCCTGTGAATGATAACATTGTAAGTTTGTGTCAGAGCTCTGACCCATGGCATGAGTATATCTATAAAAATCTATTTGCACAGCTGTCATTTAGCATTGTAGTTATAATCTGTGATTTTACTCTGCTTATGTTGTAAAAATATGCCTTAAAAATACCTACAGTATGTCTTTAAGCATTTGTTATACTTAAAGTTGAAAAGGACTTGGACAAAGTAGAGACAAAATATATGAACATAGAAATTGCAGCCTAGGGCAGAGGTTCATTTAGTCCTGTATTGTGTCACCAACAGAGAAGCAAGTCACATGCTTTACAGAAAGGCATAACCCGCACTTTTAACGTGTCCACATAGATATATTTTATGGTGTCCATTAATATAAACAATACCTGAAATTTCACCATGAAAACAAATAGAAAACACCACAAATGCACACCACCACTCCTTACTCTTAGATATGGAACCCTTCATGCTGACCCTGTACTCCTGTTTCAATAGTTGAGCTTGTAAGCTTCTGTTAGCTCAGAACTGTACAGTTATCTGCCTGCACTCGCACTACATCCATGTTTAGGTGTACAGCTAAGAACTTGGCAGAATTTTCTATTGCATTTCCTTGGTCCTACAGTTTCATTAATTTTGAATGAGTTTCATTCAAACTTACGGATTGTCTATAAGGTAGCTGGAATGAAAATAAAATCTGCTGTAATTCAAATCTTTAGTTATTTATTGCACGTCTGGAAGGAGACGCTCTTATTTCAAACATAAATGGATTTATTATTGACTTAATTTCTAAATATATGATATAATTTAAACCCTCCCCCTCTCCAGATTTATACTGAAATAGATAAAGATGAGAATTTGAACTGATTTTAGTTATCTTGGTTCCAGTTACCACATAGACGAGCCCCTAGCAAAGTGTATATGCTGCTGAAAGGACTAATTATATTAGTAAGCACTGTGCCTGGTACTGTTTGCAAGGTTGGGTGCCAAGGTTGAAGTTTTCAGGAAAGATCCTCAGCTGGGATAAAGATATGCTATTTTTACATGACATGAGTGGCCCTTGCATTTCAGTAGTATTTCAGTTTTCTATACTAATAATGGTGATGGTAATATTTTCTTGATGTGGATTGGATTGTTGTTGTTGTTTTTTAAAGGTGGGGCACATGTGGTTGTTTTAATCCTTTTATAAGAAGTCAGCAGCAGAAAGGGACTTTGTTCTAACTTGTTCTCCTCTCCCCATAAACAAACCAAAAACTTCAACCCCCCCCCCCTTCTTTCTATCCTCCCCCCACACACACCATTTTCATGAAGGGACCCAAATGGAGAATCAGCCCAAACATGAATATGTTAGAAAATTATCTTTTGACAACGGTAATTTAGAATGAAAAAATATTTTGCAACCTTAGCCAGAGCAGTTGTCACCAGCATGACTGATGCAGCTTTCCCTGGAACGAAGTGGCACTGACACTTTTTGTGGGTACGCAAGGTTACGCAGCACCTTGTTGCCACTTGCCCTTAGTGTGAGGAACCCTTGTTTGAGCCTTCTGTGCCTCCATTAGCCTCTGGTAACAAAAACATGTCTTTTGGGTCTCCGCAGGCCCCTTTCTTTCTTTACAGTTTAACAGTAGGCACACTCCAACCTCTGAGCATCCTCCTGGAGTGTCCAGCCCTTGTTCCAATGGACACTCACAGAATTCCCAGATCTGCTACTCCCAAGGGAAAATTATACACCACCTTACCATTTTCACCTCAGGATCATCACTCCACCCAACACACAGCATTTAGATGTGTCTATAGTAAAAAAACAAGAATAAGTTTATTTAACAATGAATGGAGACTCAAGTAATAGCAAATAGATGAAAATATTGGAAACTAAGGGTTACATATAAAATAAAATAATGAAATGCACTCTAGAACCTAGTTTGCTCATAAGTGTTTTTCAGCCAGGTGGGCTGTGATCCCTTTTTCATGAAAAAGCTTGCTCTCCGCTTTCTCCCTCAGTAAAGGATGTAGAGTGTAGCTCTCTATGTACAGTTATAGTCCAAAATTCCATTGTCTTCACTTGTAAACAGGACCCCCTCCCTCTGGTTTATTTCTTTCTGTAAAATTCACCCTCTGGAAGATTTCACAATCCCTTCATTTGCATTTAGCTTGGACTGTAAATGGGCATCTATTGTGGACCCTACAATACTCTATTTACATGTAGCCAGACAGATAAACATCCCTTGCCTGAAGGAAACCTGTTCCTCACCTTTTGGTGACCAGCTGCAAGTCTTTAGGATTATATAAAGTGAAAATTAAGTTCTTAACTTCTTACATAGTTTCTGTACTTACATTCCACAACAATTGTGATGACCAATGTGACACAGGCTTTCAGCAGAGACCTTACACTTGGCAAACTAATATGTAGAGACCAGAGGCAAGGGATCACTGTAATCCTTAGGCACCAAGAGTTGGCACCAAGAGGTCCCTGGGTCACACCCCCAATTTTGACCCCTTGTGTCCTTTATGCTCCAACCTGTCCCAATCCTCTTTTTTCCCCTTTCCCCCACATGTCATCATCCCAGTCCCATTCTCCTCAATCTATCCAGTTCCAGGCTTCTACTCCCTGTCCATCTTCCATCAGGCTCCTCATCCAATCTGTCTTTCCTCTGCCACTTGTTTTGCTCCCTGGCTCATAGTCCCAGTCTCCATGCCCAGCTGGTCCCAGTCTTCCTTCACCTCAACTCCCAGTCACAGTTTCCCTCTCCTGCCCCTACCAGCATCTGGTTCCAGTCACCTCCCCTTATCCTACAGGCTCCTTCTGCTTATCTACTCCCCCAAAATCCTCTCAGGTCTGTCTTTTGTCCCATTTGCATTTGAATCAGGCAGCAACCTCCTGTTGCCTGAGTTTCAGTAGTAGGAACACTGAGAAAACAGAAGACACAGGCTCCCTGTTTTCACTTTTGGTACTCGGATCCAGGGTTCAGACCCAGCCCAGCCTTGACTAGAACATACTCATTGCAAGTGAAATCTTTAGAGAATTTAGCTGCAAAACCGTAGCATGTCTCTACTGAGCACGTGTGAACTACAATTTTCCAAGGCTTATAAATTGGCCAAATTTGGACAGATTTTCTTAAGGATGGAAAAAGGTACACTGGAAAAAGGTACACTCAAAGGCCACCAATTTTCAAGTCCCTACTCTAAATCATGGGTGCACTACTGTTTTTTTTCAAGAAAAGGTAACCATTTTTTTAAAATATGGGTGAAACAATTTATTTCCCCCAAACATTGGTTTCAGAAACGGCTGAAACTGTTTTGGCTGAAATTTCCCTCCTCCTTTCCCCCCACACTCCCCCAGATCAGCTTGTGGCAAGACGCCTGACATGGAACATTTCAGCCTTAATGATTACTGTTTGGCAAAGGTATAAACAACTGAAAACAGGGACTTTTAATGGGAAGTATCAGGCAACTTTATTAGTAGGCAGTGCTACCACCGTGCCTATTAATGAGGAACACAATATTAATTACAGAATCACAAGTGGCACTTCGAAAGTGTCTGTGTGTGTTTGCATACACACACAGGGAATTAATTGATATATAATAATTCAGTATTAAGGCTTCAATTCAGCAAGGTGCTTAAAGAACAACAAGGGAATTCTTCATGTGTTTGAAGTTATGGATATGTTTAAGTACTTTGCTGAATCAGGGCCAGCATTTTCATCTTTCTCTTATACCTGTTACCATTAAATAAAATTAATATGATGCTAAAGTAAATTTAGTATTGGTATATGGGGATATGCTAGAATTGTGTTTTTGGCTTTGTCATAAATATAAAGGGAAGGGTAAACCCCTTTGAAATCCCTCCTGGCCAGGGGAAAGCTCCTCTCACCTGTAAAGGGTTAAGAAGCTAAAGGTAACCTCGCTGGCACCTGATCAAAATGACCAATGAGGAGACAAGATACTTTCAAAAGCTGGGAGGAGGGAGAGAAACAAAGGGTCTGTGTCTGTCTGTAGTCGTCTTGGCCGGGGATAGACCAGGAATGGAGTCTTAGGACTTTTAGTAAGTAATCTAGCTAGGTATGTGTTAGATTATGATTTCTTTAAATGGCTGAGAAAAGAATTGTGCTGAATAGAATAACTATTTCTGTCTGTGTATCTTTGTTGTAACTTAAGGTTTTGCCTAGAGGGGTTCTCTATGTTTTTGAATCAAATTACCCTGTAAGATATCTACCATCCTGATTTTACAGGGGGGATTTCTTTATTTCTATTTACTTCTATTTTTTATTAAAAGTCTTCTTGTAAAAAACTGAATGCTTTTTCATTGTTCTCAGATCCAAGGGTTTGGGTCTGTGGTCACCTATGCAAATTGGTGAGGCTTTTTATCCAACATTTCCCAGGAAAGGGGGGGTGCAAGTGTTGGGAGGATTGTTCATTGTTCTTAAGATCCAAGGGTCTAGGTCTGTAGTCACCTAGGCAAATTGGTGAGGCTTTTTACCAAACCTTGTCCAGGAAGTGGGGTGCAGGGTTTGGGAAGTATTTTGGGGGGAAAGACGCGGCCAAACAGCTCTTCCCCAGTAACCAGTATTAGTTTGGTGGTGGTAGCGGCCAGTCCAAGGACAACGGGTGGAATATTTTGTACCTTGGGGAAGTTTTGACCTAAGCTGGTAAAGATAAGCTTAGGAGGTTTTTCATGCAGGTCCCCACATCTGTACCCTAGAGTTCAGAGTGGGGGAGGAACCTTGACAGGCTTATAACATGTGCAGCTCCCTTTTGTGCTCTTAATCTGAATGTAAGCACTAATATATAATAGTATGTTTAGACTTTGTGCATTTTCTAATATTTCTTTGCCAGATTATAAATCTGAAGAATTAATCTTCATTCATGTTATAATGAAAAGAAAAAAAATGCTGGAGACAAAAAGGTGGAAACTCATTTTGTTGTAGAAAAATCACTTTTTTGATTGCCCTTATTAAACTAAAGGGTAACTTCAAGCCTTGGTAATGGGATAACCATTGATATATTACTGATAAATTTAACAAATGTTAGTATTTATAGAGAAATGCATCCAGTTCAGTTAAATGAACGTTAATTCAGTTGTGAATCAATTTTATTTGTTCATGAAAGATATTTATACACTCAACTGACTTCTCTTCCTGGTCTTTATAGAAGACATTTTATTTGAGTCCCTCCACGTTTACAAATATCCACCTCCAGTCATTTATCTTGCGCTCCTACCCCTACTGCTCCTTTGTCAGCTGTTGCAGGGCATTCTGATTCCCTCCAACCGCAAATGTGTATCATCTATAATTAGCTCAGTTTTCTCTAGCCTTCAAACCAAAGCCTTGGAGTGTAGCCTGAACTCGTGTTGCCTGTTCTTTATACCTCACGGAGAACTAATTAATTTGCTTACCCCCTGCAAAAAAGCCATTGGTTTCTAGATAAATCTAGCCAAGAATATTGTTTGAACTGCAGCAATATATAACTTGAACACTTTTCTACCTAGCTACCCTGGGAGTTTAGTGTTCACTGTGGAAATGCATAAACTCAATTGTAGGGAAGTTTGAAAATGAATTTGCCTCAGAACATCGAAAAAAGAATTATTACACTTACATTTTAAAGGTTTTATTGAGCTTCTTTTCTGATAAATAATGTTCCATTCAAAGTATGCTAGTCAAGGATTTAAGTCAATTGATTTTTCCATAATGTATTAATTACACATAGCATTGAACTATCATTTACCTTGTTTACAATATTTCTAATGTCTCACCAATTATTGTCAGTGCTGATAGAGGGATTTTCTTTCTTGTATTTTCCCAGGTCTCAGGGTGGAGAATTTTTGATTGAATTCAGAACCTGCAAGCTCAGGGTAAGAAGTGATTTTTGTTATTTCTTTAGCTTCAACTTGTATATTAATGCAAGAAATCACATTCCAGGATGGGGCTGCGGTATTTGGAGAATGAGAAGAAAAAAGTCTGTGCTAAATTTATTGTGAGTCACCTGGTCTTTTTGGCAGATTGTTGGTATACAGGTCTGTTGCCTCACTGTTTAAACTGGCAATAAAATGGTTTGTTTTTCTCTCTGGAATAGTTTTGAAGAAGAATATATTTTGTAGTGAAGCTTTTACTCCTTTGAGGTTACATTCATGTAACCTGGCCACATTCCATTATGGGACTAATATTAATATAGTCATCAAATATTGGAGCTAATGTGATTTCAAAAAGGATTAGATAAAAATGATTCAGAGAGGCAATGATTTATAAAACTGACAGAAGTCCTGCAGATGTAAATGGCAATTTTGTACATTAAAACCTTTGTGGAAAAGCTTCTTTGATGAGAATGAATAGCGGCAACCAGCAATAGAAAGTAAAACTTGTTTTATTACCTGTCAAGCTTTATCAAAATGGGTTCCCTCAACAAATGTTTAATGTCACAGCTTCAGTGAACTGAATCCAAGACAGGTACCTATTACAATGAAGATAAAAATTACTGGAAAATTGCGGTGACTACAATTTGAGCTTTTTTCTGTCTTGGGTACTACTCTGTATTTCTTGAGAAAACTACAATACTAAACACATTTGGACCAAGGATATAGATGTTTACCATGTAGTTGGTATCATTTAAGAGCCTGTGAAGTAAAAGCTGTTAGAGTTAAAAGCTTAGCATTACCGCGAAAATATTCTCTCGTGTTTTAAGGCTGTTTCATAGTATTAAATATAATAAAGTCAAATGCTTGTTTATAACGAGACAATATGGTTAGCATTCAATTGGGAGCAAACTCATGAGGTAACCTCATTTGTATAACACAAAATAGCTGTCATAATATGCATATTTGGGCAAAAGATAAAACTCCCTGAAGAGTAGAAACCCAAGAACAGACCTGTCAGTTCTGTTTTGTGAGTCTGTTGCTTCTGTGAAGGCAGCAGTTTAAAATGTAGCCCAGCAAAAGCAGCGATATATTTTATTGTACTGCTTCTCTATAATGAGCTACATCCTTTTAGCCCTAAGTTATATTTGTGTTTCAGAAGCTTTATCTGTGAAAACCTGAACTGAAATTTAGGTTTCTGTACTAAAGACATACACGGCATCTAAGAAAATAATAATTTACTTTGTGGGCTAAAATGGATGGATATAATAAAAACAAACAACCCTGCATCCTTTATTGCCCGTGAAAGTTCTCTTTCTCCATCAACTGTGGAGTAGAAACTATTATTTCTAGATTACTGCATTGCATAATGATAGTTGAACAAAGTCTTCACTGCTGATCTGAAGGTGATTTATAGGTGTACAGTATAACTGTTTAAATGGTACTTTTATAGTAATCTGAATAAACTGTTTGTCCTTGTGTTTGTGCTCAGATTTACTCTTTTGAATTGCTATATTTTGGGGATTTAGAAGGTAATAGTTCGGTGCTTTATAGAATTATTTTAGAATTAGAGTTTGCAGGACTTGGGTTGGTAGCAAATTTTAAACATATTAACTTTTGCATAACTGTCTCTTTTATGTCTCTTAAGGACTGGCAGTAAGTGATTCAGACACAGCTGAGGACATTTAATGCAGAGCCAGTTCTTAATGAACATACAGAGAAGTGATTTGTAAGGCCGTCTCACTATTATAAGGCCTCTGTTTCATTAAATGTAAATATTGTACATAGTGGTTGGGTTCTCTCTTCCCCTGTGCAGCTGCTGCTTTACACTAATAATCCTTTATCTATTAGGGAAGGAACATGGAAAACTAATGATGATCCATTTTGAGGTTCCAATGTTCCAACAGGTTTATAGATATGAATGTTCCATGTCTATTTAAGGAATGTATTTTATTTCGCCAAAGTTACCATATGAATAGAGCCAACTATCTGGGCATAAGTATTGTGAATAAAAAGAAATGAATATACAAACTAACTGCTAAATAGCATAGAATCATTTAAAAGTACAACTTCACAAAAATAAGAAACAAATACTTACCCATAGTTCCCAGTGGTCAGGGAGGAATACAGACAGTTTCTGCTGGCAATAGAGGATGTTTTGTTAAATAAGTTTATACAAGTTTCTTGGAGTTATTTTTCTTAAACACATTTTACATTTATAATTGGCAAAATAAAAGTGGGGACAGGTTAGAAGTTCTAGCCACTGTGGATTTATTAGGGCGATAACCTTATGTACAACTACAGCATCTTTCTAGGTGATTCAAGGTACAATGAAAAGATAAAGGATCTAATTCTTCCTTGATGTACATCTATTGACTTCAAATTAATTAAATCAGGAATGAATTTGTCCCCAGATAAACAGAGTTATAAACTTGTCAGGAAGATGAAAAGAAGGTGCAAGAGTCTTAGGGTATGTCTACATTACAAGCTAGGTGTGTGATTTCCCTGCTTGTGTACACATACTCATGCTAGCTCTCATGGACCAAACACAAGTACAAATAGCTGTGTAGATGCAGTAGCATGGGTCGTGGAGGTGGAGGCAGAGCTAAGCTGTGCTGAGTATGTACCCTCCAGTTTCAAATGGGAATATACTCAACACGGCTCAGCCATGAAGCCGCTACCCATTCCACCCTGTCTACGCCACTATTTCTACTCATGCTAGTTTGATGAGAATGAGTACATGTACCTAAGCAGGTGAATCACACTCCTGGCTTGTAGCGTAGATGTAGCCTGAGTCAGAACATAGGACTGTGCCAAGATCTAGCTGAAGCATTAGGATCTCTGTGAAACCTGGTGGAGCAAGTTCCAATACTTCCTTACATGAATTATAGTGTGGTATGACCTCACTTAACCTCAGTTTTTATTAAATCACCAGAAGAGTCAAATCAATCGAGCTTAATTCAGGTATGAAGTTTTTCTCTGAACTTAATCCACATCTATAGGCATGCATATCACCTGCACTGTCATGGAGATTTCAGAGCTGACTAGCTCTGTGACCTGTGCTTGTAGTAAAACAACCATGCAGTCTGGTCACCTAGGGTTGGCATCCATGCTGGAGATCTGGCCTACCTGCTCATTTCTCAGCAATGTATAGACTTGAGATCATTCTCTCCCTACATCTGGGAGTCTGGTATGCTGCTCTCGACTTACAGAATGCCTATTTCCATGTGGCATCCATCCTGGCTACAGGATGTTCTTTAGATTCGTTGTAGGAGATGGCAGTTACCAGTTCTCCATCCTGCCCTTTGGTAAAGACCCTCAGTGCTGATGACAAGCCAAGTGCATGGTTGTTATGGCATCCTACCTCCACAAAAGTGACATCCACTTGTATCCTTACCTGGATGATTGGTTCATGGTCACTCCAGATCCCAAGAACAGGCTGCTGTCCATCAAACTGTGTCTGTTCAACGTCCTGGGCCTGAAATTGAACAAAGAAAAATCAACATTATCCCCTCTATAAGGGATAGAATTCACTGGGGCAGTCCTGGATTTGACCTTTGCCAGAGTATTTTGACCTCTTTCCAGATTTCAGATTATACTGAGCCTGTGTCCTCCTGGACGTCCCTCAGACCACTGTAAGGAATTACCTCAGGTTCTTAGGTTGTATGGCTGCATGTACATATGTGAGCCACTCACACCAGACTGAAACTCAGAGCACTACAGGCATGCTCAGGTTGGTCTGTTGTCCTCAGATTTACCATCTAGACAAGTTGCTATGCATCCCAGACAGGATGTTGACATCTCTAACCTGGTGTATGACCAAAGATAATACGTGCAGAGAACTTCCCTTCTCTCTTCCTTTTCTACCTGTCAGGGACCTAGCTCCTTCTTGGGATCTGAATTTAGTGTTAGCTGCTCTGAGGGATCTTCCTGTCAAGTCTTTAGCATTGTGCTTGCTCCCACACAGGTCAGTGAATATAGCTTCCTGCATGGCCATTGCCTCCACTAGGAGAGTGAGAGAGCTGAATATCTTGGTCACTGATCCACCATACAAAGTTTTCTACAAAGACAAACTTCATTCCATTCACTACTTTTTTCTCAAAAGCGATACCTGATTTCCACCTGAATCAGTCTATATAGCTGCCAGTTTTCTTCCCAAAGCTGCATAATCACAAAGATGAAATCTACAACCTCCCCTCCCCCCTCCCAACTTTTGTTGAGCTCTGGCTTTTTACCTGGATAAGACAAAGCCCTTTCAAATTTCTTCCCAGCTGTTTCTTACACAGAGTGCATGAGAGGTCATCCAATCACAACTCCAAGACTCTAGAAATACAACAGCAGCTGCATCACACTGAGTTATGCTGCCAAAGAGGTAACACATCCTGACAAACTCACAGCATGCTCAACCAGAGCACATTCAGCCTCAGCAGCACTTGTGGCACACATCCCAGTTATGGACATCTGTCGGGTGGTGACATGATCTTCCATTCATATCAATACCAGAGATTGTGTTCTCTGCTGCCTCAAGGGAAGATGCAAATGTAGGGAAAATGGCCCTACAGTCCTCCTTCTAATGAGACTCCAAGTCTCACCATCTGGTATAACAGCTTGTCGCCTACGGTTTAATGGATATATGCAAGTACTCAAAGAAGGCAAAATGGTTACTCACCTTCTTGTAACTATTATTCTTTGAAATATGTTGGATGGGACCATTACCTAATCTTTTCCTGAAACATCAGAGTCCACCATCAGCTTCTGGCATAAAGGAACTGAAGAAGGGGCAGAGCAGCTTCACCCATGTATCCTCACTTTGAAGCACGGGGCACTTGTGGGACACATGAGGGAGCCCTGCTCACCCCCTAGGGAAAACTCTCCACAACCAGTGTACTGGATGCACACTTGCCTACAGTGTAATGGACATATGCAACACTTCTTGGAGAACAACACGTATGAGAAGGTGAATAATCTTTAAAACAACAACAACAACAAAAACACCTCTGGCAAGGATCAGATGTTTACTATTTGGGATCAACAGAGAAATTAGTTTCCTAGGCTTTCCCAGACCCTAAGTAGTCTATATTTATCCTGTTGGTTCAGGGTGTAAATCAATAGACTTCTGTCCTCAATGGGCTTGACTGTTTCTTTGCCCTCCCTGGCATCAACCAGTCATCCTTTTTTCCTTACTAGGGCGAACTAATTACCCTGGTGATGTGTTGGGATGGGGACCAGGGACAGGAGAACTTCTATCCCTCCATACTATAAGAGATGGCTGGGTTTTTATTCCCAGTTCCTCTCCCAGCAGACCATTCTCTCTGAGTATACAAGTCAACTGATGTCTAGGAACTATAAGTCTCATAGGAGGCTTTGTTACCACAGTCTGGGTGATGCAGGACAGGAGGCCAGAAAAACTGTCAGGAGAGGGTGGAGTATTCAGCCCAATCACAACTACTGTATGGTGTGTTTAAAATGTGTAGTGACGTAAATATTTTTCTCTAATATTGGAGAGACTGTGTATGTATCTTGCTCAAATAACTTGTGCTATTTCATTATTTCAATGCTTGGAGTTCTCTGTGTAAAAGGGACATGGGATGACTGTAATAGGTTATTCTCTGGATTATAGAATAGGTTGCTGAGGAAAGGTTTCAGAATCTTAATTTTATGTAGTTTAAGAAGAAAAGGGTGTTCAAAGGGAACAAATGTAATTGGGTTATGAAAATCTTAAATGGAGGTAGATAATGTCAGATTAGTTCATTTGAACACAGCACAGATGATAGGTTTGTGGAGCCTTCAAAGAAATCAAATTTAAAATTGGCATAAAGAAGCAGTTTGTAAACTAAATAAGAAATAAAGTGTGGGACAGTCTAATAGACACCATTGTTGAAACATAGGCCGTTATGTAATAAAATATTACCCTAGGGAAACAGTATAGTAAAAGTAAAGAAATTTGATATAAACTACATACTTACCTTTATGATTTGACAAACTGTTGTGCATTAACCATGCCTGTAATCATTTGTTTTAAGATTTGAGGGCAAGGGAATAATAGGGTGAAAGGAACTCTCCAATTTGTATCATTAGTGTTTGTGAGATAACTTAAAATTGAATATATACGCACATATTAAACCATTGGAATATCACGTATTTAATTCATATTTTGAAGATGAAAAATGTTATATATCTGCTAAGCATCATTTAAGCAATAAGACATGATGTCATATGAGTTCTATTGGGATATGGGTACATGTTAATTTAATTCTTCGAGAGGGGAGCTACTTCCTGTAGAGAAACTTTCCTCCTGTTTCCTCTACTGATTGTCTTATGGAATATTTAGGAAAACCTGGTCTCAGCTCTTCAATCTTCTGTTTACACAAAGTGTGACCATTGCTTCCTCACCCCACTAGTTCTACTCCCACCTGGAAAGGGTTTCTTGCAGAGGGTTGGGGACTTCCTATCATCATTTGGATAGCACCAGAGCATGCAACACACCTTTTTACCTGGTGATGGTGGTGGCGGTGCTGCTGCTGTATGCTGAATCATTCTAAAATCTCTTGCACATTTCCTCTTACATAGTTTTCCGGAGCTGTGGTGCAAAGGATAGTGGACCAACCCTCAGACTGACTTATTCACCTTTTCTGCCCCCTGTTGTACAAAAGAAGGGTTGATGGCAGCCTCATTCCCATCAAGAAGATCTGTGGTAGGAGTTGTGTGACACAGCAGGTCTGAGACGCTTCCCCTTTACCTCCCACAAAAGACTAATGATGGGGGAGTCAGAAGAGTTGGTGGGTGTGTAGCCCAGCAGCTGACTCCTCCTCAAAGACATTGGAGATCTAAAAGGGGAGACTGAAGGGATGGGGTTTTCAGTGAAATGAGACCAAACTCAGAAAATATTTTGTTAGACTTTTGGGGATTAATTTTAGGTTTCTAATGAAAGTCCTATTTCCAGATTATGCCTGATTCCTCATTCATTAGGAAAGTTGCATAAAGCCCAAGGAATAAACTGCTTGTGTAGTTAGGTATGTCCTCTGCCTCTTTAAATAGAGAGGTGGGAAATGACTAAAGGGAGCTGTTTGTATAAGTCTACACCTGTATTGAGCATTTTCTGAAATTCTCTCATTGCTGGCTTTGCACCGATGCTAACGGTGATGGAAATGCTAGTGGAGTGCAGGAGCTGGTTCGATGATACAGAAGTGAAACTATCTGCACCCAACTTTCCCTTGTGCTTACACCATTACTAACACAGGTGGAGCTGTATCGGTGCTAGGTCAACAATGGGGAAGTTTTGGAGAACATTAATTGTAGGCAAGGCCCTAGTCCTATAGAAGTGGTTACTTCTGCTCTCCAAGCTGTTTTGTTTTCTTTGAAGCTACTCTGATCATTGCTTCAGTTATTGGAAAGAAAGGATATGTCTAAGTAGGTTCAGTCTTGTGCCAATGCAAAGTGGAATTATGGGGTCACTTCCGGGGTCCCATCAATTACTAGCAAGTCACCAGTCTTATCTCCTAGTTCTAGAGGACACAGACGCTAAGGCTATTGAGGAAAAGGTGCTGCGCACTTAGGGGCCATGTGGTAGCTTAGGGCCTTGCAAACGGTTAGCCTAGCCCTGAATTGCTGGCGGATTTTCCAGCATAGTTAATGATGTTATTTAGAAGAAATCAATCAAAAACAGTACTCTAAATGGGGAAAAGGAACCAGCACCTTCCCACTATGAGTGAAACTGTCCTGAGTTGTTAAAGCTGTGGGCAGCAGCCTTTCCTTTGTCCAAACAGCTCTTTTTCTGCTTTCAAAATGTTGCCTGTGGCTCTGTGTGGTGCTGCACTCCTGGTGGGGACTGATGCTCCTCCTTGTTTTTTTATTAGAAAGCATTCTGAACCAGCTCCTCTAATCTCACACAAAAGTTAATAGATCCTTTAGATTTCCCAAATACTGAAAAAGTTTTGGAGCGAGAGATGGAATTGGGGAGCTAGGATGCTGGATACTAGTGGGGAAAATGTGGTGGAGAAGTGGGTCCCTGTTAGTGGCTGTCTAAAGAAAGCATATAATAGCGGTACTCACCAACATTTAAGAGGAGGCACAATTTCAGCCTTGGAAAGCATTAACTGGCAAATCATAGAAATACCCGAATGTATCATACTAGGATGTCTGATATTTAGTCAGGTGTAATATTGAATTAAAACTTGGGGCTCAGGTAGAGGATTATTTTAATCTATATTCTTCTCCTTTTTTAAAAAAAAAAAAAATAATAAAAAGTAAGGTTTGAAATATACAGCTTGGACAGTATATAACAAAAATTAAACCTTACCTCACCTCTGTCGGCTCAGTATTACAGGTGAAAAGATATCTGATGATACTGGTATATCTATATATTTAACAGCCAGACTCTACTATTGGTGTCTAGACGTAATGTTGGGTTTGGAAACATTTGTAGCTATATGAAATATATATTTAATTTATGACAAAACTGTACAAATAAGCTTGCTTGATCTTTATGGATTCTCACTATTTTTGTTTTCAGCCCCTACAAGAAAAAAATATATATATATGCACATACACGTCTAGATATTTATATCTTTCCCTTGAACTGACTCATATTTCCTTAAAAGCACCATGAAAGTGCTTAGCCAGTTGTTCTTTTAATGTACATTTCAAGCATGACAGTTAAAATATTATAGAAAAAGCTTAGAAAGCAAAATACCTTTTCTTGCTAGTACATTCACCAGTGCATGAACTACTATGTGACTACAATTTTTCAGGTCACACCACAATGTAAGTAAAAGGTTGTATGTAAATTAAACTTGAAATCAAATAGTGGGAGGGGGGACTTTTTTTTCTCATATGGTGCCCCATACGAGTATTTGGTTTTATTAAAAATCATGCAGCATGTTGTTTCTGTCTACAGGATATTTACCTCTGACAGATTAAAATGTATCATATAAAAAAAAATTCTGTCTTTTTACCTTTATGTATCAAGCAAAGCCCTATGTTTTTCCAAGATTAATTTATGATTAAAGAGTAACATGAATGGAAAATTAACTGCGTTACTTAGTATGTCTGTGAAGCAGAAAAATACTTTTATAATGAGGGTAACTATTTCTGTTGACTCTGTATACCCTACTGTATGTTCAGATTTAGTTCTATTAAGGCCCTATGATGAATTAAATTGAATAATCAGAATAAAAATCAGTTTGCTTGCCAATTATTTCCCACTTTTGCTACCCCATGGTTAACAATGCCAATATCTCATCTACACCACCTGTTGTCTAGTCTTGCTCTGAAAAGAATGATGCAGGTCAGTTAAAACCAGCAGCAGCCCTGGGGGCAAAGTGTGCAATAGCGCTGCCATTATCATTACCATGTGGTTACAACAGTCTGAAAATATTGATAAATAGCCTAAGTGTCGACCAAGGACAAATTATCATTAGAATAATGCTCTATAATCTTGATGATATTCTATCTTTTGTACCTGTAGGAATGTCATTGCATCTCTTGGGAGTCTGATTATTTCTAAGCTTAAAACGAGTTCTGAAAGGCAAGGCAACAGGCATATTTGGTACTTAGGTGGATGGAATTAAAGGCACAAAGAATGTTATCTTACACATGCTACTGTTCTGTATTAGGAGCCTTAGGTGTTTACACTTATGGTTCTGTTCTGTCACATAAAACAGCAATTTAATTGTCTTGAACTAGCAATAATTGCACTTTACAACGAGGCTACAGAGCTTGTTGCACACGTTAGACAGGGCTAACATGTCCTGTTACAAGTTCTAGCAGACAAGGGTCCGTTAGAAACTATATACTAAAATCAATTAAGAAGATGACAAAGGCATAACACTTCCAAGAAGGCAGTAATTTTGTGTTCACTTTCTCTAGTTGTATCATTTAAACTATTCAGTGGAGAGAGGCAAGCTTTTCCTGATGCACAAAAATCACTAGTAATGGTCATGCTGGTAGCTATCAGTGCCAATGGATTATTTGCAATTGTTCTCAGACTGATTTTTCTGACAAGTCTTTGACCTTCCTCAGCAATTCACAGTCATCCCACTAAATACAATCATTGTTAGTTGCTTTCAAATTATAGGAAAGGGGAAAAAAATTCTATTAAGCAATTACTTTATATTCAAAGGCCATGTCAATATCTGCTTATCATAAGCCCAGAGTGACTCACATTTACAAAGGATGTGGAATTGGAAATGTAAATTATACGTTAAAGGTAAAATTATTTCTTTCATCCGGCCTTCAATGTTCTTATTAAATCTCTGAAACATAAATTATTTAAAATGCAACCTAGCAAAAAGTTTTCCATTTGCTTTTGTACAGATCTGCTAGCTCCCTAAAGAAAAGAGTTGTCCCTGAAGACCAAAAGGATATTGTAATAACATGCTACAAAGATACAGGGAAAAATCATGCCTCGTGTAAGACTGATCAAGTAAATGACAGAATTACACCAAAGATAAATTTGACATATTTTTCATATTGGAACTAACTATTTCTTTTCTATTTAAAGTCCCCTTGAAACTATTTTACAGTTTTTAAAATAGTTGCAGAATATTCTTTTAGTGGCTGATCCGAAGCCCAGTGAGATCAATGAAGAGACCCACATTGATTTTAATGTACTTTGTATTAGACCCTTATTCGATACAGCAGTTCTAATATAGGGCCTGATCCTAAACACATCAAAGTCCGAGGGGTCAGACCCGTATACTATATAGAGTTGGTGATTTTTTTTTAGTTAATTTATCCAAAACCTAGAAGAGCACAAAACAGTGAGATACCCTTATCCAAAACAGGACAACTGCGAAAATGTTTCTCTTATACCTCAGTATGTTTGTAACATTCATTTATAGCACTCACAGGCAAGGCTGTAAGAAAATTGCAGGCTGCAATTTTGTTGTAGAAACTGCAACTTTTAACACACCGCAACTTTTTAAAGTTGCCACAAATTTGAGTGGTGTTGCAACTCTGTGCGCTCGGTCACCACAACACTCACTCAAATTTGGTCCTGGCCACCTCTCCCTTGTGACAGAGTGGCAGCTGGGCCAAATTTGAATGAGAGGTGATGTGGCCTGGCACATGTGGTCATAACGCCACTGAAATGTGGCCTGGCTGCCCATTCCCCATGCTTATCTTTGAAAGCCAACCAGTCCATGCTCTCTTTTCTGTGTTGCTACCCTGCTTTGGAAGCTGGGCACCATGCCTTGGAAGAAGGTGTTGGAAGTTGTGTGTGGCTGCATGCCCATAGTTGGTGCTCCTTGTGGGAGTACTTGGGGCGTGGAGGGATGTCATCATTCCTAAGGAAATAGATTGAGGGGAAGCATGAAATAAAACTAGACTCCCAGGGGTGTATCTGCCTAGTGCTTTGTTGACTTGCTGAGGTGTGACATCCGTTCCTAATTTTTTATCTATGTGTTTGGCTTTTTATGGTGTTTGTACTGACTACACTAAAACCACAGCTTTAACAAAATGTAGCTGCAACTTTTGAACCAAAAAAAATACAACATTTTTACAGGTTTACTCATTGCTTAAGATATTAGGAATTGGTGTTAAAGCATTGCCTCTTTCACCTTCTGTATTTTACCTTTTCATTACGTTTACATTCTATATGAAGATGTAGAAATTGCTAATGAAGACTAACCTTTTTTTTCTGGGAAGGAAAAAAGTGTTAATCAGATTTAAGTTTATTAGACTCGTGGTGGTGGTGGTAATTTAAAAAAAAAAAAGTACAGAGAAATTGGATTACTGATCTAGACAAGTATTTAGGCTGTTACTGGCTACCAATTGAATGCTTTGATGGATAAAGCACTAGCTTTTCATCTATTTCCAACTTAAGGTCCTAAGTGAAATAAATTTTGTCTCAGAAGTTAACACCATAAAATAACCACATGTAGCTGGCCACACTTGGCTGTCTTTTGAGAGGTCTGTTCAAAGTCAGTACTGTAAATACTCTGATTAATTCTGTTTTCCCAGAATAGGATGGTACACAAGGTTAGATTCAGTCATGAGTGGTCTCCCTTCAGGAACCGTGGTAAAAATCTGACTTTGGGTTTGTCTGTGTGAAAATAACAGGACAAATGTAAGCATGTTGTAATATTTTATAAACTTTCCCCAATAATTGAAGTGCATTAACAGTAATATTTATAACTGGGCCAAACGGTATCTAGAAGCAGTCTAAGTTTTAAATGGAAAAACAAATGTAGAACATTTTGAAATAAACTGAACAGATTTTTTTGGTGAGAAAGAGAGAGAGAGATTGAATTATGAGTGACATTTGTCCTGTGGGAAAGATGGATGATCTGTTGTTTAAGGTACAGGTTTGGAATTCAGAATATGTCATGGATTCTCATCCCAGTTTTGTCTCTGATTTTGTCACCTTGGAAAAGTCATTTCATTTTTCTATACCTAAGTTTTCCTTTGTAAAATGTGGATATCACTGTCCTTCAAGGATGTTGCATGATCTAACTAAATGATCTGCATAGTGATTTGAAATTCTCAGCTGCTATGGAAGATCCAAACCCCGAGGCAGCTGTTTGTGGCCAGATTGTCCTTGGGCCCTGTGCTGGGTGAACAATGGTACAGGGATGGTGCAAAGAGCCTTCACCATTCAGAACCAGCCAATTGAGAGCAGAGCTTGCTCCTTCTGTGTACCCTTAACAGTACAAATCCTCCCAGTGTGGGAGGGAATGGTGTGGTGTACTGAAAAGTGTTAAATTGTGATCTATCACTTTACATTCTCAAGGGGTTTCCTGGTTATGTTTGCAGGCAGGAGGCTCTGTAGGGAAGCTTGTGATCAGAGTCAGTTTGCAGATAGCCAGCTCCAAGTAAGGTATAATGAGTTGTGCCTCTCTGTTTTAGGGAGCAACCTGCTTTGTGTCTCTCTGTTATGGGGTTCCTGTGTGCTATCCTTCTCAGTTCTAAAAAAATAAAAGAAGTTTTAATTGCAACCTTCCAGCAAGACTATTTTAAGGTTTTATCTGAGTTCTCTGTATATATGACATGAACATAACAAAAGTCTAGAAAAGGGGTGGGACTATTTTCTAGGATGAGGCAGCTTACAGACTACCTTATGTCTGTGGAGAACAGGGAGAGATTGTGCATAATTTCTTCTGTTCTTCCCCAGACTGAAGGATGTGGCTAAACACCCCAGTTTAGTCTGTTTTTTCTCTATAAGCTTCCCGTGGAGGTCAGTTGGAGTCATCAAAGTCAATAGGAGGTGGTTTGATTTATGTCATGTAGGCTTATATAAGTAGAGATGAACAACAACAACAAACCAAGTGATAAATAAGTCCTAAAAAGAGGATTGTAGAATCACCTAAATTCAGAACTGGCCTAATGTATTTTCAAAGAGCAAAGAAGTTATAACCTTTCTCTGAACACAGCTACATTGACATTAGGACTGGACAAAGTGTATCCAGTGAAACCTAAAACCACTGAAGCTCACTTAGAGCTTGTCTTCACTACGGAGGTAAGTTGACCTAAGTTATGCAACTCCAGCTACGTGAATAACTTAGCAGGAGTCGACGTAGCTTAGGTAGACTTATTTCAGTATCTATATTGCACTGGGTCGATGGGAGAAACTCTCCTGTCAACTTAATTTATGCTTCTCATTCTGGTGGAGTGCCGGAGTCGACAGGAGAGCAATCTCTGGTCGATTTAGCGGGTCTTCACTAGACTTGCTAAATCAAGCTCCGGTGGATCTATCATTACAGCATCGATCCACGGAAAGTGTAGACATACCCTCGGAGACCAGGAGTACAGGGGTTGACTGTAGAGTGCTCTGCCATTGATTTAGCAGGTCTTCACTAGACCCACTAAATCGATCCTTGCTGCATCGATTGCAGTAGCATTGATCTCCCCATACTGGAGATTAGCCCTTAGTTTTAGGTTTCTTTACAAACTAAGCTGAGATTCATCCAAGCATTTTTATGTAGAAATCATGTAGAACTCAGTAACTTTTATTTAAATTTACGTTGAGATTTTGAGTTTAAATATATAACTAAAAGCATTAGGGGTGATGGGGAAACCCTCACAGTTAAAACCAGAAGAAAATGTTTGCCTGAACCCCTGAAAATAGAAATCAGATGGTTTGCACAGCTCTTGTTTCTATGCCTTTTACAGAGAAGCCCTGTTAGAGAGAATCTCTCTTTATTTTTCTCTAGCTTATTCATATTTGCAACTAGATAAATTATCAAGTGAGGACATAAGGTATAGTAATACATGCAGACAGACAATTTGGAAACATAGTGCATGCATGTGCATTATTTTTAAAGTGTATTTTTTCCTCCTCTTGGCATGTCAGGAGCAAGTAATTTAGATACTAAGACTTTTCCATTTGTCTGGCTGTAACCTTATCAGCCCTTATCAAAATTTGTATCTGAACTGAAACTTGCTACCTATTCAATGGACTATGGATACACTGGCAGGTCAAAATTAGACTTTTGTCGATTTGTCTTGTTGATAATGAGGAGTTGTGGGGGAGAAGCAGTAAATTGTATTGAGAAAAGAGCTTTAAAGCATATTTAAGCCTGTAACAGCTTTTCAACTGAATGTAGGTAATTCTGGCAGTAATAAAATGGATGAGATTTCATTGTGTAACTGAGCAGAATTCAGCACCCAATATGTCCGCTTTACACGACAGATTATCAGTAGCTACCAATCCGTGGTGACTGCCATTTTTGAACCTAAGACTATATTTTTTAAACGTATTTTTGCTTTCTCAACCAGTTCCTTCCTTTCAATATAAATTATTTTCTGTGATACACAGAACAGCACACACAGTTTTTGTGCCATATAATTAATGACCTTCACTTCATTACATTAACATACTTCTGAACACCAGTTGAGTATGAACTGAGAAACAAATCAACTTTGTTATATTGAGGGACAAGATAGGGTTTGCAGGACACAAATGTTTCTAGGTACAGAGAAATCCCAAAAATTCATAGGACAATTCCAATGTTTGTATAGTTCAAACTGCTTAGCCTAAACAGACCCTTGGTATATTCAGTACAAGAGGAGATACTGTCTTTCATAATTTGAGGCAAATTCCTCTTGCCTCAAAAGACACTTCAAAATCCCTTACTTGATCATGCTGACATTCCCACAAACCCGAATGTATGAAAAAGACCTCATCATGTTTGCATTATCCATTGGGGTTGGTGTAAATCTCAGACCTGAGACAAACAGTAGTATAATACAAGAAACGTGTATCTATAGCTGCTCTGGGCAGAGAACTCCCATTGAATTCAAGGTTGGAGCAATTTATAGCATCAGGCTCAAGGTGGTTTTAATTTAGATATAATAATTGTAGTAATGGCTGGAAATCTTTTTGGGTGCATATTTTTACATTTGAGGAAAGGTCTCACTTTGTCTGTCTTTTCTCTCTCAACCTGAGACCCATATTGTGTGGCAGACCCATAGCTTTATGGAATAGGCAGCACCCACCCTAGAATGAGCACTGGGGGAGAGTGCGCCTCGAAGGCAATGGCACAATCTTTCCTGCAACTTGTTCCTCAAGTTTTAATAGCTAGTTACTTTGGAGAGCATCTGAAATTTTAATAAAAAGAAAGGGGGCAAAATAACAAATGTTTAACCATTATTTTTTCTTGTTTGCAGTCTTGTACTTAGAAATTTTTGGCTGAATATCATGGAACTGTGGGTCATCAGCTAACAAGCTTGGCCATTAATTGGACATTATTAGAGCCTCTGTTCCTTCATTTGTACACTGAGAATGTGTGTTTATTTCATATCTCATTCACAAAGACAACTTGTATCAACTCCACTGTGTCATATTGATACATAAGGAGGAGGTAGGTTGCAGTTTTCTCCCAATCCCTTTTTGGAAAGTTCAGGGTTTAAAAATATTACACTTTTTGCTTTGATCGACCTCACTGCCAGCTACCCCCATGGGGATGCACCCCATGGAAAGGGCAGTAGGGTTTGCCGGGGAGATCCACAGCACTATGAGACTCTGGTCGAACCAAGAACACTGCTAATAGAGGCTTCCTCAGGGCTGCACTAAAACAGTGCATCCTTTGGGCAATCTGTCTATACACCTCACTCATCAGGATGGACCCCTTTTAGGTTTGCATAGTGGCCCCTTATGGAGCAAGAATTGCCAGCAGCTGACAGCATTGCAACACTTTCTCCTCTTTTAGGGTTGTTTTACTACCTTGGAGAATACAGCCTGGCTTTCCGTAGTCAGAATACCAGAATGAATACAAGGCAAAGTGTGTAGTTTTCATTTCAGTATAACATTAAAAGTTAGACTACAGTACCCTCAGGGGAATGTTCTATAGAATAAGCCCATTTGAAAATTCTACAGAATTCTGATGCAGGGATGTAATTCTCTCTCAACTTCTTCCATATGATTTTAAAACTGTTTAGATATGATCTCATTCACTGTTAAATTTTCTAAATTCTTAGAGTAAGTTTTGTTAAACCCTGTTTACTTTTTTGTCAAGCCCCTTCTGTTAAACCAGTTAAATTCTTTAGAAGTTCTCCATAATCTTGCATCTACCTCCAGTTCCACCATGTATCTGCATACATAATTTGTTCCTCGAAAGCAGCTGATTGGAAAATAAAAAGCATTTTACTCAGCTTATATGGCTGAGTCTCACTCTGGATTCAGCAAGTGTGTATCTTCAGCACTGTCTATGATGACCCGTGCCTAGACAATTTAGGCATGCCAAGTATATTACTACATTTTTCAAGCACCAACACCACTTTGTTTTAGTTGTGTTCTTTGTTGTTTTGTTACAACTACAGAATTTTATAATCTTCCCCATTGTTCTGGAGGGGAGGGAGAGGAAGATGTTTCCTCCAGACATGATGAAACACACACTTTATTGTCTGCACCAGACTAATACACTGCTATGTGTCATGTTGAGATAATCTCAGTCATTTACTTTGGTGATACACATAAGGAATAGAATAAAACTTGCTAGCATTTAACAAGATTTCCTAATTTTTGATGCTTTTTTTTAAATGAATCTTGTCATAATGTTGAATGTACTTTTCTCTTTTGTGGTGCCATCTATGACTATTTGGTGGCTCTGTGCAATTTATGAATTCTGATTGATATTACAAGGTTATTAGGAAGTGTTACTCTGAAAACTCTAGTATTATGAATGCCTCTCTGTGTGTGTATCCACCATGTCTTACCAACCTGAAAATTGTTTCCCTCAGATTGAGGACAGTGGGAAAGTACTTAACTTCAGTAACAGCACAAAAAATACAGTGCTGTAACCACACGAAGGTTATGTGAAACAGTAGCTGCATCCCAAGGGAAAAGATACGTCTTCCTGAGGGGAAGAATTTTTGAAGCAGCAAAAAGTTACCAAGAGACAGACCAAAGAGAGACCGGTTTTGGAAGGGGAGCAAATACACTAGAAAGAGAGAGACAGGAATAGAAGCCCTGGGAAGGAGAAAGGAAGGTCACCCCAAGCCAGGGAAGGAAACCCCAGGAGGGAGAATCCACTCAACACATAACAGCCTCAAGGATTGCCAAGGTGAAGGGTGAGCTACTGAGAGGCATTATGTGTGGGATGTTATGTTCTGTCTGATCTGAACTGTCTGTGCTTCATATGATTTAGTAGAAGAGCCACGTGTTAGACTTGTGCAAACTGTCTAGGCTGTATTCTATGCTTCACGACTACCATGACTACTACTACTACTACTACTACTACTACTATGACTACCATGAGCTTTGGAAGAAGTGCAAATGAGAAGTTAGTACCTTTTGGGTGGAGCTCTGAGAGATGGTATGTTTCAGAACACGTCTATACTGGCAAAGGTACAGCACCAGCAGTTACAGCGCCACTCAGAGAGCGCAGAAGGGAAACCGCTGTTGTGTGTTCACACTGACAACTGCCTACACAATAGCGTGTTCACACTTGTGGCACTTCCAGCTGTATTCGGAGTGGTGCACTCTGGGCAGCTATCCCACAGAGCACCTCTTTCTCTTTTGCTGCTTAGACTTGTGGGAAGGTGGACGGGGGGCGGGGATTTGCAGGGCATCCTGGGTCCTGTCCCAATGTCCCATGATGCATTGCTTCTCAACCCAGCAATCCCTGTGTTTCCATCCACATTTGGCGCCATCTTTCAGTGGTTTGTGTACTGCGCGCCCTGCCTCTTTCAGGCAACAGGAATGGATCCTGAACTGCTGACCAGTATGCTGCTCGCTCTGACCAACACATCACAAGTGGCAGTGGAGTTATTCCTTAAACTACAAAGGCAAGAGGAGTGCGATATTGATTTCGCCACGCGTAGTAACTACAACAAGAGATTGCTTGTGGCATTCACGGAGGTGCTGACCACAGTGGAACTCCGCATTTGGGCTTGGGAAACAAGCAGTGAGTGGCAGGATCACATCGTGATGCACGTCTGGATGATGAGCAGTGGCTGCAGAACTTCCGCATGAGGAAAGCCACATTCATGGGACTGTGTGATAAGCTCACCCCAGCCCTGAGGCACAGGGACAAAAGAATGAGAGCTGCCCTGTCACTGGAGAAGCATGTGGTGATTGCACTGTAGAAGCTGGCTACTCCAGACTGCTACAGATTGGTCGCTAACCAGTTCGGAGTAGGAAAGGCGACCGTTGGAGTTGTGTTGATGGAAGTGTGCAGGGCCATTAATCACATCCTGCTCCGAAAGACAGTCACTCTGGGCAACTTGCGTGACATTGTGGATGGCTTTGCACAAATGGGCTTCCCTAACTACGGAGGGGCGACAGATGACACACACACTCCAATTCTGGCACCAGACCACCTAGCCACCGAGTATATTAATCGCAAGGGGTATTTCTCTATAGTTCTCCAGGTGCTTGTGGATCACCATGGACATTTCACAGACATTAACATAGGCTGGTCCGGAAAGGTGCATGACTCGTGCATCTTTCAGAACACGGGGCTGTTCAAGAAGTTGCAAGCAGAGTCAAACAAAAAAATTCATGGTGGGGTGGGGGCAGGGGAGGTCTCAAGAGGAGGAGAAGTCCTGGGATGGCTACAGATTTGTGTATGTCCAGGGATCCATATCCAACCTTCTCCTTTGGAGTATAATACAGTGGGTGCTATACTTCAGCAGGGCCAAACTGCAGAGGGATGGGTGGGTGTTGAGTGCAGTGGGAGTCCACCGTGCTGGACTGTGAGGAGGGAGGAGTGGAATGCTGCGAGTAGAGAGTGGAGCCAGGAGGTTGATAACCATGTGTTGGCGGTGTGTGTGTGTGTGTGGCGCAGGGGGAAAGAATTTTGTGACAGTGGCTGCAGGGGAGAGTGGGCTGGAGCGCAGCTGGGACTGTACAGCCTCCTCTCCCCAAATGCTGATGAGGTCCAACAGCTCAGCATTGCTCCAAGCAGGGGATCACCTGGAAAGATGTGCTGAGATCACTGTGCGCATCACAAAGCAAACAGGAAGGGGACTTTCAAATTTGCAAAGGAATGTACAGGGTGGGGATGATGATTGGTCAGCCGAGGGTAGGGCAGTAGAGTTCAAACCGATGACCAGAGAGGTGAGAACAGGCATTGTGGGACACCTCCCAGAGGCCAATCGCAGTACTATAATTGCCATGGTGTCTACACTGGCACTGCAGAGCTATAGCCCTGGCCCAGAAAGCTCTATGCCTCTCATTGGGGTGTTTTGTTTTTAGAATGCTACAACTGGCAGTTTCTGCGCACTAAGTGGTTTGGCACTGCGTACACCTCACGAGTTATAGGGCAGAAAGCTGCTTTACTGCGCAGAAACTTGCCAGTGTATACAAAGCCTAAGTATGGGAGAGTCTGAAGGGTGGTCATTGTGCCAAGGGGCTAGGGAACTGGATAGCAGGTTCCAGTTCTCAGAAGGAGATGTCGGATACGCCTGTGTCCTGAGAGTGTGCCTTGAGACCCCAAGTTCAGGGACGTGTTTGGACTCTGTTCAGACTCTAGGAGGCTTAAATCATCCTGGGGAACCAGGGACCAACCCAGAGGCTTGAATTCTGGTCACAGAAGTCTCATGCATGGCTGAAAGGGGGTGTTTGACCAGATCTGTGGTGCCATTTCATAGTCCTCATTGTGAATTCAAAAACAATGAAGTACAGACACCCTAATAAGATTCAATGCAGAGGGTACAACTTTATTTACAACTAATAAACATGGGTAAATCACCCCAGATTATCTGAGCGTTGTTTCAGTACAGATCTCACCTAGAAGTAATGGTCCAGATAGGCTATAAATCTGAGGGTGAAGGCCATGCCTTGTGTCCACCCTCATAACCATGGGACCACAATCTTGACATAGGCATATCCCCTAAAAATTCTATGTGAGAGCCCAGGACCAGTAGCCACTGGATTTTATGGCCTTCAACTGACCATGAAACATTGGATTCTGTCAAAATTGTGGCAGTTGGGGAGGGGGTTGAAAGTTGAGGAGTGAATCAGGAAAGCTTACACACCAGAGATGGTGCTGGGGAGCAGGTATGGAAGCATGTGGATCTCAGCTGCTGACTGAGATCCCTCTGCTCCCAGCCCATATTCTAGCTAGCAGAGTAAGCATTTGTCCATGATTCCCCTTCTTATTGTGTTTAAACAGGTAGAAAGAAAAGGAGTACTTGTGACACCTTAGAGACTAACCAATTTATTTGAGCATAAGCTTTCGTGAGCTACAGCTCACTTCATCGGATGCATACTGTGGAAAGTGTAGAAGATCTTTTTATATACACACAAAGCATGAAAAAATACCTCCTCCCACCCCACTTTCCTGCTGGTAATAGCTTATCTAAAGTGATCACTTTCCTTACAATGTGTATGATAATCAAGGTGGGCCATTTCCAGCACAAATCCAGGGTTTAACAAGAACATCTGAGGAGGGGGTGGGGGGTAGGAAAAAACAAGGGGAAATAGGTTACCTTGCATAATGACTTAGCTACTCCCAGTCTCTATTCAAGCCTAAGTTAATTGTATCCAATTTGCAAATGAATTCCAATTCAACAGTTTCTTGCTGGAGTCTGGATTTGAAGTTTTTTTGTTGTAATATAGCAACTTTCATGTCTGTAATCGCGTGACCAGAGAGATTGAAGTGTTCTCCGACTGGTTTATGAATGTTATAATTCTTGACATCTGATTTGTGTCCATTTATTCTTTTATGTAGAGATTGTCCAGTTTGACCAATGTACATGGCAGAGGGGCATTGCTGGCACATGATGGCATATATCACATTGGTGGATGTGCAGGTGAACGAGCCTCTGATAGTGTGGCTGATGTTATTAGGCCCTGTGATGGTGTCCCCTGAATAGATATGTGGGCACAGTTGGCAACGGGCTTTGTTGCAAGGATAGGTTCCTGGGTTAGTGGTTCTGTTGTGTGGTATGTGGTTGCTGGTGAGTAGTTGCTTCTTGTTAAACCCTGGATTTGTGCTGGAAATGGCCCAACTTGATTATCATACACATTGTAAGGAGAGTGATCACTTTAGATAAGCTATTACCAGCAGGAGAGTGGGGTGGGAGGAGGTATTTTTTCATGCTTTGTGTGTATATAAAAAGATCTTCTATGCTTTCCAATGTATGCATCTGATGAAGTGAGCTGTAGCTCAAGAAAGCTTATGCTCAAATAAATTGGTTAGTCTCTAAGGTGCCACAAGTACTCCTTTTCTTTTTGTGAATACAGACTAACACGGCTGTTACTCTGAAACCTCAACAGGTAGAGTCTCTTTAGCTAGTTCTGAGGCTATTAGGAATGAAATACCTAAACCTAATATATTAGGCAACTTATGACAAATATATAAACAATGTTACCTAAGGTATTTCTAAAGCACCTTTGTCCATGCCATCACAAAATAGAGGACTATTGTCACCCACATTACATCCATATGGCACATATCTTTCCCCTGTATACTACAGCAAATTTCTTTCCCCATCCCTTGGCTTATTTGCATTGTCATTGGCCCACTATCACTTTCTCTATTTCCTGCCAACAAAGACAAGTAAGAAATATTTTAGGGAAAAGATTAATAGATCTAAATCAGGTCATACCTTATCCTCTGTCCCTTTTCAACCCAAGCAATTTGCTGTCCAGTTGGGGGAACAGGACAGAGTCTAATAATAACTTTGAGTTGCTTAAGTGACCTGGCCTATTATAGAAGATTACAGTATGACTGCTATCAGGCAATCCTCTTTTCTCGTGAACAAACTGACACCAATGAGATGTCATGATAAGTGGAGTAGAAATAGCAAACTAGTTGGAATGTATATGGTCTCCTTTCCCTTAGCTTATTTTCAGGCTGGCAAGCTTAAGCAAATAGAAATGAATGCCAGATATACAGTACACCGCTGTATTACTGTTCAGATCCATCTGTACTATATTGTCTATGCCAGTTGCTGTACTGAGGATGGATTTGGAAGGGAATCCATTGGAGAGTCCATAGCATAAACAATTTTTATTAATTAGCCCATCAACAAGTTTAGGCTTGAAAATAGAGGAATTCTAACCATGAGAGGAGTGAAGTTCTGGAACAGCCTTCCAAGGGAAGCAGTGGGAGGCAAAAAAACCCCTAACTGGCCTCAAGACTGATCTTGATAAGTTTATGGAGGGGATGGTATGATAAGACTGCCTAAAATGCTGATCTGCAACTGCTAGCAGCAAAATTATCCAACAGCCGGTGATGGGACACTAGATGGGGAGGGCTCTGACTTACTACAGAGAATGCTTTCCCATGTGTCTGGCTGGTGGGTCTTGCCCACATGCTCAGAGTCTAATTGATTGCCATATTTGGGGTTGGGAAGGAATCTTCCCCTGGGTCAGATTGGCAGAGACCTTGGGAGTTTTTCACTGTCCTCTACAGCATGGGACAGGGGTCATTTGCAGGTTTAACTAGTGTAAGTGGTGGATTCTCTGTAACTTGAAGTCTGTAAACCATGATTTGAGGACTTTAGCAACTCAGCCAGAGGTTAGAGATCTATTACAGGAATGGGCAGATGAGGTTCTGTGGCCTGCAATGTGCAGGAGGTCAAACTAGATGATCATGATGCTCCATTCTGACCAAGTGTGTATGAGTTTTACAGTACTGTTTAACTCCAGAGTAACAGATCTGCCACAGGACTGCAGTTATATATCAGGGGAATTACAAAGTAGCATAACTGGTAGAGTGGTGGGAGTCTGAGGACCACGTCTGTGAAGAAAAATGTTTTGCTCAGGAGCACTCAGGTGTAAAGAAGGTTTGGGGGCAGTGGGTCATATAACAGCAGCTAGGTGTTTAATTAACTTTATCATAGATTAGGTGGTCAGTGCCCAAAAGTTCGAATCATCACAGCATATTTGGAATTCTTCCAACCTATCATCTCTTTTCTGAAAAATGCACATCAGAAAACACTGGTTGATTAAGGCAATAGGATATTCTTATTACTAAGTTTTCTAGGCAAGGTGACAGTCCGCATCTACTTCCTCTTCAGTTCCCAAATGCACGTCAAGTAAACATGGTGAAACAACAGCAGTATTTCTTATTTTTCTTTGAATTAAAGAGTAAGGCTGTTGCCATTTCATGCTGCAAGGAAACCATCAGGGTTAATGTCCAGAGATAGTTCAGAAAACAAACAGTCAAACAGCAGCAGCAAAAGAAAATGATAATGTGGTTCTTTGCCATTCTGAATGGTATTAAATGTATGGATAGCATAGGTATTTATCATACTTCAGCCCAAAATGGGGCAGCGGTATGCGGGCAATTTGGACTATACTTATACCACTGAAAGGTTATCATTAGTGAAGATGCACATTAGTCAGACTCACTATCTACTGTACTTTGGAGTTACTGGTATGTAGCCTAAATGAGTGAATGTCTGGGACTAAAGCAAGTTTCAGGAAATGGAAAATATCACACAGTGTACAGAGACATGGACAGCCCTCAACAATCAATGTTTGGCACATTTGAGCTATACTGAGGAATCCTGCCTAGTGCTGTATGTGTTGTAATTAGACCTTTCTTTCATTTTATGTAAAATTTGCCAAATTATACAACTCTCAGTCTAATTTACAATTAGCATAATGTTGAAATGGGAAAGCAGTGACATGAACTAGTGGACTTGCCGAGAGCTTTGGATAACCCCAGATACCCCATTCTGCTACTTGCTGGGAATGCAGAGCTTGGATGGTGAATATGTTATCTAATTTATTTTTATACGTATTTAACAAAATAAATGGCCTTTCCCCTGCGGTTCTCCCTCAGTTCCAAGTCCTGCATTCCTGTGCCCCTCCTGACCCTCAACACGGCATGGGCCCCGAGAGCTGCTATAGATAGGGCATGTTCAAAGCGATTCCATTAAAGGGAAAATTCATGGTGCAGTAAGTCAGCATTGTTTTCCTCTGTGTTCTCCTTTTATCTTTCCTCCTCCTGTTTCTGAGGGGGCTTTCTTCATTCCATGCAGTGCTGCTGAATGTTAATGAGATACATCCTGGTCAACAACTTTTTGAGTACCACGCATTCTTTCAAATAGAAGGTTGGGTCTGGTGGTTCAGTTTTTCATGGGTGGTGCCTAACCAATACTTAGGCAAGATAAATATTAAACAAAAGAAACTCCACTTAGTTTGAAAGATTTAACTCTTTGAAATGTTGTTTGATGTTCACTATTGTTTGTTACCAAGACCATACTTTTAAAGTAGCTACTAGTATGATCTAGAAAGCAATTGACTGTAGTCAGAGAAAAAAACTTGACTACAGAGCAGAGTCATTTGTCACAGTGAACTACTAAATAAATACTGGTTCTCTGTAACGGCTGGGCAGGAGGTGACGTTAGTCACTATCCATTAGTCACATATTCATCCATACAATTTACAGTTCTCATATGAATGGGTGCTTTGTGGGTTGTATTAAAAGGAGCCCAATCCCCTGTTGGCATAATAATATACACCGATTCTTGTTTTATTTTCTTTATCAGAGCAATTACTAGGAACTTGCCCCTCCCCCATCTAGTTACCCAAAAAATTAACAAACATAAAACATTTCAGTATCTTACAAGAAAGCTCTAGCAGAAAGTCAAACCAAAATTTTGATTGCTCCCTTAAGCCTTCAAAATGTCACAAAAACACCTAGATTACAGCATTGCAGTCTTTTGCACCAAGGTCACTCGATAGTGTTTTTCTTTTTTCTTTGTCTTTTTTTGTTTGTTTAATTGTCTGAATCTCATGTAGTCATGTCTCTGTAACATTTTTCCTGTATCTATGTTTCTTTACACATCACCTGATTCTCCATCTTCTCCAGTCACTTACACCAGCATAAAGTTTATACAGACTGGATGTAAAACACTCTCAGATCAGAATGTTAGAGTTCTGTACACTTTGTACTGTTGTAAATGCATACAGGAGATGCAGGGCAGTAGATAGTTAGTCCCCGAGGGTCAAATTCTGCCACGTTACTCATGATGATTATTACATTACTCAACAAGTAGCATCAGTATTACTATCTCTTGAAAACAATATGGGAATACTACTTAAATTATAACCGCATCAATTATCTTTTATTCCGTAAAACACACAGTCCATCATATGCTGGGTAAAGAACACAGTTGTTTGCTTTCAAATACTAGGACTCCAAGCCCAGAGCAGGCAATTTAGGGAAAAAAAAGCAGGAGGTATTAATGGTCAGGACCATCTTTTTGTTATACTACCAAGCTCGATGGATGGAGTATATAAACAAGAATTTAATTTCTCTGTGTGTGTGTTATTTGTGTGTGTGTGTGTAATCAGTATGTATAAATTCCAAGGCCAGAAGAGACCACTGTGATCCTCTAGTCTGACCTCCGGTATAATACAGGCCACAGAAGTTCCCCAAAATAATTTCCAGAGCAACTTTTAGAAAAACATCCAATCCTGATTTGCCCCAGGTCTGTTCTGTTGCCGTAAGTTTGGGGCACATAATATTTACCAGTTGTTTAGCACTTTATGTGCACTATGCAGACATAAATTAATAAGTCCTTTGTGAGGTAGGTGGGGAAGTTTTATTTTTACCATTTAGCAGATGGAAGCAAGTGAAGTGACTTGCCCACGGTCATAGAGTGAGTTAGTGGAAAAGCCAGAATTGGAAATTAAGAGCTCCTGATTCCCAACCCCTGTGCTCATTCACCTGGATCACTCCTCCCTTCATAAACTATGAGATTCAAAAGTGCTGGTACACAAGGAATTTACTTTGAAATGCTGTAGCTAATCAGCATACAGGGTCCTGAGACATATTTTTTCTGACTCCAATGACTTTAGCTACTTTTGTCTCAGTAAAAAACAAACTACTTAGAGCAGTATGGGATAATCAACATAGCTAAAATGGAAACAGGAGTAGCTTTAAAAAAACTTGGAAGGTGGAAGATAGAAGTGGGTTGGTGAGGAGGAAAAAAATGTGGGAATCCAAGGGCCGGAGCAGGTGAAGGGACTTACTACTCATCTGTCTTCATTTGTAAAATAATATGCATATTAAATATATCAGTTGGGCTCTTCAGTTTACAGGAAAAGCCAATACCTTAATGTGATCTTCATTTTGCAGCAATACCCGCAGCCTGCAGTTTGGGGGATTATATTTCATTGTCAGTCATTTTTAAAATCTACAGCGTGATAGCATAGCTTTACAGTGTAACTTTCAACTTCAGTCGATGTGCACAGAGTAACCTAAAATATTTCCATTACTTTGACTTCAAAGTTTGTGAGCTAGATCTCTGAGTTAGTTTTGAAAAGTTATGTTTAGAAAGGGTAAATAATGTGTGCGGAGGAAGTACATGCAACATATTAATATTGTTTATACAATGTCTTAAAAGAAGTTTTTTCTTCTTCTTTCTAACTGCATTAGCACTTTTATCCTTGGGTTAAAGGTGCTAAATCAAAGCACTTAAATGTTTTATTTAAATCTCTGTGTTATCAGTTACTACTTACCTCAGAATAATATGAATAATAATAATAATTATCTTCATGTTACAGATGGGTAAAATTAGGCCGAGAGAGACTGAGTGACTTGCCCAAGGTTTCACAGCAAGTCGGGGCAGAGCCAGGAAAAGAACCACAACACCTGATTATTCCCCTGCCTGTATTCTAACCACTAATCTAGGCTCCCTACTGTATTCTTGAATATACACTGTTAGATGGGCACAACTTTTGGCACCATTTCAGCTTTGGGTATAGTTGACATATAATAAATCTAACTTTATTCTAATAGGTTGGTATAAATAGCATACCACATATTTATTTTAAAAAATCAACTGATACAAACTGGCCCATTACATGTGAAACTTTGTTTTTAAAAAAGCAAGGTTTAGCTGAGGGGTTTATTTTAATGTGACCATCATGGAATTAGTTCTAAAAGCCATTGCCATAGAACAGATTAGCAGCCGTGTTAGTCTATATTCGCAAAAAGAAAGAGAGTACTTGTGGCACCTTAGAGACTCAAATAAATTGGTTAGTCTCTAAGGTGCCACAAGTACTCCTTTTCTTATTGTCGTAGAAGCAATCGATGTGATTAATAAAGTGCATCCTTTGGGTGAGAGCCTCAGCTGGTGTAAATCAGCACAGCTCCAGTGTACAGCAGCTCAGAATCTGGTCCTGTGACTTACTGATAATGAAGTGTTCAGATTCAAGATTGTCAAACGCTGTCTGTCTCACCACAATAACTATGTTAAAATATGGAGCCTCAATGCCACACTTGAAGTCCTGGCTAGACTCATCTGGCAATTCTTAGAACTTGCTTTTTCGAAGTCAGCCATCGTGTTTTGGGACTCAGATCCCCAAGTGTCCATCACTGCTCAAGTATGGTGAGCTGCAGATCATGCAGCATGGCTTATTTTTCAGCTGGCCTTTTAGCTGAACTTCTTATTTTTTTGGTCCTATGATGATGATTTTTTTTTTTTTTTGTATATCTACCATTGCAATAGCACCCAGCAGCCCAGTCAGGATTCAGGCTCTATTATTCTAGGCACTGTTCAGAAACCTAGCAGGAGACAGTCCCTGCTCTGAAGAATTTGGAGTTGGTTGGATGTCTCAGTTTAGGTGAAATTTCCAAAGGGCAGGGCATTTGCGTTTTGAGGTCTGTATATTTTTAATAGTTATCTTATTGAACCTAGTTGCTTTTGTTATGGGCATTATATGGCAATAAATAAACTACTTTTACTTCAGCGGTTTCTTGGATGCAGAAATTCTTATGAAATTGTGATGCTTTTAGTAACTATCAATATATTAATGTAGAAAATGTGATTCTTAAAATTATTTGCTTTTATCATAATGCTAACTCTGCACCATAGTTCTTATTTTATTTTATGAAATGGGAAAAGACAACCTATTTAAATTAGCTTTTGAAATCTGACCAAATGTTCCAGATGTTCCAGCTCTACCAGTAGAGTTTCTCTGTGATCCATGTCAGAAATGCAGCTGTCAACACTAAAGCACACCTGTCACTAGTTTGCTGTCAGCAAATGATTTTTCATTTGTATTATGAAGTGTAGTAAACTGCCAGGATGAATCTTTGGCTTTGTAATGAAACGTATGTCATGTTCCAAATTCATGGCATATAAATGCAGGATGTCTACAAATGTTTCCAAAGAGGTAACCTTGAGTTCAGGGAGGCATTTGCTAAAAAGCTTTTTTGCAAAATAGTTGTAAATATCTTCAGAATATTAGTCAGTTTCACAAACGAATATGTTATGAATTGTGCACTGTCCATCTGTCAGCTAAGCATATAGAACGAAATTTGTGAAAGGAAAGGCAGGTGCTGTGCCTAACAACAAGATGCCCCAAGATAAGATGAATGGTAGGCACAAGAAAACTACAAGCTTATGAAGTTTTGCTTATTGGAAAAGAAAGAGTTTGTTTATCATTTAAATTGAGAAAGAAATGTTTGCTGGAGTGAAGAAAGACAGAATGAGGGTATGTTTACATTGCAATTAAAAACCCATGGCTGACCCCTGCTACCTGACTTGGACTCAGACAAAGAGACTGTTTAATTGCAGTGTAGACCTTTGGGCTTGGGCTGCAGCCCAAGCTCTGGGACTCTCACACCACACAGGGCCCTAAAGCTCAGACTTCAGCCCAAGCCTGAATATCTACACTGCAATTAAACAGCCCATTCACCTGACCTTGACCCAGATGGCATGGACCAGCCACGGGTTTTTAATTGCAGTGTAGACATACCCTGAGATTCTGCAGATAGATGTAAATGTAGGAACCCCAAACTGCTTTCAGTAACTAAACCTTGACTTTACAGATGTGTGTGTCCACTTGTAAAAAATTAAAAAATCAAGACTCCCTGCTGCTTGTCCCTTGTCTTCTTCCAACTATAAAGGCTCTAGTCTTAAAACTGTGTAGCACAGTTTTATGTTGCATGGGATTCTGAGAAGGAGCTGAGGTGTAAAACATTTTATATAGGATCACATGTTCAAAGGGGTTGTGGCTGGAGGACAAGGAGCAAAGTCAGGATAAGCTTACAAGTTATAAGACTCGAACTGTTGTCTGCCCAATGAATGATTAGACATTTATCATAGAATCAAAAGACTGGAAGGGACCTCGAGAGGTCATTTAGTCAAGTCCCCTGCACTCATGGCAGGACTAAGTACTATCTAGACCATCCCTGACAGGTGTTTGTCTAACCTCCAATGGTAGAGATTCCATAACCTCATTCTGCAATTTATTCCAGTGCTTAACTACCCTGACAGAAAGTTTTTCTAATGTCCAGCCTAAACCACCTGTGGTGCAACTGAAGCCCGTTGCTTCTTGTCCTTTTCTCAGAGGTTAAGGAGAACATATCTTCTCCCTCCTCCTTGTAACAACTTGTTATATACTTGAAACTGCTAGCATGTCCCCTCTCAGACCTCTCTTCTCCAGACTAATCAAACCCAGTTTTTCCAATCTTCCCTCAGAGGCCTAGGCCTCTTTCTAGGCCTTTAATAATTTTTGTTGCTCTTCTGTAGAATTTCTCCACATTTTTCTTGAAATGTGCTCAGAGCTGGGCACACTACTCCAGTTGAGGCCTAATTAGGGCAGAGTATCTACTATGCCATCTTACTGGAGACACTATGGTTTTGAACTCCATTTGTCAAGTACATAAGATTACACAATCAACTCTCTTGTGCCTTAAAGTAAAGAGCAGTTTTCCAATTTCCTTTATTGGCATGAACTTTCTTTACGAAATAGCATTTAAAAGTATGTTAAAAGTATTTCCAAATTGCACTACATTCTGTTTGAGTCTTACCAGCTTCCACTGCATAGTTGCCCTAAAGCTTAAAGAGACCTTTTCTATGTTGGCCCCTGTTGCTTAGGTGTGTATTCTTTTAATACATCCATTGGCTTCTCTTATGCACAACAAATGCCCCCAACCCAGTGCCTGCATGTGCACAATGATCCATACTCCTCATAGCCAAACTAATCAGAACACATAGTGATGTTAAGAATAGTTACACCCATGCACTGTTGAGGTAATTCAAAGGCTAAGAGACTATACTACTGAGGCCTTCAGACTTAGTTACTTTACATATAAATTAGTCTACAAATTCAGGCAATTTTTCACTGTGTGAGGATAGTTACTCCATATCCTCTTGTGTTGTCTGGCTATGGATGTGTTCTATATTCATACCCTCAGCTAAGTTCCACACAACCAGTTTATGGGGCCCAGGTTAACTATGAGTAAAATTATCTTTGACATTTATTGTATGAAAATCCTATCTTTGTGAAGTCTCCTGTCACTGGACGTTTGTCTGTTTCTCAGGATTTTAGGCTGTTTGTTTTTGACCACAAAAACCCTTGGCTGGTGTGACTGTCTGCAAAGCCACAGACACTTGCCATTCCCTTGAATTAAAAGAAAAAGGCAAAAAAGCACCCTATGCAGTAGCTAAATTGGTGTTTGATACTGTCCAGCATCCTTCCACTGGCATTCCTGTCCTCCTCTCTACGATATTCTGTTTTGGTGCTTATGTGCAAAGAGGCATGATTGTCCAATCAAGAGGCATGTTTCAGAAGTATGGCATTCTTGTTACTGAGGAGATAGTTCTTTTGGAACTGACGACACCCACATATAAACCCTTGCTAGGTTGGCACCACTATCTTATGCAAAATGGCACTTTACAAGCATCAGTTGTGCCATACTAGCAGATGGAATGAGTTTACGGGCTACATAACAATAAAATATTTGCCATTCTAGATGTTAATTGCTGAATTTCAGGCCAGGATCATTGAGATGACATATGTCCTCCACTAATTTGAGGTTAGCTATTAAACATTACTATCAGTAAGAGTTTATTTCACTTACAAATGCCTTCCCTTGCTAATGTATACTAGCCTGTGTTCAGTGTGTTTGTGTCTTTGTTCAAGGCACTGTCGTCTAGTGGACAGTGCTGGGGTCCGGAGGCCTGGAGTCCAGTCCCAGCTCTGGATATGACTTGCTGTGTAACTGCGGGCAAGTTGGAACTTTTCTGTGCTTCAATTCCCCATGTGTAAAATGGGGATACTTACAAAATGGCTTGAGATTCCCTAGATGAAATGCATTGTAAGAGAGAATGCAAGGAAGAGGTGGGGAGAGAGAATAAAAATAAACAGCTAAATATGGGGACAAGACCTAGATTTTGTTTAAAATCTTAAACAGTGTACCTAGAAATTCAAGTTAGACTAGTGCTTTCCTTCTCTCTCCCCACCCCCCGCCCTTTTTAACCTGGCCAACATCTGAGGCATTATTGTATCCCCAAAGATCCTTCTGACCTTTTCCACATCCAATGCCCCATTTCTTGAATAACCGTTAAATAAGTTGACCCATCTCTACTTGGGGAAGGCTGGACGCACTGCTCCTGGATCTCATCAGCATGCCTCTTGGATGGTGCCTAGAAGCAGGCAATCAAAACAGTGAGATGATGGAGAATAAATGGGAGCCACAAATTCAACACAGGTTAGAAAAATAATTCTTTAAAAACAAAAACATATTTTTTACTTATATGCTTTATTGTCATTATCTCTAATGACTAACACAGACTCTAACTTCCTTGGTATTAGTCATAATTCTATCCTATGGCTGGTCTAGGAAAGAAGGTTCCAAACTTAAATTATTACAAGACAGAATCCAATAATCTCAAAAGACCTGAAGAAAAGTATGTAGATAGGCTGGGAACTTTTCGGTGCTAATGGACACCATTCTAAAAAAGGCTGGAAATTGGGTACTGAGTCACACTGCCGCACACTGCGGAGGAAGAAGCGGGTCCATTCATGTCTGGGGAAGACCACCCATGTGATCACAAGATCATGGGACCACAAGAAGGATATAAGACCAATGGGCCTAATCCTCTGATGCAGGGTGGCCACTTCAGCTCACGGATTTTAGTGTGAGCTTATCCTAACACTAGCTGAATTGGCCCAAGGAAGATCATGCCAGTGTAAGGGTGATTCATCTGTGATCTGGAACCACAGTCCTGTTCCATGTAAGTTCCCTGTTGCTGGTGTAGCAAAGGACAAAGGGTTGTGGCTGGAGGACAAGGAACAAGGTCAGGATAAGCTTACCTTCATCTGCATTTTGGGCCTCATATACTGATGTAGCTTGTTTACAGAATCACAGAAATGTAGGGCTGGAAGGGACCTCTTGAGGTCATCAAGCCCAGCCCCCTCCGTTGAGGCGGAACCAAGTAAACCTAAACCATACATGATGGATGTTTATCCAACCTCCTCCAGAGATGGGAATTCTACAACTTCCCTTGGAAGCATATTTCAGAGTTTAACTACCCCTCTAGTTAGACCTTTCTTCCTTCATGTCTAACCTAAATCTCCCTTGCTGCAGATTAAGCCTGTTACGTCTTGTCCGACCTTAAGTGGACATGGAGAACAATAGCTCACAGTCTTCTTTATAACGGTCCTTAACATATTTGAAGATTGTTATTGGGTCCCCCACCTCAGTCTTCTTTTCTCAAGACTAAACATGCCTTGGTGTTTACCCTTTCCTTAAAAGGGTTAGAAACCTGACCTATATCATTTTTGTGGCTCTTTGAACTATCTCCATTTTATCCACATCTTTCCTAAAGAATAGAGCCCAAAATTTGACACACTACCCTGTTTCAGTCAGAGAAGGAAGTAATTAAGTGTACTCTGAGAACTTATTAGGAAATTATGGTAAATTGGAGCAGCCCTCAGACTTTTCTAACATACTGCAGAGCAACTGGCCTAGCACAGAGCAGCAACAGGATTGGGGGAATACAAATGTTGGCTTTAAGTCACCTTTGCACACTACACTCCCCCAGAGGTACACGCTGTGCAGTTTAGGATATATGCCAGGATCTGGCCCAATATTCTTGAACTGATTGTGGAAAATAACCATAGGCATACAATATGTTTTAATTAAATCATGTTTTTTTATATAAATATTCTTAAGATATTAATATCTTAATTCTTGGTATAAATACAGAATAATGTATGCTCTGGTTTCTACCATGGGTGCTAAATAAATACACAGTAGCATTCCAAGGTGAATCAATAGTGTACTATAATTGGCGGGGGGTGTAAATAGGTGGCAGTCACAGAGCAAAAATTCCACAGGGCACATGAAGGTTTTAGAAAAATCCACAGTTCTGACTTAATCCTGTCCAAAGAACATTATACTGTCATGTAGATATGGAATATAGCAAAGATGCATTTCCTTCTAGAGAACAGATTTTCTCTGATTTAATAAATTTGGAACAGCTTACAGAGCTGAGCACAGATGAACCAGAATGTGACAATTGTCTGATAAAAGTTGCCCTGAAACCAAAGGTTTATAATGAAAATGTTCAGTAAGAAGGGACAGTCCCCGTTTAATTTAATAAAACAGCTATGTTTCAAAATCTGGGACCACATAATTTATTGATGAATAATATAAAACTTTAGTGTAGTTTATTACTAGTAATGAATTTATGTAAAATCATTGACAGACATTTAAGGAAGGAAGGTATACTATTAGGCGTATCATAAATCATTTGAAACTTAACACCAAATCATTTGTCTGTGGTTGATTATGTCAGTTTTATTTTGGTTTTTAAATTCAGTGTAATGAGGCATGTTTTAAGGAAGAATGATGTACAGTATGTACATTATTTAATACTCTATGAAAGACATGCAGCTCTTTTAAGAGCATCAGTTATTTTGCATGAAAAATACTTGATCAGTACAGCAAAAATATTAATTTTTATCCATTTGATTGCTTTACACGTGTGTACATATAAAAGCTGAAGGAACTATGAGGGTAGTTTATTAGAAGCAGAGATAGTACCTAAAGCTGCATCAGTACTAAAGCTAAAAATATTTGCATTTTTATCTGCATTGCAGTAATTCAAGTTTAATGATTTCCCCCTTTTCTTGGTGGTGGTTAATTTTAAATATTACATTTTCCCACATAGTTTTGTTGGGATATGTGCCATATGTTGTACATTTTTTGGTCCAAGTTTTGATCGATCAAGCAGCGGTAGATTGACTCATGCCATTAGACAGAGGACAGTATTTTGATATGTAGCCAATCCACTGAAATAGTTTCTTGAAGAAAAATGTGTTTGAAGCAACCAGGGGAAACAGAAGCTACTTAGAAAAAGGAAAAAAAAATCACTCTTTAGTACTTAATGGTTGTCTGAGAGACAAATTGCCAGAAAACTTGCTGTCTGCCTGAAGGGAAAGGCAGTTTCCAAAATTTTAAACAGCATTGTCTGGATGTTACTATAAATGTTCCCTAAAACAGCAATATGAGCTTTTATCCCCTTAAGTTTAGTAGACCATTCTTTTGCAAATAACAATCTAAAAACCTAATGTTGCAGGTTAGTGATCTGAGAAACCACTGAAAGTATGCAGAAATATTTAAAAGGATTTCTTGGCAGCATAAAATTAGAAAAATCTACTGAGATATCTGCTTTCACTCACCAAAGGACTAAATTCATTTGGATTTGTCCTAAAATCCTTTCTAAGTCCTCTGTTAAAAATGGTAGAGTTGGTTACTAAATTAAAAAGGAATAAGACATTTTCACAAGAGCATGTATGTTCTACATTGTATGCATTACCTCATGTTAATTTCCATTTTGATAGCAAGCCTTCCAGTCACTCTACTAGAAATAGTTTCAAAAGGTGTAAGTGCATACTGGGGTGACTCCATTCTGACAAATATACAGCTGACATTTAGCAGTGCTGAAAAATATACCTGTCTCTTCTTTATCCCTTCAGCTGCTTCCTGCTTTAACTGAAAAAAGAAAAGGAGTACTTGTGGCACCTTAGAGACTAACCAATTTATTTGAGCATAAGCTTTCGTGAGCTACAGCTCACTTCATCAGATGCATGCAGTTTCCACAGTATGCATCCGATGAAGTGAGCTGTAGCTCACTGTGGAAACTGCATGCATCTGATGAAGTGAGCTGTAGCTCACGAAAGCTTATGCTCAAATAAATTGGTTAGTCTCTAAGGTGCCACAAGTACTCCTTTTCTTTTTGCGAATACAGACTAACACGGCTGTTACTCTGAAACCTGCTTTAACTGCTAACGAAAAAGGCTAGGGCACACACCAAACTTTTTCTCTTGTTACAAGAAAGTTTTAATTAAAAACAAGAGTGCCAGACTGAATGTAACTTCAGCAGATTAGCAGTTAAATTAGAAGGGGCTTTTCGTTTAAGTTCCGGTGTTGATATGTCACTGCGCTCTGTCACTTCGAAAAGCGATAGTGCTTTGTTATCAGTGCTGAGCTCAGACAGCCTCCTGATGTAGAGTTAGACTGAAATAGAATGCCAGAGTGATGAAGGTACTGGTTGCATCCTCTTAGCTACTGGACGTGGAGGAGAGATGCTGACACACTGTTCTGTTTAGACAAACAGGTTGATCATTTTCCAAGGTCTGTTTTCCTGATAGTAAAACATATTTTAAAAATGAACTGATAGCCAAAAAAACAAAGGTTCACCACAGGTCAGCTGAAGAAATGCAAAAGGATTTGGAGATGAATGTAAGCACTTCTCATTAAAAAATGTTTCCTTTTATGTTTGTTTATAATCCCTTTTTTGGCAGGAATATGTTTTGCGAGATTTAAATGCTTTGTGGCACTGATGTTATTGGGAATTCTGCGTGTGCAGGATTGGGTGGGCCCTACATTGTTGTTTTTTTTTTTTTTTAGATGCAAAGTGGGGGTCTATGCATGTGTTTCTCAGCTTCAATAAATGTGTGCTGACCCCACTTTATTATGTAAAGCCACATTCCATATACTTCAGTTTGTATTGTTCTGGAAGGAAATGGTTCTCTTTTTTGCCTGTGTTGTGACTCAAGATCGGTGCCTCCTGAAATGGCCATCTTAGGTCACTTGACTTAGCAACTAGGCTGAATCAGGCAAGTGTAGGGGGGCCCTGCAAAGCCATTCTACTGGAGTACGAGGTTCAGTTTGCAAATTTCAACCATACCACCCCTTTGCTGTGTGCCTTCTTTAGTGTTCTCCAGCTGTGTGCTCCCCATTAGTTTCCTTACTAAGAGGAGAGATGTAATATGCTCCATTAACCACCACTGAGGGAAATTGTTTCCCTTACTCCATGCACTGTAACCCCTTATTTCCCTCCCATTTCTCTCTAACTACCCCCCTTCCTGCTCAATATACCTTACAATGGTAAATTTAATGTTTTAAATTGATGAAACCCAGTTCTATTTTTTCTTCAAAAATTTTTTAGCCAACTCCCCCAATTCCCTTTAAGCCATTTTTTCTCAGATTTTATTTTATGTATTAGAGTTAGGATAATTCATAAAAGCAATAGCATTTGGAGAAAGAAAGAAACTCTAGTATGAAGAGGCAGAGAATATTCAGACATCCCACAGGCCAGGATCATGAGCATTTATTGTTATAAAAGTTATTACAATATGATTACCATCATACCCGCAGAACTGGTATGATGATAATCATGCGTCCTTCTTTGGCTGGCTTCATTTTGCCATTGTCGGCTTAATAAATACCTATATAGTAACACAGCCTAATAATAATTTTTAGCACTCTCATTCATGGAGCTCAATGCTTTTACAAAAGTGGAAGAGTATCATTATCCCTGTTTTACAGATAGAGAAATTGAGGCACGGGTGAAGTGACTTATTCAAAATCACCCAACGGGCCAGTGGGATCTGGACAATGAGCCTAGGGTTTCCTGAGTACCAGTCCCTTACCTTTGATGGATTTTGTTGCCTCTTTCCCCATAAAAATGGATTTTCACTCGGCTTTATTAAAAAAAATGATACTGAGTGGGTGGGGTGTGAAGGGTTATTGATAACTTTAAATCTTATCCTTTTTTAAAAAAAAATCATACTGAGGGCTACAATTTAAAATGCAAAGTAAGCTATTAAATTTTAAAAAAAGTTCCCAAAGTATACACCAGTGTCATTGAAATTTGATTCCTTACCACTGCAGCAAGTGTTGTTTAGTAACCCAGCTAGTCCAGCAAACCTAGTGTGAAAAGGCATGGAAGGTGAAGTTACCACAATGTCCTTTGTGGGTGGTAAATGCAGAGTAATCATCTCTCAATAGGAAAAGCTTATGTTGGTACTGGAAGAACTCACCCTAGAAACGTGAGTGACCTGATTGCTGGATATAGCTATATTGAAGGTCAATAGTGTTGTGGCCTCTGAAGTAATATAAGTTGTTGATGTGTTTAATACTTGCATATTTTAACAGTTGGTTAACTATTGTACCTTAATAAAACTGCAGCCTTTTCCCATAAATCTGTAGAGTTGTGATTCCATTATGAAAATGCAAATGCCTTCCATCTGAGAAATGTATAAATCTTTTCCTTATAAAGAATCTTTTTTCTTAATTATTAGGCATATGAACAATAAAAATAGATATCCAGTAACCTGACAATTGTTTAATAATGCTCTGAAGTTATAAAGCAGCTTTCCTTCGAAGATCTCAAAATGCTTCAATGACATTAATGAGTTAAGTCCCACAACAGCCCTGTGAGGTATCAGTTTTATTATTTTAAAGTGCTGTGCTCCCCTTTGTGATGCATGAAAGTCTTCATTATCTCATGTCTTGCAAAAGGAGCTGAGGTAGATTGTTTTACCTGCAAATATCAGACCTGATCCAGATTATTTTGCTGCACTTAGGAAGAAAAGAAATTACAAGATTTCATTCATTACTTTGTACCACATAACTTGTAGGGATCGACTTCATAGTTGGGACTGTCATAATAGTGTTTACTCCTAGTTAAATCTATAAAGAGCAACTAAGATGTATGGTTAAATTAACCGTTTACATGAGCAATATTTCTATTTTCAATTTCAGTGCTGGCTAAAACTATGGCTAAGGCTTATAGTGGTGTATTTCAGATTCAGTTTTAAATGTCTTTCATTTATTTGTACATTTATGTATCACTATAAAATAAAATAGGGTACAGGAAACACAGGATATTATTTTATGGACATGATTTAATTTCACTTCTTTGCCAAATTAACAGAAGTATACTTCACATTTTTCACAGACACAACAATTTCACAGAACCCTTAGAATGAATCTTTTTTGAAACACACACACACACACCCCTCCAAAACAGAAATATTTTTTGCCATGCCATGAATACCATCCAAACAGGTCCACAATGTATATGTCTGGGATACAGACACTCACATTGTCAGTGAATGCAAGAAGACAGATAATGTCATTAATATTACAATGGGTTTACAAGTATTAGTGAACTACAGGAAATTGAATCAGGTGTGACAAATTGTATTGAATTAAATCTAGTTTTATAAAAGTAATACTTCTTTTGGAGGTCATTCCACACACTGTCAGTCATACAAAACATTTTTGAAATAGCTACTGGATGAAAAATAAAAACAAGAGTTAGAGATGTTGCAACACAACACAATTATAAACTGCATACAAGTTAATGTTTAACACAAACACAGTATGAGGAGAAGCAAAAATATGCATCTGCAATAAAGAACAACCATTTCATGTCATTGTTTGTTTGCATTCTGATTGAAAAAAAAGATTATGAAGGATGCCAAAGGCTGTAACTGGAAAACTGTTGTTTCTGTAGGGCTCATGTAGGAGAGAACTGCAAAAGAAAAAGAATACTTCATTTTTTAAGGTTTCAGAGTAGCATCCGTGTTAGTCTGTATTCGCAAAAAGAAAAGGAGTACTTGAGGCACCTTAGAGACTAACCAATTTATTTGAGCATAAGCTTTCGTGAGCTACAGCTCACTTCATCGGATGCATAAAAGTGGAAAATGCTTATGCTCGCGAAAGCTTATTCTCAAATAAATACCAGAGAGGGAGAGGAATTATTTAAGCTTAGTACCAATGTGGACAGAAGAACAAATGGATGTAAACTGGCCACTAGGAAATTTAGACTAGAAATTAGACGAAGGTTTTTAACCATCAGAGGAGTGAAGTTTTGGAATAGCCTTCCAAGAGAAGCAGAAAATCTATCTGGCTTTAAGATTAAACTCGATAAGTTTATGGAGGAGATGGTATGATGGGATAACGTGGTTTTGGTAATTAAATATTCATGGTAAATAGGCCCAGTGGCCTGTGATGGGCTATTAGATGGGGTGAGATCCGAGTTACCCAGGAAAGAATTTTCTGTAGTATCTGGCTGATGAATCTTGCCCATATGCTCAGGGTTTAGCTGATCGCCATATTTAGGGTCGGGAAGGAATTTTCCTCCAGGGCAGATTGGAAGAGGCCCTGGAGGTTTTTCGCCTTCCTCTGTAGCATGGGGCATGGGTCACTTGCTGGAGGATTCTCTGCTCCTTGGAGTCTTTAAACTATGATTTGAGGACTTCGATAGTACAGATATAGGTGTGAGGTTTTTTTTGTAGGAGTGGTGGGTGAAATTCTGTGGCCTGTGTTGTGCAGGAGGTCAGACTAGATGATCATAATGGTCCCTTCTGACCTAAATATCTATGAATCTATGAAATTGGTTAGTATCTAAGATGCCACAAGTACTCCTTTTCTTTTCATTTTTTAAAAAAATTCTTTTTAAAATGTTCCTCTCTGTGACTCCAGGTCCCTCAATACATTCTTTGTGAAACTTTAAACCATGAAATTACAAAGAAAATAATATTTTCATCCACTCATGTATACCTGTTGTACAAAATACACAAAGCGTGCCTGGCTCCCAAAGTTTCTAAATTATTCATATTGTTTTAATAAGTCACTGTAAAAATGAGGTATGTATTTGAGAAGTAAAGAATGATTGTGGAATCGGAGATACATAAATCTCTTATAGTTGGAGCTTGGCAGGCAAACCCTTATGCCCATGCTGAGTCAGTGGGCCTAAGCAGAGGTGAAAAGTTCTGTACACATGGATCTGATCAGAGCATTAGTTTGGAGAACTCCCTCATTTAATTTCCCTATGTCCTGTTTTTGAAATAGTTAATATAAGTACAATAATAATGTGTGATGCAACATTTCTGATTATCTTTTTAAGTGGCTCTACAAAATATCCGATTCAAGGATGTAAATAAAAGTGCATCTTTAGAATTTTCAGACTGATCCAGAAATAGAACACATCTTTAGGACATTGAGACCATATGTATAAGAAGCAGTGTATCTTTCCAATATTTGTGGTTGTACACTGTCAGGTTGTGGAGGAGAGCTCTTGGCTGGAAGTGGCTGAGGTCAGGTGCCTCTTCATTCCTCATTACCTCCCAAACTTCTCTTACCACTGACAGGTGGCTGCCGCTTTACTCTTCTCCCATTTCCTCATTCTGCATGGCGTGAGGGGTAGAAAAATTACATACTGCATCTATATTGCAAGCTCTTGTTCTTCCCACCCCTGCAACTATTGGGAAGCCAGGTGATTAGCTTCCATTTGATGGTAGTGTGGAGCAGGACAGGGTGGTGCTATCAAATCAATTTCCAAAACCATAGTGGATTTCCGAGGTGCTGCGTATTCATTGCTACCACTAAAGTCAAAGGGGCTACTTTTTGTGTTCAAATTTTAGCACCTGTTTAAATATTGTGCTGGATTGGGGCCAGAGGGCTCAGCACCTTGCATGAACAAGCCCAAAGTGAATGGAAATTGGAAGTACTCAGCACCTACTGAAAATCAGGCCATATGGCTTAGAATGCACTATGCTACAAGGATGCTCATGGCTCACATGGACAAAGCTTTCCTAGGCTTCATAGAAACTCACAAACAGGTGATGCTGAATTCTAAAGGATTCTAAAACACCATGAGTTACTTATTTTTAAAACTTACAGCATAATTAGTAGTTTAATAAAATTAGTCCAGTAAGACTGCTATGAATTTAATATATATGTACACCTAAGCCTCTTTGCAAGAATGGTATTGTAACTTAATTACAGTAAGATTTTTTAAATACTGGAAATAGTCCATTAGATCTTCCCTTTTTTGGAGCAATAGTACAAGGAGAATACCATAAGATCTGTATTCATTTATCATTCCCAATATCCTGGCATACACCAAGAATTTTAAAATACATTTCTGAGGGTAATCCATCAATTCCTGAACTACTTATTAGATCATTGTAAAACTGCTACAGAAACTTTATGAAAAGATTAGCTTTTATATTTAAATATTCCTTTATCTGAGTTACAAGGTCCCGTTAGATTTCAAAGTAGATTTTTTTTGGTTAGAAAACCTAGTAATGTTCAGAAATAAATTGTCTACAAAATCTGCTAATTCATTTCCTTTAGTCAGCAGGCACAGTGTTGCAGTCATAGCTCTATTTCCTAAAATAAACATTTCAAAACATTAGAGCAATATCATTGCAATCAGATTATTCAGCACTAAAATCATATCTTGTCCACATCTGAAACACCTTTCAATTTTTTTCAAAGAAATTGCTCAGATGAGGGAATAGCAGCTATTTGCTGCTGTTACTGAAAGTTGGTTGGACTGTAATCTGAGCAAAAGTAAATGGGGAGACTCTGATTCTCATCCCTTGTTTCTTTGGGCTTCTGTCTAATTGTGTGGTTGGCATCTGATAGCATTTCTACTTTTCTCCCATTCCCACAGTTAGTTTACGTTAGGAAACATGTATTTCTGTAAATGTGTCTCTTGCACTTCTGCGGTGCCAAATACCAGCATAACACACAATTAAGTTTTCCACAAATGATTATGATCCTCTGAAAAACCACAGAAATTAGCTGCGTTTCTGATACTAAAAATGTAGCAAAAGTTTATCCATGCTGTGACTGGAAATCAGTGCTGGAAAGCCATTCCCTCATTGAATAAAATACCTAAAGGCATATGTATGATAGATTCGAGCTAGTGCAGTGAATTAGTAATTCTCTTTGCCCATGTGAATTGCTGTGTTAGAGGATTAAAGGACTCCCAACCTCAAATAAACTAAAACTTTTTGATAAAAGTGCTAGTAAATTATTAGCAAATAAAGGATGAGATTCGCTTTTTATAGTTCTATCATTATCTGTCTTTGCAGTAAAGATGTTAGCAGATAGAGTGCTATCTGTAGAATTTAATTTAAATATTTTGTAAACTCTTTAAAGAAAATATTTCTTCTCCATTCCATAAACAGGAAGCGCTTACATATTCAATAAATTAATCCTGCAGTATAGTTATATCTAGTACTTCTCCAAGCAGCAACAATATACTCACCTCAACAACAGGATGATGAAAACCAGGAGAAAGTAAAGTGGCTACACCTGAAGTAGAATTTAAATGATGGTTAAAAACAAAACCATAAGCCCACATTGGATATCTACTTGTTATTGTGGAACCTTCTCAAAGAAAATGTACTATTTTGCTTTAGAAGAAAAACTCTGAATTGTGACATCTTTTCAAATCATTGGACAACAGTAATTTTAAAAGTGGCCAAAGCTGAATGCCACAGTTATCACAAATATCCAAATTCTAGTTAATTTTTGAGGGCAACATCTCAGTTCTTGCAAACCATTAGTATTGGGAAATATTAGTCTTGCTAAGTTAGTCTTACTTTTGCTGCCAAGTCAGGAAAGGATAAGGTGTTACCCATGTCTGAGCTACCTGATTGAAAATAATATTAATATTTTCTTTAGTCTGCAGCTATTTGCTATAAATGAAAGCATTTTTATCTGTTGTGAAATAATCCAAGCCCAAAAGTAACTTCTCTTCTCACTGGGGGGAGGGGGAGAAGGCTGAAGGTGGAGATTTATACACACAATTCCCCACCCAGAGAGATGAGAACTCAACTTCACTGTATTATTTGTTTGAAAACTTGCCTGAGGTTCACAGGAAATGTAGCGATCCTGAAGATAAAATTCCCTTCCGCAACTCTCAAGCAGCTCTTTCCAGACACCACCAAAATCCAAACGGCTTTTGTACTGTATCCCTAATTGTCATTGTCTTTGATGCTGGAAATTTCCAACACGTTTGGATGCCATTGTGATTTTAGAATCCTGAGCTGTCCTGCTGGAAAGGAGGGCAAGTATCACAGAAGATGGTTCACCAACACTAAGGGTTCATTTTCTGTTAGCTTTTACTCTTCCTGATTCCCCAGTAACTAACACTGAACCCAGGGTTTTTTGTTTTCAAAATACTTTTCTCTGCTGAATCTGGTGTTACTTGATACTGAGATTCAGAGCCTGACAGTGGTTGCTTAGCAACATAATCAGCAGTGTTCACACTAGCACCTCTGGATGCTGAACTTATCTGCATTCCCTATGTTCAGCTAACTTATGGATTTTTTTATTGTTGTGGGTATGCAGTATTTGCTGAGATTTCTATTTCTTTTTTATTTTCATTCATCCCTGTTAACAGATGATTTGTATCAGACTCTAGCTTCTGATATTTCACTTTCAAAGCACTTCCGTATTTTCAACCTTTCATTTCAGGACTTTGGCAAAAGTTGGCTGTTTCTTACCCCCTCCCCCTTGAAATAAAAATACAGTTTTCCCTAGTGTGGCCCAAATTACCAACGTAGACATCAAAGAAAAGAAACATGCTCTCTCTTGTGTATTTAGCAAAAGAGTAAAGGTGTATGTATACCTTTAATATTATCCAAGATGATGGATGATCTTAGTGTGGATTGGAATCCCATATTCTTATCTGGTGATGGTCATAACTTTAGATTAATTCAATTTTTCATATGGATTGATATAAGGCTAAAAAATGAGTCTGTTTTTATGGTCTCCTCCTGGCAGTTCCATTTTAAGCATCACTGGTGTTATTCGATTGGGCCCCCTGATATCAAAGACTAATAGTCTACTCTTCCCATCTGCCTCAATCTCTGTCATGCCCACTTGGGATGCTTGGCTCCCATGAAAGGCACAGGGTGGAGAGTAATATGTGCTGAACTCTCTCTCTCTCTCTCTCTCTCTCTCTCTGTGTATGTATGTATGTAGGAGAATTGGTGGTTCAAGGAAAAATTCTGATTCCTCAGGGATCTTGCTTATTTTCACCACTGACCTCTGTCAGCAGAAGAGTCTGACACCACCTGGCACAGAGCTCAAAGCACTAAACACCAAACTAGCATTTCAAACTGTCCTTCGAGAGTGGGGCTGTTATGACATGGGTGACCCTTGCAACTTCAGGTTTGACATTGTTGTCTGCACTGGCCCTGCCTCCCACTGTTCGGAACTCTTTGTTGACGCGATTCAGTCTACACTTCGACCATGCACAAAGTTCACCCCAAAGAAGTCAGTGCCAACCCACATTTAATCAGAATGGTAGATGAGGTACAGCCACTTTATCCTGCTTTTAGAAAAGGAAGTAATTGTGGTATCTCAGATAGCACTAAGTGGTAACTATAGATCAGCGCTGAATACTCTTCAGTGACCTCCTTGTTACTTACTTCCGCAGCTCTCATTCTGCTTTTGTAACCTTGGTCTTCTCTATTCCACACACTTGAGACCTCTCTTTTAATGTCGGTGTATCATCTATCTGGTACTCCCTCTATTCTCTGCCCCCCTTTTGCAATAGAATGTCTTTTGTTCCTTACATCTAATCTGAAATCATTCTTTATCTTATGACTGACTCTGTCATTTTGTACAGTATACGTGAAGAATGCTTCTTGATATAGTCCTGAACCAAAAATGGTGGATCAAAGCCCAGATCTGGATCTGAATATTTAAAATTCCCCTATCTAAAGATCCAAAAACCACTGATCTGAGCAAGCTTAATGTTTGGATGTTCAAAGTTAAACCCATTTGTATGAGCTACATGTTCAGGTAGCATGTGACATCTGTGCTTCATGGCTTCCATTGGCAATTAAGGATGTTTGTTTCACTAGAGCTAAATGAATACAGCAAAATATTTTCGTTGAATTGAAAAATAAAATCATTTTTCGCCAATCATTTAATTTGTGTAACTTAATTTTTTGGCACAAATGTTTAAGAAATCAAATTTGAAAGTTGTATGTTTGAGTACTCATGGAAATGTGATCTTTCTTTATGCAAGTATTTGTGCTGGAAGTGCTTGCACTTTTGTCTGGTTTGAGAAGAATTAAAAACACCATGTGACTGATTGTATCTGACCAATTAGAGCTAACCAGCAAAGCTGGAATACTGAAAAGATCTATTCACGGTCAATTCATAGAGACTTTTTTTGCAAAGATATATATTGTGTTATTAATAATGCAAGACTTCAAAGAAATCATGATCTGTTTCCAAGACATACAATGAAAAAGAGGCAAAATTTGTCTCAAAAATGATTTGATGCAAATAGTTTTGACCTTTAAATGTGTCATTTTATTTAATGGTCCTCTTTCTCCTTTTACTCTGTCCCAGTAGTTGAAAACACCTGAGGCTTTCAAACTAACAGCCCCCGAATATATACATCTGATGATTCAAAACAGAGCATTTTCAGTGAAGGGTCCTTGACTGTGGAATTCACTCCACCCCACCACTGGTCAGACAAAGTCCAAGTGCACTAGCCTTCTGCACACACTACAACAGATCTCTTTATTCAAGATTTTGTCTGAGTGAGTGCTTGGAGGGGTTGAGATTCTTTGCCTTAGAGGTTTTGATTGTTGAGTCCATTTTCATTAATGCATGTATGTAACAATGTCTTCATTCTATATATGTGTTTAGAGAGATTCAGTGAGCACATTTTATAAAACCAGATATAGATACATACATTGTATTGTAACATATGGCAGCCAGCAGATTTTAATGATTGGCGGACCATTGGATATGGGTTACAATATAGTTGCCTTTCAAGAGAGGAAGAAAGAAGAACAGCAGGGAGGCATAAGCACTAGTGATTATGCTGTATTCAGTTGCAATATTTCCATCTCAATTGCGCACACACAAAATGCTTCACTTTAGTTTTTCTTGATAGCAGCAACGTCATTTTTAGCTGCAATTAGTTTCTCTGCTGCATATGCAGTATCTTCCTCCGAGTAATCTTTAGTTTCAGTAAATACAAAACAAGAGGGAGCAAATTATGTCCTAGGATGTCCAGGCACAACTCCCACTGAAATCATGAGAAGCCCTGGATAACAAGCAGCCCAGGGCAGCATTTCACCCTAATCATTTTTCACGAAATGCTATCTTTTGAAACATAAACAGTTAAAGTCATTTATCTTGCTTATCCCAGGCACCCAAATTCCCACTGACTTTCATGGAAATGAAGGTGTGCAATGCATGCAGGTTGAAAGGACATTTTGCCCTTTGAGTGATTTGGAGATAAGTGGATCAATCTGAGTTAGAGGAGCCAGAGTTTAGTCTGTGGGTTTCCTAGCCATGGACCATTTATTTTTTTTGTTTTGTTTTTGAGGGGGAAATGACAAAAGAATGTCTGGGGTATATGCAGCACACTAGCTGCCAGCTCCTTGAGCTATTTATCCAGCCTTGTCCCCTTGGAGCCCTCTCACACACAACAGGAAAGAGGAAGGAGAAACAAAGGTGGAGCCTGGAAGGGGGGAAGGGAGTTGGGAGGCTTGCTTGATCTTCCTGCTTTTAGCTCAGTAAGTTACTGGTGTCTGGGTTTCCTTTCCCCAGCTGGCCATACATTCCCTGCCATTTTCACTCAAGCTGCGGTTCTGTGTCTGATTGTGGAATGGAAGTGTGCAGGGAAAGAAAAGAAGCTGTGAGCATGCAGGTTGCTGAGGAGATAGAATTCGGTGAACTGTACAGCAGCAGCCGTGCTTCATCTACATCTGAAAGGGCAGGAGAGAATTTGGGGGAACATAATTTGTTGGGGGTCGGAGGAGAGAGAGACAAAGCAGAGCCACAGTGGCATGGAGGGAGGTGGAAATGTGGGGAGAGCCTTAAGGGAGACAGAAAAAAATGTGGAGCAAGAGAGACTGAGAGAAGCACAACATATGTGGGACTTGAAGCACTGACCGAAGACTGCTTCTGGGAGAAGGGTAGGAGAATTATGCCTACCAGTCTTTGGGCAGCTATCTGGAGGAGGACTTCGCAAGTGCTGGGGACCTCTTCCTTGGAGAAAGGAAAGTGTTGCTTCTGAGGAGAAACTTGTCTTCTCACAATATTTTTATGTAGTAATTTTGTTTTTTCAAATGTGGGGAGTTGATTATATTCCGGGAAACCTCCCAGAATCCTGCTGATCCTCCCCAGAATTGTAAGACCAGCACTGAGAAGGAGGCCTGTGGGGGACCAAGGGAGAGACCTAGTCAAGAGGAGTCCAGGGGTGGCCTTTTAAATTGGGAAAGATTGAGATGAGGAACTGTGGGCACAGGGGGCATAGTGTGGGGAGGGGTGGATAGGAAGAAGAATGGAGAAGAGTGACTGGGGACTTTTGAGTAAAAGGAGGAGAAAATGAGGGGCGTGAAGGGTGAAGAGTGAGAAAGTGAACATAGGAAAAGAGGGAGAAAACAAGAAAAGAGAGGAATTCAGGTGGTATGTATACTGGGGAAAGAAAGGATTGCAAAGATGAAGGAAAAGAGATCCAGAAACTGACTATAAAGAGAGTGTTTAGGAAGGGAAAACTAGCATTGATACTAGGATAATTGTGGAATACAGTGGTACCCAGACAACAAGCCAGTTGCTTTCTCATTTTGAACATCCCACCCATTAGGGCTGAGAGGAGTTGGGGGCCATGAGATTCATGTCAACTGATACATAGATAGGATGGACAATTAAATTGAGCTGCAGAAGTGGGTTGTTTCATTCTTTCCAAAGTTAGTGGTGGTGGGTTGGTTATTTGGCTTTGGATTTTAGATCAGGCCAATCCCTAGCCTTTTGTTTGTTAATGAAGATTGTTTGTACCACTAAATTTCTGTTCTTTTATTGCTTGGTAAAATCCACTGCAATTTGTTTCCGCTCTCAGCATTTTTTCTGATTGCAATTATCTCTTTATTCTTATCTCTGACTACAGATCTCCACAGCAGTTGTGATTAGGAGATGGAGTCTGCTGCTCATTGATTCTGTTGATATGTGCATTGCAAGTTATTTGTGTACTTCATTTAAATTAAGTTAATTTAATATGTGGGGTTGAAACAGCTGTTGTAACGTTATGGTTGTTTTTGTTTTTTCCTACAGGTTTTTTGAATGTGGTGTCACTTGTACCAGGCTTTCATCAGAGGCTTTAGCTTTCTTTTTTTCTTTTCTCCTAAAGTGTGCTCATTTGTGTACTGTTTGGATCTGTGGGTTCTTGATCAGTATTGCATGAGGGATGACCTTCATAACTAACACGAGTATACCTTAAGAGAATTATGGATCATTCCCTCCCTAGTGGAAATAAACCATATTCTGTTACTAAGCACATGATTAAAAATCTTTCTGGCTCTGTCAGTGTGTATACATTTTACATAGTGATTGTGTGCAGTGCCCTAGAATTACTTAAAGTACCCACAGGGTATGTAGATACAATGTACGCACCCACATGATTAACAGCACTGAGGTATCAATGTTCTTAGAACCATTCCACAATGTGGCACAGAGGTGAGTATATTCCTCTAAATGGACCCACATCTCTGCACATGCACCCCTGTGCTTTGCCTCCTCGCCAAATGAGACACCTCTTACTCCCCACTGAGCACTGGAACAATCCATCTACCCCCTTCAATAGGCCAAGTGTCTCCTGCTGTTTAACCACGCATCTCTGGCTACTGTCCCCATGTCACTTCAGTTAGTTTCTCTGTGCACTCTGTCCTCCAGCTTTATTTTTTTTGCTTCCCAGAGCCCCCTTCTCAGTCCTAACTTGTGAGAATAGTGAGAGACTGGCAGCAGAGCTCTGGGAGCATAGGCCATGGGAAGAAGCATATAGGGAGTGTGTATTTTTTTTTTTTCCTTAGAGATGCTATCCTCAGAGGCCTGGTAACTCTCCGTCTTCTCTCCAAGTGGTCTTTCAGGCCCCTTCACTTGAAATTATCTAGTTTGGAAATATCAGTAACTATATTGTTCAATGTTAAATTTTCTGGGTACAGCTCAGTGACCAGATTTGTTTTCTATAAAGTTGCTCAGTAGTTATGGAAGAATCTGGGGGGTTTACTTTATATATCAAACAAAGGTGCTAGAAGATTGTTTTCCCTTCTAAAGTTCTACTCAGCGATGGGCAAAAAGTTCTAGTATTTTGTTTATAATTGTAATATATTTCAGACAAAGGAATATATTTTAGAAGATGGTATCTCTTAGCCTTGTGAAGGAGCTTTAAAGTGTTAAAGGAGCATATACGTTAAATTTATTATATCACATAAGACACTTCAGCACTTACATTTATCAGTATGTCACCCACTTTGTTTTATAGTTTGAGTGCCTTGTTGAATTTTATGTTTGGCTGTATATCTTGGAGACTTTAGCCATTTACTGTATTGTTATGGACTGGGAAATAAATCGGACACATAGTATCTTGTTTTTAGTAATTGGTTGGGTCATGCGGTCTTCTACGAGTTATGTGATTGCTAATTAGAGGCCATCGTGAGATTTACTCTAGAGTAACAAATCTTTATCAGCAAGGAAAGGTTTTTTTTTTTTTTATTGTTTTGTTTCTGTTTTTTAAATATAAATGTTTGCATCACCATTAAAAATGAGGATATGCTAAGCCTGAATGAATGAAAACATATTATTTCTGATCTCTAAAGGCTGCTTCTGATAGTAACTGATAAAATAACATTGTTCCTACCCTTTGTTTAGACATTGTAAACTAATCATATTCCTACAAAGGTTTGTAATTAGTAAACCAGAAAACAATTGTACCCTTTCCAACGTTTTGAGGTCAAAGTAAAATTCCATTGCTAACAGAATGTGCTTACGCTAGTATTGATCTTGAGCAAGAGTAAAAACCGTGAACGAGGCTGTTTTGATTAAATATGCAAAATGTGCAGGGAAAGTGATTTATTTATTAGCGTTCATTTTTGAAGAGGATGCAAATTTCACTTGTTAGTCTAAAAGAAAACAAATTTAATATTTTGTTTTTTAAAAAAACTCTGGGCACATGAACCAGAGAACAGTTTGTTCAGATGTGTTACAAACTAATAAAAAGTTGGTACAGTGTGAATGGTAAAATGCTCACTGGCCCTCAAGCTGAGGGTTTCCCCCTGTCAATCCACACCCTCAGGAAAAGCCTAGGTAAACAGCTGGGTTTGGCAATATGTCTTGAAAGCCAGTCTATGCTGAGACTCTCTTAAATTAAGATGTGTTGCTATGTTTCATTGTACTTATGTTTTTTTTTTCAATGCACATACACAGAAAAATAGAAATCACCAACTTTTCAATCATCTTTGATTTCTGCATTTACTCTGCATTTCTGCATTTACGTATCCTTTAGCATAAGAAAACTTGCAGGTTAATTCTGAAAGGATGTCTTTTGTATATTCAGTAGCTAATCATGTAATCCTTTTTTCCACTAGATAGTACCACACCATGGGCTCTATTTGGTGTGGGAGTGGGTTTGGATGGGAGAGTGGCTATTTTAAGTTATCACCATGAAACTTACATTTGTTATATGGTTGACGTGAAACCTCTACTTTTTTAAATGAGGAAAAAATTGTAAAGATGGAGAATTTAAAAAGAAAATATGTGCCTGGTAGGCTTTCATGTGATTACATGTCAGTAGGACTTGTTAGGTCTCATATGTAGCCCTGCAGGGGTGGGAAATAGCCCTCTTCACAGCTGAAATATTTGCATGTATAGAAAGGACCTTAATGGTCTATGTGATAAATGAAAGGGGTGGGGTAGCTCCCTTTTATGGACACCCAGCCAGCCAGTTAGCTGTAAACTCCCTCTTAGTAGATGTTCTCTACTTGTAAAGGGTTAAAAAGTCTCCCTGCAATTCAGGTAAAAGGAAGGGAGTCGGCACCTGACCAAAAGAGCCAATGGGAAGGTGAGAATTTTTTAAAATTGGGAAAAAACTTCCCATTTGTCTGTCTGTCTGTTTGTTGTCGGAGAGAGGCAGACAGGGAGTAACTATGCTGTAAGAAGCTTGGGGCCAGGTATGAAAAATCATCAGTATCGTACTGAGAAACAACTCATTTAAAATCCCAGATGGGAAAGTAGATCAGGAAATATCTAGGAAGACGTGATTCAGTTTATCTCTTCTTATTTTTTTATGGCTTGTGGACTCCTCTGTGTGAACCCCAGGTGCTTTTGTTTTGCTTGTAACCTTTAAGATGAACCTCAAGAAAGTTATTCATGATGCTTAATCTGTGTAAGTGTTTTTTTTTTTTTAAATCTAGCAATAGCCTGAGTTTCTAAATGTATTTTCTTTCTTTTTTTGTTTTTAATAAAATTTACCTTTTTTTTTAAGAACAGGATTGGATTTTTGTGTCCTAAGAGGTTTGTGCACATTGTTTAATTAGCTGGTGGCAACAGCTGATTTTCTTTGTTTTTCTTTCTCAGCTCTTCCCTGGAGGGGGCGGGGGTGAAAGGGCATGAGGGTAACCCACAGGAAGGAATTCCCAAGTGCGCCTTCCTGGGTTCTCAAAGGGGTTTTGCACTTGGGTGATGGCAGCATCTACCCATCCAAGGTCAGAAAAAAAGCTGTAACCTTGGGAGTTTAATACAAGCCTGAAGTGGCCAGTATTAATTTTTAAAATCCTTGCGGGCCCCCACCTTCTGCATTCAAAGTACCAGAGTAGGGAATCAGCCTTGACAGCCTGGGACTAAAGTATGCTCATTCTGGACTTCAGATGGGTAATTTTGGGGATTCATAGGAAGGGGAAGTAAAAGGGGGCTCCAAAGTAGGGGAAGAGAGAGTGGAAATATTTGTTAATTAAAACAAGTTTCAGCTGTTGGAAGCTGCACAGGGCTTTGGAATGTTAGGATAAATTCTGGGAAGATGAATTCGTGGACAGGATACAGGTAAGGCCATCAAAGGTTCACGACAGATAAATCTATCATTTGGCTCTGCATTTTATCGTGTGGATTTAGTTTCCATAACTATGGTGTATGTGTGTGGTTCCCTTCCCCCTCCCAACCCAATCCTTCCCCTGCCAATACTGTCAACCGTGGACAATACAAATAAGATAGCAAATATACAGCTATTGTGCCTGGAACAAAAAGAGTAAGTCCGAAAGCTGATCTGTTACTACTTATGTAGTGGAGCCTTGGAAAATGTCTTAAAAGGCTTAGACAAAGCTGTGCACAGCAATCATACTTATCTTTGTACTGCCAGAGGATTCTTAGGTCACATGCTGCCATGTTCCCATTTATTCTAATACTGTAATTACCATAGAAGTTGGATCATCTCTGGTAATTATGTGTGTGTGAAGCATGCTTCAACAGCTCAGATAATAGGATTCACTACACAGGGTCTACTCTGTACGGCTGCAGAAATTATGCTATTTTATGGAACGTCTAATACCAATATCACTAGAATTACTTTGCTTAAATGGAGAAATAACCTTCTGAGAACAATACATATGAAGGGAAAAGATAGTTTGTCAAAAAGTCAATGCACTATATTTAAAAAAAAAATAACTGTCATGGTACACTTTTCGAATTTTATAACAATATATATAATTTTAACTTTTATTCTTTGAATTCATTTTGAGAGAGAGGTGCTTTATCATGACAAATCAGGAATGATTTGAACATAGGAGGAATGGAGGAAAAGTGAGTTGTTGACAGGCTTATTCGTTGTAAGCTGTTAAAGAAATATTTTCTTGTTGCTTTCTAGCCAAAAGCTATACAAATAATTAATATTCAAAGAGCAGCACAACAATTGTTGTTAATGTACAGTGCCCTCCTCGATATTTATTGCTGCAGTATCACTTGTGGTTTGTATGAATCTGTTTTCATTGCAGTTTATTAGCAATCAACAATTATTATTTGGCTCTAGTGTTTACAAACTATAATTCATTATCCTCTTATCTTTTATTTATGAGACAATGTCAAATGAAAGAAGCAAAATATTCATTTTTGGTTGGAGGAGTTCTACAGTAAATTAACATTGCCACTGAGCTGCATTCCTCAGTGGTCTGCTGTGACTGCTGTGTGTATCCGATCTCTCTCTATCCCACAGGAGATGAGAAGGTAGAGTCTTTACTACAGCAGTGGTACCTGTCACTCTGGCAACTGCGATTTGAAAACCTGATCTAATTGAAGTCAATTGGGGTTTTGCTATTCATGTCAACGGAGGCAGGGTTTCACCCGCAATGTTCACTGTGTTGACATTTTTGGGAGACACCTGAGCAGTGAGTCAACAGGTGACACAGGGAACATAATTCCTATTAATAGGTCTCGTCATGAATGAATTAGTAATGTAAGTATATTAAAATATTTGTATCTGAATGCGCTGTGAAATGAGCTTGTGTAAATCCAAGTTCCTCCAATTGCAATGACTGTGATCTTAAACTAAAGCATGTTACTGAAAGGAAAATATTATATTCTACTTCTAGTGTCATTACAGATGTCACTGAAGAATGGCAATAATTACTCGAAAAATTAGCCATTTTACTCTTGATCTTGTTAAATCAGTACCTCCAACTTCAAACTTAACCATCCCAAGCACTTAATCTTGTGCTTGTACAAAGATGTCATACATTTACCCTGAAAAGACTGACTTTTTAGAACAGAAAAGACATTTTATGGCAATGCACTTTTAAGCAATAGATGCTAAATTGAAATTGATTTTTTTCAGATGATTCCTATTAATTTCAGTAGGACAAACACATTATTGAAAAGAAAGCAATGGGTCTATTGGAATACTGTTTCTATTGGCTCCTGGGGTACTGGTCCTCCAGTTCAAAGCAGAATAGAGCAGTAGGAACTCTGCTGAAGGATTCCAAAACAACTCCATTGGTAGTTGCACTACTATTAAACTATCTAAGTAGTTATCAGGAAGTCAGTGGTAAACTGCAGTGTCACAATTCAAAAAACATTCTTCTCTAAAAAGTCCTCTGCTGTGTTTACACTAGTTTATTGTGCGAAGATTGTCTATGCTATGTTATGTTGTAAATGAGGCTGAGCCAGATTTTTCAGACCCAGGCAAAGAGAATTGCATTCATTTGCATTTCTTATTTGTGAATGCAGATATAGCAATTGTAGGCACAATGTTGTTGATTGCATGTGTACTTCCGCATATGACGTGAATATCCTCTCCACTTATTTTTAAATACCATTTTGTAAGGTAATTTAATTAAGAATAAATAGCTCAGTGTGGATAAAGTTCCCTGAGCCAAGATCATATCTGTTTGAGATTTACCTAAGAGCCAAATCTTGTGATAGGCAAGAAACAACATAGGCAATGAAACTGGTGCATTTTCACTGCATGAGGGCTCCAGCCACAGAAGTGGCAGGCAGGGTGCAGGAGCAGATAGCTTGTGCAGGGCTCTGGCCAGTGGTTCTATGACTACAAGGACTTGGTGGCTAAAATCCGCCATAGGAGGGCAAAGCAGGTATTGGAGAGTGGCTTTGCTGGACCTCTGTTGCCTGTGGCGTAATTCTGCAGGATGCTGAGCACTCCTGCCCATATCCAGCAAAACTAGGCACAAGCTTAACTTTAAGTATATGAATGGTCCTGTTGTTTCTTAAGTGCTTTGCTGGATCTAGGACCAGAGTTCTCAGCACCTTGCAAGATCCATAGTCTAGTAGGGAGGATTTGTCTATCTTCCTCTAAATCCCCTGAAGAGAACAGCCATGTAATGCTCATTTATTTGAGCTTTGCACAAAGTTCAGGCATTGGACCTAAGTGCCAGGTAAAGTTTAGATTTATAACCTGGTTTGGAATTACAGGCTAGCTTTAGTTTATCTACCCTGATCTTTACAAATCATAGTCACTGATGCCTCCATTTGTTCACTTGGTCACTTATGTGAACACTAACTCTTGGCTCATTTGGGTATATGCTACAATGAAAAATCATACTTGGCCTCTTCTCTTTTGCTGCTCTTATGTGGCAGCTCCCTTTCCTTTTGAATGACAGTTTCTTCCGGAGCTGCTTTAAAAATACTTTTCTTTATATTACTGCTAACGTTCTTTATGGGAGGACATGATTGCAGAGACTATAAGCAAAACAAGCTAATTTACTTAGAATTCCTATCAATGTGCATTTAAATATGAAAGTCTAGCCTGCTTTTGTAGAGATGCTGAGTTTTTCTTACACACATTGTGATTTGAAATGAATATTGAAAGCACCACATGAAAGTCTATCATTGTTTTTCATTTACTGAGGCACTGTGTGTTACACCAGCTTCATTCATTTGCAGATTCTGTCAATAGGGTGAGGCGAGGCTCATGGTTTGTGCATTATTAAGCTTTACTCATAATATTTGGTTTCAAAAGTTTGATAAATATTTTGGTGGTTGCATGAGTGCTGCTAATAAAAAGGAATAAATGACAACTCTGTGACATACTTAAACGTTCCTTGTACTCTTGAAAGCCGCTGTACATAAAATGATCATACCAAATATACTTTGGGGGAGGGAGGGAATGTGATACTTACACATGAAAGTATTATACATACAGATATGCATATGTATGATTCATCAGCTGAATAACATTTAAAGCTCAGGAGCCCAGTGGCTTTGATTACTCTAATATTTTTGCTTTCAGTGATCATTGCTTTGATGGCTCTTATAACTGGTTTGTCTCCTCACAATACAGTTGTTATTCTGTACTCAATGATGCCTCTTCTTGCAGCATACCAAAATTGTATCTAACTGAACTACAGTGTTTCAAGGTTGTTGGAACAAATATATGGCATGCTATGGACCGTTCTCAATTTTTAATGAGAGTTGCTGGGGCTGAAGCAGTTTTTTACTTTCATGACTGACGTGGCAAGCCCAAAGGTGCCTGGGCTGTGAACTGCCAGTTCTGGAGGTGCTGGGTCTCATCCTTGGCAAGCCTGAGCACAAATTAAGCACTGGCTATGGAACATATTCAATCAAGTTTTCTCAGGTTTTAAGAATACAGAATGTGGGAGCTGGGTAGTGTAGTGGATAAGATTATTCTTTCCAATTTCCAGTTTAATCCTGTGGTACTGTGTGATTGTGATGGTTCTTGGGTTACCCAGGACTGTGAATCACCTTGTGCCCAAAGGAGGGGGAGACTTGCTTGTGCTTATCTGGTTGTCAGCACACTGACACCACCAGCCTGTTAGCCATCCAAACACTCTCCTCTGGGCTGTGCCAGCCCTTTCTTACCATGCAAGTTAACAATTGGTGTACCCCAGTCCCTGAATCCTTTTGAAGAGTAGTGTCCAACCCGTTCTCTTATGAATATTCACAGAAATATCAAGTCTGCTATCCCCAGAAGAACAGAGTACATACCAGCTTGTATGATTCAACTTGGGATCAGCTGCTTGCTTAGTACCACCACACTGAGATATATTTATAGTGAAAACAACAATAGGTTTACTATCAAAGATTCAAGATGTGAGTAAGGATAGTGGAAACAAAAGGGTCACATATAAAACAAAATCATAACATGCTTTCTAGAGACTTAACTATTAGGTTAACCTCCTGTCTAATGAAGTTTCTCAACCAAAGCCTTTTGCAGCATCTTCAACCAAGGCTGGTTGTGATCCCATTTTCATGAATGTAACTGCTCTCTCTATATACGTCCTGGGTGTAGGTTGATGGGGTATGTTCTTTGTTCCCAGCTACAGTCCAGCAAACCTTTTGAAGTTTATCTCGAGAACTTTATCTTCCCTTTGTTTCTCCTTATAACTGTTCGTTTCTTTTTAAATTCTTACCATTTTTCATCTGTACTAAGGTGACAGGAAACCCATTCTGAATGTGGCAATACTTAATTTATGTTTCAACAAAGGGAAACAGACATCTTTTGTTTGACAGGAACCCGGTTTCTCCACTTATGCTGAGATACAAAATCTAAGAACATATTTTCAGTATACATACATAATTCCTTACATTAATTTCACAAGAATAAAAATGGTCTATGTGACCCTGGCTTTCATTTAAGAAAGCAAATGACATTTTGTGATGAACCAGAATGTACATCCCAGAATTGTAGCACAGCTGGCATTGAGGGGTTCTTGGGTAACAGTGATCTGAGTTCTTTAGATTCAAATCAGTCCCTACTGAATATACAACTACAACTCATAATGCGCACAGAGAATTTGCCATCTGCCTTTTAGCAGTCTTCCTTTACAGGATTTCCTAACTGAGCCAGAATCGAACAAGGTTTCTGATAGAAGAAGGGAAGCAGCAACGGTCTTGGGAATTTGACTACTGGATTCTATGCCTGATTATGCTACTAACTTGTTGGTTGATCTTGTGAAAGTCACTTCACATCCCAATGCCTTATTTTACTTCTCTATAAAATGAATGTAGTACTGCTTACAAACCACAGTATTAAGAGGTGTAATGTTGCAATGCACTTTGTGCCTATCAATGGGTTCAGTCAAAGTACAAAGCCAGAATCATAATCAAGTGTTGTAAGTGGAAGTTGTAGACGTCAGTATGGTTGTTTAGATAAGTGAGTCTTTAGGTCTTGGAGAATGAACGATAGTACAGAAGCAATGTATAATGGTCCCAAATGGCTAATGTGTCTGTTGAAGTAGTCTATTAAATATTCAACCTCAGATTATTTGTAGTCATGAAGTTGGATATGTGAATTCACGCACAGCATTGTGACCTCCTGTATTCGTATTTTATTTATGTGTATTATAATGGTGCCCAAAAGTCCCAACCAAGCCTAAGGCCTTATGCTAGGTGCTGTACAAACACATGAGAGAAAGTCACTATCACAAAATGTGGGAGGAGAAACAGGCACAGAAGTGAAATGACTCAACCAAAGTCAATCATCAAGTCAGTGTTAGAATCAGGATTAGAACCCATATCTCATAAATTGCAGCGCAGTGCCTGTCCACTGGTCCACTCTGCCTCTCAGTTTATGGTGTTAACCCGCAAGGCATTGTTTCTTTGCTAATATGCAAGTGTAAGAGTCTCAAAATGCAGTTATGTCCATTATGTTAGTCATACTTTGCATAAAACACATCCCTGCTACAGTATATCACTGACATGAGTGACATATAATTTTCTAAATCCATTGACTTTCCTGAGTTTTGCTCTTCCAATAGACAGGTATACTTGTAAATCAGCAAGCATTCTAAATAACTCTGGATTGTGTTTGTAATGTCGTAAGGGCAACATGCTTGTCGTACGAAATTACTAGTGACAGCCGATGGGGAACATAATGGGGTAAAATGATTAAAAGCACACTTGTGATCATGTTATCAATAAAATTTAAAATGGGCTGTCTCAACTGACTTTTTATGCTATCATGGTCTGTGCACAATTTCTATGGTAATGAGGCATTTATGCAGCTTACTCTAGTTTTAGTTTTCCTGCTCCCATATATCTATGTAAAATATAAAAATACCATACTTTTTTTTAATAAATGCTGAAGTTGTGGATGATTGCATATGTGGCATGATTCTTGGTTCTTAAAAAAAAGTGCACGTGTTGATTTTTTAAAATATTTATATGTATAGATATATTATGAAGCCCATTACAAGTTCCACATATCAGCAATAGCAAACCGTTCATTGCAAATTAGGCAGATTAACTATTTTGGGAGAGGAAACCTAAACATCCTATCTGATGTCAACTATTTATCCCTTAACATGATGAGAAAACCCTTCTCCACCATGAATTTTGAAAAGTTCACGTAACGTAAACTTTTTCCCTTCCAGTAATTGTGGTGAATTAGCACCAGAAAAAAGTGACTCTGAAATATCAAACATTAAAAAAAAAAAAGTTTCCTTTTTCATTTTTATGTGCACATTGGCATTTTTTTCTCGTTTTTCAAATTGGTTCCATCTTGGTTCATTTGATGTCTTCCCTACTCCCACACCAATTCCCAAGTCAGTGAGGTTTGGAATATGTGCCATTTAAAAAAAAAATCTTTGTTCTAAGGCATGCAGTCCTGTAGCCTTTAAAATGAGATTTTTTTTGCCCTGCCAAGTGAATTCCATTGAATAAAACGGAGTTCCTATAAGTAGATACTCTTCCTTCAGGACAGGTGGAATATTAAGGCACGAGGACTGTGTTATAGAGCATTAGAGACAGTGTGGTTAAGTATTGAAGAGACAGGACTGAGAATCAGAACTTCAGCGTTCTCTCCTTGGCTCTGCCACTGATTGACTATTTGGCCTTTGGCATGTCAGTTCAGCATTCAGTGCCTCAGTTTACTTTGCATACAGTAATACTCATCTACTTCAAAGGGCTGTTGTGAAGATGAATTAGTACTTGTAAAGTGCTTTAGGATGCTCTTTAAAAGAATGATGCTCTGTGAGTGCAAAGTATTGTATTACCGTGTCCCAGTCCTTTCTAGATACCACTCAATCCCTTTATTAGACTGCCCTTTTTAGATTCTTCCAGTTAACTTTTCTCTATCCTTTTACAAATATTAAATAGTACTGTGGGGAAATGTGATGGCCTCTGAATTTCTCAGTTTCATAAGAATGCAAAGGCCATCTGACTATAAAAATAAATTATTTAACTTTAGACGCTTTATCTGTGCCAGCAGTCATTTGCTTGAACTGTGTATATAATCTCTAACACAGTAAAATTTAATAATATATGGCAGTTAGCAGTATACAAACTTTTTAAGGTTGAAGTGCACCTGTCATAATGGCAGTTAAGAACAATGAATGAAGCCTTATTTACCACCAACCTCCATTCCCCCATATCAAACCACTGATGTAAATATGAAAGGAAAGTTATTGGCTAGAAAATCACAAAATGTAATAATACTTTGCAAAATGATCCTTAAAGCTGTATTAAATCACACTTCTCACAATTACTTTTTATTAAAACTCTTCAAGAACCTGGAATCATGGGTACTATATTCTGAACTAAACTGCACTCATCAATTTTAGTAAAAAAAAAACTTATTAAACTTGTTTTACTGATGAAAATCTGCTCACTGTTGTTCATAGTCAAAAATCCATCAATTTTCCCCAGTATATCTGGCTTAGCTTTAAGCGTCAAAGTTTTTGACTCCTTTGCCTGGTTGACGTGAGGAGTATCTGTACATTTTCCACTAAAAAATGTTGCCTTTTTAATGGAAACCGCTGTGCTACTATAGACCTCACAATTATAAAGACCCTAAGCCAGTATATATATATATATATATAAGCAGTCTTGTGTTATATGGAATATCAGTTATATTCAAGTCCCAATCCAGCAAACCATTTACACAAGTTCATTGCTTCTTGTATGTGAATAGTCCAGTTTACTTCACTGGTACTAATATACTTAAAATTATGAATGTGCTTAAGTTTTTTGGAGGATTGGAGTCAAAATTTGGGTGGATGTGGGTAAAGGAGAAGATCAAATGAAAATCATCTTTAATATTCAGAGGCTAGTTCAGCCCACTTAAACAAAGTTATTTAACTCTTTTTTGTCTCTCAAAATATCTTAACAAAGATACGCACTATTGATTGTTTTAAACATCTGTTTTCACAGCCAATAAAGGGGTAGCTTTTAGTTTTCTGGAGAGCGTCTATCATATTCCTCCTACTGTACTTAACTGTGGTTGAGCTCACCTAGCGGGTAAGAAGAAAGTGGTGCTTTTTCTGTTTAAATGTGTTGCCATCTTTAGCAAACAAAGATTTTTTTGTGTGTGTAACTTAAATAGTTAAAATTCAGTGATCCCTAATAACCTATCCATAAAATTTTATATTATAGCATGCTACAAATCCTCTGTTCAAATATCAGACTGCTCTGGCCTCAATAGAATAATCGACTCTTCTGCCAGAAAAGTGCTTTTTTTTTTTTTTTTTTTTTTTTTACCAGTTGACTGAGGGGTTTGATTCATGAAACACATTTACAGACTGTATATCAAAATTTCTCTGAGAAATGCAGTAAACTTTACAGGCAACTTGTCTGAAATGTTTTGTGACAGAAAATTCCTAAAGCAGAACACTATTGCAGAATTATTTAAAAGACAAGCTTTATCAAGGATCCTTGCTCTTGCAATAAAATAATTTGCTGTATTTACTTTATATACATATGTATAATATATAATATATATATATATATATATATATATATATATATATATATATATATATATATTTACTTTAATTGTTGCCCGAAACTAGAGAGCTACCAGGCTGATTATTTTTACTTCAGAATAGATTATAGGTATCAGCCAATTGATTCATAGCTCACATGTGCCTAACTTGATGTTGTTTGGCAGTAAGTCTAGAATTATGTTGTAATACTGACTGTAAATTTTCCCCTTTGGTAAAAGATGGTTTATGTACTGTTGCTCAGCTAATCATTTCATCCTTTTTTGAGCGGGAGAATGTAAACACGCACTCTTGAGATGTCTCTTTGATGGCACTTTGTCTTAGTCCGACTACAGGTAAAAATGGATAGAGGCTGCGGTGGTGGTTTCTCCAGTTCAATTTTTAACCTTCCACAATCTAGATTTCATCTTGTTCATTCAGTAAAAATCAGTAACTGCTTCTTCCAGGCCAACTCTAACTGCTTTTCTCTGTCTTCATTCGCACTGAATTGTCCCATACTTTTCTGCACTATGGATCATTCTTTCCGCCTTCAACCCTATTCTCTCAGGGCTTCTAAAATTACTCTCCTGATTCCCACTTTCCTATATAAAGGAATATTCCATCAGTTTATTTTTGGAGATGCCTTTTCTGCTTCTACCCTTTGTTAGAGTCCCCCAGGACTTTCTCCTTGGTTTACACTGCTTCTCTCTCTGCACTCTCCCCCTGACCTGTCTTAGTCAGTCCTAAACCTTGAGTTGTTATTTTTTTGCTGGTGACTCCCAAATATACCTTTGCACCCTTGACTTCTTACTAGCCACACATCAGCATCATTTCTGTGGTATCTCCTCCTTGAACTTTCACTGTTCCTCAAGTTACTGTAAGCTAGATATACCCCAAACTGAGCTATTTTAATTCTCTGATCTCCCTTTCCTATTACTGTTGACAATTCCCCCATTCTACCAGAAACATGAGATCACAACTTTGGAGTCACTTTTTACTCTCCCCTCACTTTCTATCCCCACATCCAGGTTCCTGCTAAATCCAGTACATTCTTTTCTATTCACCACCCACTCCCAAAACACTGAACCATGCTTTGGTTATCTCTCCCTTCACTTAGTTATATAAACTCCTCATCTCTGTCCTCCCCACATTTTACCTTTTCCCCCTCAGTCTATCCCAAATGAAGAAGCTAAGGTTAACTTCCTTTCTTACCAAAAAGAAAAGGAGTACTTGTGGCACCTTAGAGACTAACCAATTTATTTGAGCATAAGCTTTCGTGAGCTACAGCTCACTTCATCGGATGCACACTGTGGAAAGTGTAGAAGATCTTTTTATATACACACAAAGCATGAAAAAATACCTCCTCCCACCCCACTCTCCTGCTGGAAATAGCTTATCTAAAGTGACCACTCTCCTTACAATGTGTATGATAATCAAGGTGGGCCATTTCCAGCACAAATCCAGGGTTTAACAAGTACGTCTGGGGGGAGGGGAGGGTAGGAAAAAACAAGGGGAAATAGGTTACCTTGCGTAATGACTTAGCCACCCCCAGTCTCTATTCAAGCCTAAGTTAATTGTATCCAATTTGCAAATGAATTCCAATTCAACAGTTTCTCGCTGGAGTCTGGATTTGAAGTTTTTCTGTTGTAATATCGCAACTTTCATATCTGTAATCGCGTGACCAGAGAGATTGAAGTGTTCTCCGACTGGTTTATGAATGTTATAATTCTTGACATCTGATTTGTGTCCATTTATTCTTTTACGTAGAGACTGTCCAGTTTGACCAATGTACATGGCAGAGGGGCATTGCTGGCACATGATGGCATATATCACATTGGTGGATGTGCAGGTGAACGAGCCTCTGATAGTGTGGCTGATGTTATTAGGCCCTGTGATGGCGTCCCCTGAATAGATATGTGGGCACAGTTGGCAATGGGCTTTGTTGCAAGGATAGGTTCCTGGGTTAGTGGTTCTGTTGTGTGATATGTGGTTGCTGGTGAGTATTTGCTTCAGGTTGTGGGGCTGTCTGTAGGCAAGGACTGGCCTGTCTCCCAAGATTTGTGAGAGTGTTGGGTCGTCCTTCAGGATAGGTTGTAGATCTTTAATAATGCGTTGGAGGGGTTTTAGTTGGGGGCTGAAGGTGACGGCTAGTGGCGTTCTGTTATTTTCTTTGTTAGGCCTGTCCTGTAGTAGGTGACTTCTGGGAACTCTTCTGGCTCTATCAATCTGTTTCTTCACTTCCGCAGGTGGGTATTGTAGTTGTAAGAATGCTTGATAGAGATCTTGTAGGTGTGATCACTTTACATAAGCTATTACTAGCAGGAGAGTGGGGTGGGAGGAGGTATTTTTTCATGCTTTGTGTGTATATAAAAAGATCTTCTACACTTTCCACAGTATGCATCCGATGAAGTGAGCTGTAGCTCATGAAAGCTTATCCTCAAATAAATTGATTAGTCTCTAAGGTGCCACAAGTACTCCTTTTCTTTTTGCGAATACAGACTAACACGGCTGTTACTCTGAAACCTTCCTTTCTTACCACTATGCCCATGTCTGTCTTTCTTCTTAAATTCCTGCACAAAGTTCAAAATAGTCACCCTCAAATGTGAAGCTTTGAGAAAACATTGCCCCAGGCTACATCTCTTTCCCCATCTTCTGCTGACTGCTCCTTTTGTCTCTGTTGCCCTGGTCTTGTTTCATGTCTTTTCTTATGCTTGGAGTAGCCTTCTAGTTAATGTGCACTAATCGCCCCCTCTCCAACCCTTTCTTCAATAAACTTGTGGTCTGTGAAACATTTCATCTATAGATACCTGATTTCACTCTGCATTTTGCTGAGGTTGTTCTGTATTGTATAGATTATTTTTTTTCCAAGCATAAGCTTTGGGAATAGGGACTCAATTCTTCATTGGGCATATTTTCAGAGCATTTTGTATATTTATGGCTTTATATGATTTATAATACGTCCTTTTGTTTAAATGCTTAGAATGTACAGACTTAAACTACTATAGTAATAATATTAAGATTGTGACAAATGGGCAAACCTACAGTAATCCAATAGGAAATTCCAAATTTTGGCTTGAAATAAAGGGAGAAAATAAGCTTATAGCTAGAACATTTGCCGTTCTCCTCCTAATATTTCCTTACATGCAATATCTCTTATGCACAGTTTCATTTATTTACATTGCCACAGCCAGGTTCCTGAAACTGAGTTTTCTTTCTTGTTTTTCTTTGAATTATACCTGCCCAAGTAGTTGTGAGAGAATCTATGTATCAGCAGGGGGAAATGGAGCATAAGCAGTACTGCATGAATAGGCTCCAGGTAGCATCTGCCTCAGTTTTATCTCAAGCAGTCAGGATAATTCAGAAAGTTTTTAAATGTAAGAAGTCTTGTTTGCCTATCAGTCTTGGTAGCAAGGTGAGAGTCAAGTAGGTATGGTGTCAAATTCTGCAAAGGACCTGTTGTGGGCAGTGACCAAAAGAAGCAAATGCACTGTCCATGTCTCCTGGAGCCCATCATGGTTTGCAGGTCTTGCCTAAACCTATTTTAGGACTCAGGCAAACATCCATACCATTCATTGCCTATTTTATACTGCATTTTCCTACCATTGCAAGCAGCTCCCAACCAAGATGTATATATTTGCAATAACTGCTAAAGATCATGCAAATCTCGGATTGGACTATTCAGTCACATGAGACATTGCAAACCATCTACATCACAGGCTGCAATTCCCAGCGTCTCTTGCAGATGAAAGGATGCCAACAACAAGGAGAATCAATTACATGTCCTTCCATCTGCTAGTTTAAAGAGGGTAAAGTTCTAATGTTCTAAGCTACAACATACAGCAGCTACCAGCACTGTAGGGACATTTAAACTCCACATTTCTGCTTTATAAAGTTTTATGAAAATCCCTTGTAAGGAAAAAGGCAACAGTGTTGTATCTGTTCATTTCTCTCATCAGCCTCCAAACTGGAAGAAAATATAGATGATATCTGAGACAGAGAAGTTTTGCTTGGTTTTTAAGGGGATACATAGTGGTTGCCTCTTTATTTGTATTGTTTTGCAGTGCCAGGACCTGAAGCACTTATCAGCCACTAATGATATCACTTCAGTAACTGTTTTGTTAAACATAAATATTGTTAAGCAAGAGCAGTTGCTGGAAATTGTATCATACTGCGTATCTCCTTCGTTTCAGACAAAACACTGTCAGTAAGATGCCATCTGTGTTTCCCTCTTAGTCCATCAAGGAGTCAGGGGATTTACACATGGGACAAAGTAGGTGGCATGGGGTGCTATAGAGGTGGTGGTGATACGATTTCAGCCCCAGTCAATATGCAAAGGGCATTGGCCCCCAAACTGCCATCACTGCTTTTGTAAAATTTTATGAAGAACCACCACTGTCTCTTATTAATCCTTGCTCAAAAACTGGAATAGGAGGAAATGGTTCACCAGGTATGAGGTTTTTTTAAAAAAAAATCTGTGGGAGGCACACAAGCACTTTTGGATTTATGGACTTACTATGAACAATTTGTGAAAGTGGAGGTGCCTCTTCAGTCATTCATGTAAGTAGTCATTCTGTGTCACACGCTGTGGTTTTTGCTCTCTGATTGTATGACTCAACTTTTGTGAGCAGGATTCTTGCCCATAGAAACCGGTTGGGACACTGGCTCACTCAGGGAGAGGGAAGGGAAGATATTAAGCAGAAACAAGAGCTGAACGGGGTCAGAGAACGTCAGGGCATTTTAAATCTTTTCTTGTCCTGTTTTGCACAACAAAGTTATTTTTGGCTGTGTATTTGGACCACAGTTTTAAACTTAATTGGATTAATTTCTGAATGAGTAGAATTGAAAAACATGACAAATGTATTTGCTATAGGACTTTACATTCAATTTTATCTTGTCATATTTTCATTAAGTAATTGAGTGTAGCCATCCATAGGGTGGTTCTGGAAGCACTTCCGGCATGAATATGCTCATTCAGATACAAATTGGTGATTATTGCATAAATATTTGCTTGAACAAAATTCCCCCCAAAACTTTTGTGCAAACAAAATCAGTTTCACAATGACCATGGAAAAGGGAATAAATACGAAGAAACTTGGTTGGCCTGAATTACAGGCTGGATTTAGTAAACATATTGGCAGACCTATTTTCCTTCTGTTCGGTCAGCTCTTTTGTGTGTATATATGTTTATGCATACACAGTGTGTATGAAAAGTGATATTTAATTTTCAATCAATGCAATCCCTTAAATGTATAGAATAACACAGAATAGTCACCTTGCTACATATTTACCAGCAGTTACCTTTCCTATCTAATAAAGTTCACTCTGTTGCAGAGCTGGCTGACTTCACAGGAATCAGGATCCAATAATTCATGGAAAAACACCTGCACTTAATAAGAGGTCTCTTCAGTGAATGGATCCAAAGTGCCTCTCCCTGCCCTGTTATACTGAAGCATTCTTTTGTCTTTATTCATAGATAGGGCATTCCCCCGTCAATTATAATGTTACTTTATCTCCATGTGGTTGAATTGTTTGCAGTTGTCCTTATGGTTTTCCATTGACTGTTTTGTGGTGGGACAATGGTAGACAACTGAGCCTTGCATTACCTAGCTGGCTGACTAGGGATAGGTTGCAACTCCCTCCTGAATGAATAGACCATCAATGAATAATATTACTCCCCGGTGACTCCTTTTTAACCTTAATACCAGAAGGGTATAAACATCACTATTGTTGTATTATTCCTTAAATATTATCCCTATGCACATCAAGCCATGATTATGCTCGTTGATAAGTTGCACTCTTTCAACAGAGACCTTACATGTTACCCTTTATGGACAAATACCCTGTAAGCAATGTATTTGATATAGTTACTTTGTCAGATCTGAGTTCTTCGCCAAAAAAAGGGTCCGTTGTGTCACATGTACCCAAACTCTATTGCAGATAGGTAGGAAATTATGAGATTGGCATGCTATTGAAGCTGAATATGGTGCTCCTCATACCTTTTAAAAATGCTCACCTGTAGCATGTCAATTCCAAATCTCAGGAGTTCTATACTTTGCTTGTTGAAACAGAGAAACTCCATTACTTTATTTAAACTCTGTGTATATTTTATGCACACTGTAACTCTACTTGTATAAAAGGGACCCTTTTTTAAATGAATTGTGCATATGGAACCTGCAGTCTTATTGTGCAGAAAAATTTAGTGGAGATGGGGGGACGGAGGAGTGAATCAATTGCACTGGCCTGTTAAGGATAAATAGTTCCCAAAGGTACTTTTTTTATATTTGTCCCCTAAATAAATTACAGTAACTTAAATTCATGACATTTAAAAAAAAATCTACCTGAGGTCAGAGAAACTGGATATACAACGATAGGGAATAGCAAAGAGAAGAAATAATAGGTATGCAATTTTTGGCTTGTAGTTTCTTTTTCTATTTTAATGCAATAGTTTTCTCATGGAAAGGATATACATGCTTAAATATAGGATATAAGTGCTTAAATTTCCTCTTTTTACAGGTATTATTTTCAAAGAATTAAAAGGAAAAAAAACAGGGTAAGATGTTCAGTGCCTGTACATTAAAGACTCTCGCAGTTATTTTAAATAATATGTAGTCTCATGTTAGAGATTAAAAAGAGGGATGGAAATTGCAAAAAAAAAAATTATCTGCTTTCCATCCAAATTTTCTAAATTAATGCTGGTCAAATTATTGGAATCAAATTCTATGAAAAATGTTGCTAATTGTTTCCATCCATCTTAGAATCATATAATTGTAGGGTTGGAAGAGACCTTAGAAGGTCACCTAGTCCAACCCCCTGCTCAAAACAGGACCCACACCAACTAAATCATCCCAGCCAGGGCTTTGTCAAGCCAGGCCTTAAAAACCTCTGAGGATGGAGATTTTGTGTTTCCATACATCATAAAAATGTAGGGCTGGAAGGGACCTCGAGAGCCCCCTGTACTAAGGCAGAACTAAATATAGCTAAACCATCCTTGACAGGTATTTGTCTAACCAGTTCTTAAAATCCTCCGATGACAGGGATTCCATGACCATCTTTAGAAGCCTGTTCCAGTGCTTAACTATCCTTAGAATTAGAAAGTTTTTCCCAGTCTCTAAGCTAAATCTCCCTTGTGGCAGAAGCTGATCTTTTGATGGACATAGTGAAACAATTCATCAACAGATTGGACATATTGGAAGATTGTCATCAGGGTCCCCCTTGGTGGTCTTTTCTCAAGACTAAACATGCCCAGTTTTTTTAACCTTTCCTCATAGGTCAGGTTTGCAAAGACATTTATTCTTTTTATTGCTGTTCTCTGTACTTTCTCCAATTTGTTCACATCTTTCTGAATGTTTGGTGTCCAAAACTGGACACCGCTGAGACCTCTCACAGTGCCAAGGAGAGCAGGACAATTACCTATTGTGTCTTGCATACGTCACTCCCACTAATATACCCTAGAATGATTGCCTTTTTCACAGCTGTTGACTAATTCTCAATTTGTGATACACTATAACTCCCAGAACTGTTTCAGCAGTACAATAGGTGCCAACTTACTCAGGGGTGCTTGACCACCACTCTGCCCAGACCCTGTCCTCACTCTATCTCAGGCCCTGCCCCTGCCCCACCTCTTCAGGTCCACACTCCATTTTGCCCCCGCTCCTGCCTCCCCCTCCCCCCGTGCCTCCTGCATGCCCTGCTGAACAGTGGATGGCAGTGGGCGGAAGGCACTGGGAGGTAGGAGGAGGCGCTGATCCATGAGGCTGCCAGTGCATGCTAAACACCCACTATTTTTTCCCATGGGTGCCCCAGCCCGCAGAGCATCCATGGAGTCTGTGCCTCTGAACAGTACTACAACCAAGCCAGTTATTCACAATTGGTAGTTTGCATTTGATTTTTCCTTCCTAAGTGAAGTACTTTGCACTTGTCTTTATGGAATTTCATCTTGCTGAATTCAGACCAATTCTCCAATTTTTCAGTTTTTGAATTCTAATCCTATTCTCCAAAGTGCTAGACTATAACAGGGTTCAAAAAAAGAACAAAATAAATTCATGGAGAATAGGTCCATCAGTCGCTATTAGCCAGGATGGGCTGGGATGGTATCCCTAGCCTCTGATTGCCAGAAGCTGGGAATTGGCGACAGGGGATGGATCACTTGATGATTACCTGTTCAGTTCATTTCTTCTGGGGCACCTGGCATTGGCCACTGTCTGAAGATAGGATACTGGGCAGATGGACCTTTGGTCTGACCAAGTATGGCCGTTCTTATGTTTATAAGCATGCTCTCTACTCCATTATCCATGTCATTAATGAAAATATCGCATAGTACCACACCCACAATAGACCCTTGTAGGACCCATGAGATAAATCCCCTCAATGTGACAGCAAACCATTGATAACTATTCTTGGAGTATGGCTTTTCAACCAATTGTGGAACTACTTTACTGTGGTGGTCAGCTTTCAACCAGTGGAGTTAGTGATCTGATCTGGGTCCCTCTCTGGTCAGAGCTGGTCAGTATATCTCTCAGGATTAGGAAGACCAAGTCCCAGGAGACAGTAGGGGTAACAGCTGTATTGGTGAAGCTTGCTGTGGTAGCCAATATTTCTTCCCTAAGTTCTTCTTTAAGGATCCACAAACAGAGTGGTGGGGAGAAAAGCCCATCCCCTCATTATTTTTTGTAATAGTTAGGCCTAGTTTCTGGCACACCAATTTGGGTTCACTAACTTCTGCCTCCACTCTTTTTACTTGTTTACCAGCATGATCTTAACACAATCCTTGCGTTACATCAGTAGGCCTTTTTGGTTGGACTAATTCATTCTTTGTCTTCCTTTTGTACCTTTTCCCATCATGTTATAGATTATTGTGACATCTTATGAACTTACACTCACTTTTTACAGTTGAACTCACAGATATGGTAAGTTTTTAGGCCCAATTATAACAAGAAGTCCTAGCTCATTACTTCTCTACAGAAAGAATATAATTGGCACCCTCTAGTAGGGCTTGTCGTCTTGCACACCAGCTCAGACACACTCTATGGGATGGGTTTCCATTCCTTTCCATCACTTCAGGTAGGAGTTAAATCCTCTTAGTACCAGGACATATGCAAAACACCCCTGACTCACAAGACATTGTCCATTCACACTTTTATACTTCATCCCTGTTATCTTCCCAACATTGCATTTTGGTATAAAACTTGTGAAACATCTCATATAGGAATACCTACTGTCATGGTTTTATTTTATACCTACATTGGTAATCTTTTCTTTAAAGCAGATCTGCTAAAATCATGTATCTATCAATACTAGAGAGCTTTTAGTTGACACCATGAAGACCACCTGCTGGAAAAGCCCTGGTTCTCTTTGCAGCTCAGTTGAATCTGAAACTATGCTTTAAGCAAAACTATGGAAAGCATGAGGATTTGCCAAGGGGCAGCAAAAGTATATGATGGATAACAGCATCTTGTAAAAATAAGTAAATAAAAAACAGACACAATGTCACTCCAGCCTTTTAGTCTGTAAATAATCATGAGATTAAGCATGTTCGATAGTATTGTGATCTCAACATTTTGCACCCAATCCCTAACCTAATTCTGAGAGTATAATATACAGAGCCTGAAGTACATAAACCAGAGAGACTAAGTTAGATGTAACAGGTCAAGATTTACAATCTAACCTCTGCACAAACAAAAACAAACCAAACTCTGAATGCCACTGTTATGCTGTTGTATACAACAGAAGCTATAGACAGTCCTTTTCCCAGGCATCGTTATGGGAAGTTGTAATAAGGTTACTGTAATGGGGTGTGGTCCCCACACTGGCCCTGAAGGGAGTAAAGTAGGCCAGAAGGACCAATTGGTTTTAGGCTGAAAACCAGGTGAAATTTAGGCTGAGAGGAAAGCCCTAATTAAGGGAAGCTCACCTTTGCAGGAACAGGCAGAGCATCTCTAAAACCAAGGAGCAGTGACTCTCCCTGGGACAAGGGAGAAAAAGGGATTTGGAAGTGTTCTCCAACTAGTTTTTGAATGTTATAATTCTTGACATCTGATTTGTGTCCATTTATTCTTTTATGTAGAGACTGTCTGGTTTGGCCAATGTACATGGCAGAGGAGCATTGCTGGCACATGATGGCATATATCACATGGGTAGATGTGCAGGCGAACGAGCCTCTGATAGTGTGGCTGATGTGATTAGGCCCTATGATGGTGTCCTCTGAATAGATATGTGGACACAGTTGACAATGGGCTTTGTTGCAAGGATAGGTATAAAAGAATAAATGGACACAAATCAGACGTCAGCAATTATAGAATTCAAAAACCAGTCGAAGAACACTTCAATCTCTCTGGTCACTCAGTTACAGACCTAAAAGTTGCAATTCTTCAACAAAAAAAACTTCAAAAGCAGACTCCAAAAAGAGACTGCTGAATTGGAATTAATTTGCAAACTGGACACCATTACTTTAGGCTTGAATAAAGACTGGGAGTGGATGTGTCATTACACAAAGTAAAACTATTTACCCATGTTTATTCCCCCCTCCCCCCCCCCCCACACACGCTCTTCTTCACAAGTTCTTGTCAACTGCTGGAAATGGCCCACCTTGATTATCACTACAAAAGGTTTTTTTGTTTTTTTTTTCCTCCCTCCTGCTGGTAATAGCTCACCTTACCTGCTCACTCTCGTTACAGTGTGTATGGTAACACCCATTGTTTCATGTTCTCTGTGTATATAAAATCTCCCCATTGTATTTTCCACTGCATGCATCCGATGAAGTGAGCTGTAAATCACGGAAGCTTATGCTCAGATAAATTTGTTAGTCTCTAAGGTGCCACAAGTACTCCTTTTATTTGAAGTATGTCATTTTTAAGGCAAACACTGAAATACTGTATAAATGAAGTCCATCAAAATCCCCACCCATGGAACTATAGTATCATATTGCTTATGCAGAATTTGAGAAAAGCACATGCAGAAGATGGTGTATATAAAATGAGAAGATAGAGATTCATATAAACACTTCCAGAAAGGCAGATTGCTTCCCTGAGTGGCATGTGTAAAATTAATTGTTACCTCATATGTTGTAGTTTATTGATCTGTGGAGCATTCAGTGTGTTGTCTTAACCAACATGGCGGGAGAGAGGGGTAAGTCAGTGTATATGTAGGCAAGGGAAATGATAGCTACTGGCTTTTACTGAAATTGGATGTTAGGATAAAAAAAGATAAATCGAGATCAAACATCTTTTTTTCCCCCCGTTTAGTCTTTTAGGTATTGTAGCATAAAGACTTACATGTACATGAATATGAATGCCCAAATGTAAGACAAATCAGTGCTGTACTTTCATATTCAAAATTAATATGCTGTGCTGGACTCCTCTCTGTGCAGTATGACATTGTTGGAGTACTTACAAATGTGCTAGGGACCGAACAGTTACTGAGATAAAGCAAGACAAGTGTGATCTAAAACCATACATCAATTGCTCTCTCTTCCATTGTGTCTCATACTCTCACTGCCTCACATGCTCCTTTTCCTCCCTTTCTTCAGAAATATGTATTCCCTTGGTAATTATTCTTGTGGATTATGATCCAGGCAGAGAACTGAAGCTCATATACACTTGCATAAGGAATGAAAGAGAACTGAGAAAAACAGACTTTCACGCTGTCCTGGAGCTGGGATAGGGACTACAGGAGAAGAGATCCAGTGCGGGAGGGACATGGGGGCTCAGCCTGAATAGTGGTAGGTTCCATGGATCTCTAGAGATGTCTTTTTTTATTTTATTTTGTTTTGTTTTGTTTTGTTTTTTTTACAAGGACCCAATCTCCTTGCTCCTTTCTTTCAGTGAGAGCAAATGCTGAACTTGACTTCTGACTCCCGAGAGAATGTTGCTAAGGAAACTCTGGGGAGGAACCTCACAGTTTTCTAACAGAGGACCAAAAAAAAATTAATGTTAATTAAATTACAAACACAGAACTAGGTTAAAAGAACATGAAGGTTGCACAGTCGATTGCAAGAGTTAAGGAATGCTAGGCGTAAGGTTCTATAATAAGAAGTTATCTCGAATGCCTTGCAAGAAAATGTTGGGTCATCTGTTTCCTGCTGTATAACGTTTCCAGCAGATGCCTGGGTGGTTGTAGTCCCCCATCATCACCAAGATCTGTATTTTGGATGATTTTATTAGATTTAAAAAAAGAAGCTTTATCCACCTCTTCTTCCTGGTTAGGTGGTCTATAGCAGACACCTCTCTGTAACAGCACCCTTGTTTTTTACCCTTTTATCCTTACTTAGAGGCTTTCAGCAGGTTTGCCTCCTACTTCTGTCTCAGCCGAGGGTTGGCAACTCTGACTGAAGCTATTCCGGGAGACTTTTTTCTCCCCAACATGACGTAATGTTGTTTTCCTTAAATATCCCATTAAAATCTCCCGGATTGCTTTCTATAGTCACTGGGAGATCGATGCCAAATCTGGTAACACTCCCGGCCAGTCCGTGAGGGTTGGTAACCCTATCTCAACCTCAGTGCAAGTGTATACATCTTTGATATCCCAGGCAACATCTCCTCCCTTTTTGTTCCTACCTGTCCTTCCTGAACAAGCCGTATCCTTCTTTACTGATATTCCAGTCATGTGAATTATCCTACCAAGTTTCTATGATGCCAATTATGTTGTAAATGTGATTATTCGCTAGTATATTTAGTTTTTCCTGTTTATTCACGTGCGGTCTGGTCAGCACTAGAAGCTGTGACAGGTTTAAGCAGGCTCACTGAAGATGGACTCCTCAGAGTTTTCACCTACTGAAACAGAAGAAGTCTCTACTCAGGATGTGCAAAAGGCAATTTTTTCAGAGGTGAATAATTTAGCCAAATATGGGCAGATTTTCAGTGAGACAACAATAGGCACATTCATGGTACACTGGCCATCTTCCTGCCAAATTTCAAGTCTCTGCTCCAAAGCATGGGGGCACCTAGAGCTTTTCAAAGACAAAAAAAGGTTGCCAGACGTTGTTAGTCAAAATAACACACTTTTCCTTATTCTCTCTTTCAGAAATAGCCAAACTGTTTGGGCTGAAATTTTCCAAAACATTTCAACTGGAGACAAAAACCCAGCGTGTAAAATTTCATCCAGAATGATAAAGCTTGTCCAAGTTTTATAAGACTCTCTGTCTGGGGAAACTCAGTCCTTGAAGGCACAGTCCTTAATACCAGAGAGTCTTTCTGATCATCTTAAATCCCTTTATGCATACTAGCCTTAGGGCAGTGTTTTAACGTGACTTGTGTGGTCGTGGCAGAGCGCTGGGAGAGAGCTTTCCCAGTGCTCTAAAAAAACCATCTTGTTGCTCCCGGCGCTGCTGCACTGTCTACACTGGTGCTTTACAGCGCTGAAACTTACTGCGCTCAGGGGTGTGATTTTTCACACACCCCTGAGCGAGAAAGTTGCAGCGCTTTAAATTGCCAGTGTAGACAAGCCCGCATCTTCACTTCACTAATCTTCACTATGCCACTGTGAGGTTGGTAGGTAGGTTAGGGCTACAGATAGTCCAAAGCTACATTCTGATTGGCGGCTTGGTCCTTTTACATGATATGCTGCCAATGGTGCATGGCTGAGAACTTAACATTTTTAATATTGTTTAAAAGTTGAATGCAGAACCCAGTGCAGCTCAAAGCCTCCTGGTTTTCTTGAAATGTTGATTGAGAGCCAGAGCCAGTGTGGAAGGGGAAGTGGCAGTTTTCCTTTGAAGTGCTACCTGGAAGTGTGCTAGTTAGAGACGGTGCCATGTGAACAGCTCTTCTCACTCTCAGGTGACATTGAAAACAAGCTGGCAGCATTGTCTCCTGCAAATGTAAACAAACTTGTTTGTCTGAGCAATTGGCTGAACAAAAAGTAGGACTGAGTGGACTTGTAGGCGCTAAAGTTTGACATTTTGATTTTTGAATGCAGTTATTTTTTATGCATAATTCTACATTTGTAAGTTCAACTTTCATGATAGAGATTGCACTACAGTACTTCTATTAGGTGAATTGAAAAATACTATTTTTACAGTGAAAATATTTATTTTCTGTACACTTTGTATTCTGTGTTGAAATTGAAATCAATATATTTGAAAATGTGGAAAACATCCAAAAAATGTAAATAAATGGTATTCTATCAATGTTTAACAGTGTGATTAATCAGTAATTAATATTTTAATCACGTGATTAATCACAATTATTTTTTAAGCGCTTGACATACCTAATATTTGCTCTTATCTAAATTTATACAATAATTTGGTTTTGTCCTAGTTTTGTTCTTCAGTGATTTGAACATCAAATTCCACTAAAGACCTCAAAGTTAGCACAGCGATTCCCCCAAATATATGTAAATAAACTCCACTGTCCTTAACGAAACATAAATAAAAATAATTAAATGAAAAATAATCTGAATGAAAAAGCAGGGACAAGTGCGCTACCCAACACCTTTAGAGAAAAAAAATAGAAAGAAAGCAAGCAAAAGGGCTGTAGCAGTAACTAGAACAAAAGTATCACATCCATGCACATGGAACCTTCTTCAGGGTTAAAGGAATGCTACTGTCACGCTAGAGCTGAGTGAGATACAGGGAGGCGGAGAGAGAGAGTGTGTCTGTATGTACAAAAGCCTTTTTAGAGACCGCTTATACAGAAATGTTTTTGCAATACAGCAAACGCTGAAATCCTTACAGTAAAGTTTAAAAAGACTGTTGATTTAAAAAAACCATCTGAAATGTGTGCAGATAGCAAATACCCCGAGGTTCAGAAATGTTTAATTTACTATTCTTTATGGGCTCAGAATGAGATGTATCTTATTTCCATACCACAAAATTATTTTTCTGTCAATATAAGCCTTTCAGTTCAATGAATTGTAATATTGAACTAAACGGAAGTCAGTGTTGTGCCTAAAATACACTTTGACAAGACTTCCTGTTAAATTGCTGAACTGAGTTAATTGGGACAGATACATAGGCCAAAATGAACTTGTCAATTATTTAAATGTTTCAATGAAAAAAAGCTACATGTGGCTAGGGATTTCTATAAAATAGCTCGCCAATTTGAATGCAGTCAAGGTTAAAGTCATGTTGCAATTTATTATTTATGCTATAGGTTGAGCTACAGTTGTTCATTTTACTGAATAAGAGTTCCTTTGTTTGGCTGGGATTTTTTTTAAGGAATGTGAGGGTTACCCAAAAAACTGACAGACCCCTTCAGGAAAGCCAGCCTTGTTAACAGAGGTCACATATGTTTAAGAAAATATGAAATTCTGAAAATGAAGCATTCATAAAGAATTGTCATGGCAGCTTCTGTTTCATAATTTTCCAGCATAATTGTTATTTTAGTTCCATTTCAGGGCTGTAGAAGCCTTAGATGTGAACAAAAGCTTCTTATCTTTAATTTTAAAAACATTATATATGGTGCTTTGTACATTTGTTCTATATTATTGCATATACTCGTCATAAACATTCAGCAACATTTCCAATTTTGAGGGAAGGAGTATTTTCCCTTATTTTTCAATGTTAACAATCTTCAGAAGAATCCACTTTAGGCTACTCAGTTTATTTCCTCACTGAATTAAGATGATGCTTCAAGGAAAGTAGTGAGCAAAATTTATACCAGTAAAATGTTAGTTGCAATTAAAATATTTGACATGTCACAGCTATTTGGTGAGGAATCAGTTTATTCTAATCAACTACAATATAGCAGTATTTTTGTTGTTTAGTCTGACTTTAAGCATTTGCATTCATGAAAACTCTGAGCTAGTAAATATAGTAGTGTCATAATTACAAATACTGCTATAACTAAGTAAAGCAGTTTCCTTTGAATTCACTGCCATCCTTCAGAACATGCTAAATTTGTTTGGTTTGCTCATTTCTTTTAAATGTGTTTTGTTCTCTTTTCCTTAATACATTTTAATATGATTTTCAAAGGGTCTCACTTATAAGTATTGGTCTCTTTACTTTTATCTTATACCCTTAATATGGTAGATCAGCCAAGGTGATTTAATCATTTCTTCTACACAGACTGATTAGATTGTAAAAGATCAAAAACCCATAAGATCTGAGTGCTATCAGGGTACACGCAATCACTGACCATGTACAAGTAAAAGTAGGGCCACATTTAGGGTGACTTCAAACAATTAGCCATTTGGGGACTCCAAATAAGCCAATATGCCCTGGGTTTATTTATGTCCTTCAGAAAAGGTCATACATAATGCTTAACCATTCCAAAGATGGGAAGGTGTTTAGGCCTTGTTTACACTACATTTGTTCTGTTTAACGTTTTCCACCCAGCAGAACAACTTTAGCTGGTATTTAAAACATCAAGCTGCCAAGCTCCTGCTTCTCTGCATCAGCCATGTGAAGATATATGACATGACTGAATCCATTGTTCTGCTCTTTCATTAGTCCCTCTCTCCAGCCCCTTGCCAGGTCTCCATCACTTTTTTCCTAGCCCTCAAATTAGGTTGTGTTATGTATGTTTATAGTTTAGGCATCATGGTTGGAAATAAGTAGTGGATGGAATATATTTGTCTTGAAATGTCCTTTTTAATCTTTCTGTTGCTGTAGGGAAATACTCTTGAGCAATCCTACCTTTAACTTAACCAAGTTTCCATATGGGAACACACATATGTGCGTGTATGAGAGAGATATAGAATAAATGACAATGTGATTTGAAGGGTCTCAGCCTAAATTTGCGATGGCCATGTTGCATGAGTGTCAAAGCAACAAGTGAATGTATGCCCTTCCTCTTAAATTAGTGTCAATAAAACCTTTAATACCAGACACCTCCCCAAGCTGCATAATGTATTGTGTAATACAGTACGAGGGGGGAGAAGGGAGTAATGTTTTAGTCCTGATACAAGATTAAAAGCTATAATATCTCTCCACCAGTTGTGCTTTCGTTACAATGATCCTAATTCAGTGGTAACTGAAGTTAAGGGGAAGCCTGCCATTTAATTCAGTTTTGCAGATTTGGACTCCATGGGACCAGCTGCATAGGGCTCTAGGGTGATCAGACATCCCAATATTAGGAGTTTTTTCTTATATAGGCAACTATTACCCCCCATGCTGATTTTTTTTACATTTTTTACACTTGCTTTCTGGTCACCTTATAGAACTCTGAATGAGCTATAAGAATTTCTAAGAGAATCTGTATAGCTTTATATACATAAAAATGACCACTTTAAATCTGATCTCGCAGAACCTTGCTGGGTTACCTGGGATAGCTTGAGAATCTCCTATCCCTAGTGTGAAAAAGCTCCCATTTCTCGCCCTGCAGATATTAGGCTTAAAAGTCAAGACACACACAGACACACTCTACATCTTGAAAAAACTGCTACTGAGTCGGGGCTGAATCTTAACCATTTTGGATGTTAGGAGTAATTTTGGAAGAAGAGGAAATGTTGCTGATAGGTTGATTTTTAAAATATGGTGGCTTTTTAGAGCTGATGAAATGTTTTTGTTTCCAAAGGGCAGAGATGTGCTGAATAAAGGGCAGGTGAGGCAGGCACAAATGTGTGAAAAATTTCATTTATCACATGGTTCAAAAATTAATCATAAAGTTACTACCTTTGTGTGTGTGGGGGTGGGGGTGACATTCAAAAAATGGATTAAAAAGAACATTATTAGGGTTGTAAAGTTAAGCAAGCAATCAAAAGTTAGAAAATGACTGCATTAAAATTTTCTGGACAACCTTAATTTGACCCTGTTGTACTTATGCATTATGATGCAGTCTTTCATTACATGATCACATGTTACTTTTTGTCACTCCTGCTTCATTCAGAGCACAGGACACACTCTGCTCTCGGAATAAATCAGGAATAAATCTTTACTATACAATTTAATAAATCAATTAAATTGTATAGTAAAGAAAGCCACGCTTGATGATTGGATTTTATCCCTGCCTCTGTCACAGAGTTCTCATGTAATGCTGGGCAACTTGCTTAAACCATGCTTTTCACAGATGGTCACTAATCGTGTGTTCCTCCCTTGTGAGGCACCCAACCTGAGACACCTGGGGTCTGATTTGCAGAATTACTGATCACTCCCTGCTGTGACAAAGTTCAATGGGATCTCCGCTCTGAATCTATAAAGTGCTATAAAATGCCAAGTAGTCTGAAAATTCAAACCCTACATTTCTCAAAAAATGGCACAATTTTGGCTTTGCTTTCTGTGCCTCAGTTACCTATGTATAAAATTGGAATAATATGTCATCACCTGAGAGGGGTTTTTCTGAAGATCAGTTCATTGTTTGCTGAGTCATGAGCACATCACAGAAAATCACATGGGTAGATTAATAATTCTATATTTGTTACAGGGTTTGGATGATGTGCAGTAAACATCTGGGGCTACACTGAATGATGCAGATAAAAAGAAATATTGAATAGCTGCTTATTCAGTGAGCAGAGTTTATCTTGTGCATTGAAGCAGGGGTCCTGTTGAAAAATAGTATGGGGTCATGTAATGAAGACTGTTTCATAATGCATACACAGAGGTAACGTTAAATTGGGTATTTCCAAACTGTTGAGTGTTTAATTTTGTGATGTTAACGTTCTTTTAATGTAGTTTTTTATGCATAAAATTGGTAATGTGTATATATAATAAAAAAGAATGAGAGATAATAGTAGCTGGAGGCTCAGATCTCTTTCTGTGGTTAAAAACTTTTTAAAAAGCAAGGTAGTTATCCTAGCCTAATGGATTTACTTTAATGGGGGAGGATTTCACCCCAGGTGTCTACTTCTCTTCTTTTGATACACGGGTATAACTACCATTAACGTAAGAGTACCACTGAGAAGTGGCATATACATCATCCTAAGCATTCATTCAGCTGCCAATGTGACAAATTCCGGTGTTCTAAGGATTAAATTTAAACAATTCACCTCCCTCTGGCACTGCCTGAGATCTCTATGCTCGTTTCCATGTGTGTGCATAAATTCCTTTCAAGTTAATGTGAGTTTCACATGCTTGTTAAGGAGAGAATACAGACTCTTTGGTGTTGATTTTTAATCCCAGAGGCTGAGATCTCAGCTACCAGGTTATATGTGAAATATCAGTGACAATAATAGTGTTGCCTATCAGTGAGACAAAAAAGATGTTTCCATTGGCATCTTTTCTTTAAAGGAAAGTAAAATCCTAAAGCATTCACTTTATTATTGATAATCTGCTGAAATCTCTCCCAAATCTGATAGCATGTGAAGTATAACAACACAGACATTGAGGACACCAACAATTTTAAAGATGGCCCTAATCTGAAACAATGTAATTACACGCACAATACTATTCTGTATATTCATCACACTGTATTAATAATATATTGCAAAACAATAACCTATTGCTAAGGCTGCTTAAGAGTTATTTACAGCAATAGCTTGGGAACTGGAAAGGGTTCATTAAAGACCTACAAGAATGATTCAAGATCTGGATAACCTGTAGGACAGCGAGTGACTTAAGATCAGCCTATTTAGCTTTTCAAGAGAACAGTGAAGGTAATTAACCACTGGAGCAGTTAACCGTGGATGCAGTAGATTCTCCATCACTTGAATTTTCTCAATGAAGACTGGATGTTTTTTTCTAAAATAAATGCTCTAGCTCAACCAGAAGTTATGGTCTGATGCAGGAATTTCTGCGTGAAATTGTATGATATGTAGGAAGTCAGAGTAGATTACAATAATGGTATATTCTGGATTTAAAATTTGTCAATTCATTTTTTATTACATGGGGTGTTTGATTTGCCATGTGTGCTCTAGGGAACTAAATCTCTTAAGATGGTGTATGATGATTTTTCAAAAGTGATTAGCAATGGCCTACCTTTGTTCCCGTTGAAGTCTCTGGTAAAACTCTGACTTCAATGGGAACACCGTTAAGACAACACTGAGTGCTTCTGAAATCCTACCATGATGATGTAATGTACCTTTTAAGGAGGGTTTAAAACAAGAACCTAGTTGACGATATGTTATTTTTATGCTGGTATAACTTTATAGCTATGTTGGTTTTAAATGAATAAGATTAACTTGTTTGATCACCTTCTAGCAGCTAAAAGAAGTTTGCATGTTGAAAAATCTTTTTTCTTATTAGATCAGTAAGATGCTTTATATTACCACTAGAGATGGCTGATTAGTAATAGGGGGGGAAATCGTCATAATGTAACTCTGCTAAAGTTTAATTAGGGTTTTTCTTTCAAGGCATAATAACTCAGTCTTTTTAGACCAAAGCAATCCCCTTGGAATGATTGGGAGAGGGAATTGTTCAGACTACAGAATAAATCATGATTTGGTATCAGAAACATTTATTAAAAAGATGATGAAAGAACATAGATAGTTAAATTATGATATATGCTTAGAACACTCAGGCCTTGTTGTTCTTTATTTGATTTGATAATTGTCCCTGGTAACTGTGGGTCTGTTTCCATCAACAGTAAAGTTTTGACTAACCATAGGATAAATTTAAAGTAAGTATGTTGGTTTCAACTGAACTTGTAAAAAGAAAAGGGGCATGGAAGGACTACATATTTTATAGACTATTTGTGTGTGTGTTTATTTCCCCCTGCAGCAAGTCTTTCATATTGCTAGATATCTAGCAATATACTGAGGACTAAGGCCTGATCTACACTAAAAGGTTAGGTCGCCCCAGCTACGTCACTGAGAAATGTGAAAAATCTACACCCGGAGTGACGTAGTTAAGCTGACCGAAATGCCAGTATAGATAACACCAGGTCAATGGAAGAATTTTTCCATTGACCTAACTATCACCTCTAGGAAGGTGGATTACTTATGTAGACAGGTGAACCCCTCCAATTGGTGTAGATAGTGCTTCAGGGTAGACACTAGCAGTGCTGCTGTAACGTTTCAAGTATAGACAAGGTTGCACATTGTATACTTCTCTTCCTAGGTTTCTTTTAAAAGTTTCTTTTAGATTCTTGATACAAACTTTGTTAGGGAAGATGGCTAAAAGAGATCTATACCTCTTGTTTCCTGAGGGGCAAATGTACAGGCTGCAGATGTGCTGGGATCTTACAGCATTTTGCATTTTAACGTGATCAGACAACATACAACAGAATTGGTTACTTCTCTGAAACTATTTGTTTAGTTCTGAATGGAAGTCATGTTTTAGCAATTGAATTATTTAGTCCTTGAGCTACCTTGTTTGGGCCAGGTAGGTGGTTTTTCGTTTTTATTTTAGGCAGTGTTCAGAATGTATTTTATTGAACATAGAATAAAAACATAAGCTGAAAACATCTTCATTTTTTTTCCTGTTAAGCCTTAATTCAAGTGAGTGTGAAGGGAAAAATATTGAGGAAGGGTCCAGCTGTGGCCAGGTCTGAGATTGTTGTTGTTGTTGTTGTTGTTTTTTTAAGTCCATTGCAGTTCATCTTTAATATTGTTTCACTGCAGATGCTATCTATTACTATGACTGTAGAATGCTGAATTCATAATTGCATACTGTGAAATAATTATGATGACATTTGTCATGGTTACAGGAATGTTGTTCTTTAGACCCCTTTTAGTCCCTCTCAAGTGCAGCTCTTTGGGGCCATTTCCCCACCTTTACCCCTTGCTAGGTGGAAGCAGATGGTGCGACCCCTCTTAGACTGGATTCCTGTGCTACAGTCTCCCCATTTTACCTATCCTGTTGACCGGACAGGTTCAACTGTGTTTGGCATCTCCTAAGCCCTTTTTCTCCAGGAGCCTGTGACAGTGGCTGATTTAAAGTGACTCAGATACAGCCTCCTGAAAACAAAACATTATTTATTCATTCACTCTACTGGAATCAGAGATGCAGATTAAAACAATAAAATGCATATTTTCCCCTTACCCATACCTTAATTTTTCCTTGCAAGCTTTTGTAAATTCAATTCAATTACTTCATCTCTGAGTTGGGTGAGAGAGCCTGTTTGCTGCAGTTTCTCTCTAGGTATGTCTAAACTGCAACAAAATTCCTGCTGCTGGCCCAAGTCAGCTGACTTGGCCTTGTAGGGTTCAGGCTCTGGTGCTATAAAATTGCAGTGTAGACATTCGCAAAAAGAAATGGAGTACTTGTGGCACCTTAGAGACTAACCAATTTATTTGAGCATGAGCTTTCGTGAGCTATAGCTCACTTCACTGCATCTGATGAAGTGAGCTATAGCTCACGAAAGCTCATGCTCAAATAAATTGGTTAGTCTCTAAGGTGCCACAAGTACTCCATTTCTTTTTGCGAATACAGACTAACACGGCTGTTACTCTGAAACCAGTGTAGACATTTGGGCTCTGGCTGGAATACAATACAATACAAGTAATTGACCTATTTGGTCTTGTCTTTACAGTGATGCCCATATCAGTCACTAATGTGAGTGGGAGTTGCACTTGGAGATACAAAGTACTGTTACGTGATCTTGCAGTCTGCTTTGTGGTGGCTTTGCACGAGTAGGCGGAGTCCCTGAAATGATGAGACAGACATGGGCTCAGTAAACAAAAGAACATGTATTTATTATCGTCAGCGGGTACAGAGGCAGCTCTGCTGCTGCTGTTTCTAAAACCCTTTCACTTTTCCTGGGGAGGAAGCATGCCCCTATTTCTGAGATTCCTCTCAAGGTTTCTTCCTGAGTCAGGGATCTTTGTCCTCTGGGAGGAGTCATACCCATTAGGAGCTGTTAGTGATGCGAGACACGGACACAGACAGACAGCCACTTGGATACAGTACTGAGATGGGGTGGGTATTAGTCAGGACACGTGGTCTAATCTGAGCTCTGGCTAGGCCATTGGACTCTGCACTGAATGTCATTTTGGTTAAAACTAAAAGCAAAGCTGAAACCCTTGGGATTCAACTGCCCTTCCACTTTCTTTTCCAGATAAGCAGTTGTGTATGTATCATGAAAAACACCATTTGTTAACCTACAGCCTTATGCAAAAGGTCTTATCCATATTTGTACTCTGCTGCACATTCCTCACAGTCTCAATTCTGCGTCAGCCCTTTGAAATGATACATCCTAAGCAACTGTATTTCTGTATTAAAGTGTACAAAACACCATGGTCGCTATGAGCAAAGTTTAAGAATCTTCTTTTCTCAATGCTAATCTTTGTATTGTGATATGCTTGCAGTGGTTACAGAACCATATTTCTTTGAAGGGCTCATAATTTTTTAATTTAAATATCTTTTTTTCCCTTTTTAGCAATAACAATATCGGTCACTGTGCAAAGTTATGATCACAATAGCTAGAAAAGATTATTTATTCAGAAAGACTGACATTCGAAAATCACCTATTGCTTTGAATTTGAGGGGGGAGGGGAATCCAACTACCAGGGTTAAAGAGTTTAAAAGATGGACATCCCTTTAGTACCTAGTTATCCATTTTTCCATTAGCTGTAACATACTCTGTTGTTGCAGTTTTTGATTTACAGCCTCAAATAGGCTTTGAAAAATATAATAGAACATCTTTAATTAAATCCCAAAAACTCACATTCAGGGATAAATAATAATCCATCAGCTATTTCATTCTCTAACAGTACCCAAGAGAACTTGACAGTCTTAATCACTTCAGCCATTTATAACTTCATTTTAGCTTTATTTCCGTCAAGCCATTTAGTGGAGTTTATCTAAATTACAGTATCTTTTTTTTTATCACACATCTGGAGCTGTAACACAGAAACTAATTTCTGGTGCAAAATAGAATATCTCAGAAGCACAGACATCAGTGGCACAGGCGCATTAGAATGAAAAGTTACCTGTCACTAACTGATATTTGTCTCTGTAATGAGCTGAAGCAGTCAGGAACTGTGGCTATAATAAAATTAGGGGTGACCAGCAGCACAGCAGAATTCTAAATATATTAGGGAAAATGCCATTGTCTGTACTTTATTTAGTGTTCAAAAGAGCTCTGGTGGATAAAGGACTGCCTTACTAGTCTAAAGAATGCTCTGAACCATGTCACTACACCACTACAGAGCTACAGAAAACTATACTACTTGCTCTTAACATTGCAAATTATGCATGCTAATGCTATGCCAATATCTGTTTCCTTTCTTAAAGATCTAATGGCCTTTAGTGATGATATTATTTTTAGGCTTGCAAATGTACCTGGTTCTCTTAGAATGTTTATTACCTATGAAATAAAGGAATATGGTCTTGTATTGCCAACCCCCCTCCTCTCATGGTCTAGACTGACCGTGCCAGAGTAACGGAGAGAAAGGACAATAATACAAGATGTATACTTCATAGTACATTATGAACAAACACATTAAAGCAATGTCTAGCACCCTGAATTATTTTTGACTTATCTTCCATGTATAAATCTACTCTCCTCCCCCCCCCCCCAAAAAAAAAAAAAAAATCTTACAAGGACTGTCATAGCCTCTCTAAGGCTGCACATGCCCATTGACAATAGGGTATGCGTCTAGTACTAGTAGAATCATTGATTCTAATCATATTAATATCATGTACCCCTTATGTCAGAAAACTACAGATCATTTTTTCACAGTCTGCCAACCAGCTGCCTCAGTTCACTTCTCTGTGCAACAATCTGTCTTCTGAACATGAGCCAAAATTTGGCCATATACAAGGATGGATTTTTTTTTAAATTAATCCAGCTCACTAACAGATTAGCAATGGTCCATGCATGTGATCATAGGAAATACTTTTTAGATGTTCTTGGCTTGGAATTTAGCCTTTAGTGAGCAAGTTTAATGCATATTTATACCTTAGTGCCTACATACACTGAAACATCCATATAGGTGGGTATGTAAATTGGTAAAGTTATCCAGACCTTTGTCCTTAAATATAGGTTAAACTACATTGTTTGGATGGCCATTTCTGTATCCTAATTTTAGAACAATGAACACTAGGAGAGAGAGACATGGTTGGTTTGTTTTATGTATGGTACAAATAAGTGGCTTTTGAAAATTTTACCCTAAGTGCATTGATTTTTTCAGTGGTGCCTTTGGTGACACACTGTAGGTGATACACATGCTTTAGGAGATAGCGTTGTGTCAAGGAATGAGCACAGTGTTGGGTGACAAGTTTCTTAACTTCTGTCTCCCTCTCTGCAAATAGGTATAAACCGGTGTTGCAAGGATTAATTAGTTCCTTTGTACAATGCTTTAAACATGTAAAACACTATATAAATGCCAAGCCGTAGTAGTGGTGGTATCTCATCAAAATAAAGAGTCCCAATTCTCAGCTCACTTACACAGTTGTAAATCAGATGTATCTCTAGTATTGTCAATGCAATTGCACTGGTGTAAAATGACTGTAACCAAAGTCCATGTTGCCTGTTCCAATAAATGTACAGTCTAAAGCCCTGATCTTGCACATATCCCATTGCACCTCTCACTGAAGGTTCTGCTGACATGTACCCCAGTGTAGGATTAGGGACTAAATTAGAGACAAAAAACGACAAAAATGATAACACTGTGTGTAATGTGTGGAAAAGGTAACAGTAGTGCATAATAGTGTTCTTCAGAGAGGAAGACATTTTCCTGGAACATTCCATAAATGATCTGGAAGAATATTTTTCCACCTAGGGAAAAGATTATATAAATCATCTTACTTATTTGTTAGTTATCTGTTTCATCATAAACATTTTTCCCATTTTTTTATTTTGTGGATTATCAGTGGAGAGGATGTGTTAGTATTTAAATAATATTCCTTAAACAGGTTGGTTATCCATAAATTGTTGTCATTTTTTGCCTTCTTCCTTATTGCCCTGATTCAAAGCCCACTGAAGTCAATGAAAGTCTTATTCTTCTGATAAGGCTCTATATGAGAATGTTTGAAACTTGTAATTCTGTGTGATTCAAAGCAAGTGCTGCCAAAGTCACTGTTCTGCAATGTGTGCGAATGGTGCAGGACATGCTGGTTGTCTTGAATTAGGAATAAATTCTACAGCAGTTGAGTCTGGTGGAAGTCCAGAATCACTTGTCAGCCAAAAACTGAACTTTATCTTAAAATGGACTTGTCGCACAAAAACAAGACTTAAAATAATTGAGTTGGTTGTAATTCACACCTCTAGATACTTTAGTGCAGGGGGGTGTGGGTGTGGGTGTGGGTGGGTATGTGTTGACACTTTGGAGTAAGCGTTCCATAATTCGATATGCTGTCACTTCTAAAAATACATTTGCTGTGTTCCATATTTCGATATTGTTAATCTTTTTTTAAAAAAAAACAGATGTTTGCTGAGCCTCAAAATCATAACTTTTAAACATAATGAGTGTGATTCTGCTTTCACAACTGTGTAAATCAGGAGTAATTGCACTGAAGTCAGTGGAATTACTCTTGTTTAATACTGATGTATGTGATAGCGGAATCACGGTTTCAGATGCTCAAATGAAGAGTATTCAATTTTATTTTCTGCTTAATAGAAGAGTTAAAATCTTCTTTAGGAAACACAAGAATTGCAAAATGCAGGGCTTGAAACACTTTACAGATGGAGGCAGGTGTTGGAGTATTTTGCTAACATTTAAATATTTAGCACAGTCATTAAATTTTACATATTGCACATATTCGTACAGTTCCAGTGAAGCAAATCCAAGCAATAGAAATTTCAGCACTTATCCTGCTTATTCTGTTTTGGTGAATCTGCCCCTCATCGGTTGTATAGCAAGTGAATGAGCAAAAAGCAGCATAAGCATGGCTGCTGCATATAAATCAAGTCAGCTCCAGGAGAAAATAAACAGAGATGTAAAGGTTGCCATCCCCCGATGACTTTTTAAATTTTCTCAACCTTTTGGAACACACAAGATTTCATAATGTTAACAGATTATCAGATGGTTTTTCTTTTCCCAAAATAGTCTTTTAAACTTCGAGGTATTTTTTAAAAAATGGATGGAAAATTAGTGCAGAATTATGAATAAGAATTCAACAATCTAATATTTGAGTTGTCAGTGTATTAATATTGGATTCTGAAAAAAGGATGAATTAAAGCTATGGTAGTTAAAACCATGTCTTTATTAATGTGACTTAGCAGCAAATTCAGCTTGTTAACTTCTCAGTTTGCTAGGAGTCTTCAGCCACACAACTCCCAATCAGGGGCAGATACCAAAGCAGTTTCCCTGTCACCAGTACATAATGCATCATCCTCGGCATGCTAAACCAGGCCTCTTCCCATCAGAGGGCTCATATTTCCCTTTTTACTGCCTCTTTCCCCACCTTACTACCCGCAAACACAGCTGATTTTATTTTTTCCCCACACCCAGGCAGATATCCTCATTTCACTCTGACCAAGTCATCCAACCAGGCGAACTTCCATATTTATTTGCCTGCCTTACCACTCACCCTGAGATTGGGTTGAGGGCTGTCAGAGCCAGACTGCGCTGATGTGCTGTGGTCTTGAGTCTGCAAAGAAGCTGCCTCTCTGGATTTAGGAATAGAGCTGATAAGAAAATGTATACATTTTTTCACAAAAGCATTGAAAAATTATATTCTAGTTTTTGTTGACAAATTAAAAAGTTCAAAAATGCTTGACCAGGTCTATAGCACGCTGTAAAAAAGACTTTTTCCTCAATGTTTTTTTAATTTTGGTCAACAAATGTGTACACTTCAATTTTTAAGTCAGTTCTAGAATGGAACCCTTTTGGCTCAAAAGGTAGATTTCTTTCTGGTGAGCAATGAGGGTCCAGGAGGACGGGTTTAATAGTAATTTCTGTGGATGCTTGAGAATGACATTCAAGGGTTTCACTGACCGTTCTAGAGGAGACTCCTGAGTCACCCTAAGATGGAGGTGAGGGTTCTAGCTCAGCTGACTAAGCATGTGTTATCCAGGAAGAACTGTACAATGGGCATCCTCGACCCTAAGACATTGACCCTCTGTTCCAGATGTTAGACAGCCATTTATGACAGCCATTTAATACCACCTCCTTTAGTATTAACGGCATGGAAAAGGACAGTGGAATAAATACCTCTTTTATTACTGACTGTAGGAACACAGCTTTCAGCCAGAGAAGAGCAAGGAAGAGGCCAGGCCTGGCCCAAATATTTCTGAGGAAATTAAATGTGCTCCAAGAGTTCCTGGCGACATTTTAAGTATGTTTTCAAATGAAATCTGAGGACTACCAAATGAATCAATCCTCTCCCCCCAGTGGTTGCTTGGAAACATTTGCAGAACTGACCCTTGCAGGTAGTGTTTTCAAGGGGAATGATGGCTGTGTTCCAGTGCAACAGGGGTTTTTCATGGACTCTGTGACTTAAAACACCAAAGCTATGAGTTGCTTGTTTGCTTGTTTTGAGGGGAATTTGTTCAGATTTTGGTCTTTTTGTGGGGGAGGGAGGAGGTCCACACCAGGCCTAGATGCTTCTGAATAACTCAGTCCATCTCCTTGCTAGGATCCAAAATATTCTAGGTCTTTCAAATCCTAAAATACTTTGAACAGGATATTTTCTGCATATGACTATTACAGCATGTAGTCTCAGTCTTCTACTCTCACTTCCAGCAGGTCAAGTCTTCATTTGAGATTTAAACTGATAATGTATTTGAAATCTCAGTTGCCTTGACTGTAGGATGTTACTTTTGAGACTAGTTTATCTTCTGTCAGAGACAAACAGAATTTGGTGTCTTTTTGACGCTGCTGACTTTGTGCTTGACTTTAGAACAGGAATGAACACTACGTAGGCCTATGGCTATGAGATATTCAGGTTCCCAGTAAATGACAGTTTAGTTGTGAGATAACTTAGAGGCACTAAAATTCAGGTGGGGATTCTGAGAGAAACAATAAAAAGAGAAATTTGGTCATGAAGAGAAAATCAAAATGATTTTTCTGGTTTTGCTGATGGTATTTTTCACCTACAGCTATTGTATCAGAATTTTCCAACTATTTTTACTCTCGTTGTTAGTTGACTTTTGGTATTCAAGGACATTGTTAATGAAGTTATGAAAGCAAACCACCTCCTCTGATTCCAAAATGAATAGTAATAATTTAGTCAGTCAAAAATGAAAGTTGGTCTGTGTAATTTTGGTTGTAATCCTTTCATTGTGATGCCACAGGAAATATAACAGATCAAGTTATATTGATCCTTTGAAATGTATTTGAAGACTGTTTTTTCACAGAGTATTAAAGCAACTTTGTTATTCATTAGGGCGCACAGTAGAAATTCCACATGACACCTACCATTGCAAACCTGTAAACATATTTAATTTTTTTACCCTTAAGCAAAGCCATGAGGTTGTAGTCTGGGGTTTTATTTTAATGTCATTCAATAGAATGAAAGCTCCTTAGTGAGAGCTGCAAAGGAGATTTAAAAAAAAGCCCTTCAGCAAATCTTCAAATTATGCTACTCATTTCAGGATCAATAAGGCCTTCTACAAAGTGAAGTGTCAAGCTCCAAGTTGTAATATATTCAGCACAGTACTAGGGAAATCTTACCACAGTGTTGTAAGAGAGCTTTCTCCTCAGTCTCAGTGGGTTCTTTCATACGATCAAGATAAATGAGTTAGATTTAACGCTTCTCAGATACATAATTCTACTAAAAATACAGTTTTTCATCTTCAAGGCAATTTACAAATATTACATAATTAATCTTCACAATAGCCCTGTGTTAGTATCCCATTTTACCGATGGGAAAACAAAGGCAGAGAGTTTCAGGTTAAGAGGTTTGCCTAAATCAGTCAGAGGCAGGATTAGAACTCAAATTCCTGGCTCCCCATCATATATATGAGCCATATTCTGCAATTGGTTTTAAGCAGAAGGTCTTATTGGACCGAATTCTCTTCTCATACGTATGGCTGTAGTAACTCCACTGAAACAGGGCTGCCAAGTGTCAGGCAACTCATAATGACAGTTATGCATTTGACAGCCATATCCAGATTATTACCGCTGTGCCTAGATGTTACAGAGTTCACCTACAGCCAGTAGAAGCTGCTATGGAGCCCCTTGCCTTCAGGCAACTTGGCCCCATGTCTGCCTCCCCTCTGGCAGTTGCTCCATTGGATCCAAGCAGAGAAGTAGCAAGGGTTGGTGGCAGCTGTGGGAGAAGGAAAGTGATGGTTGCAGTAGCAGAGAGGACAGAGACTGAGGAGGCTTAAATGCTAGTGCAAGGTTCCTTCACTCAGCACGCAGACCTTGTTATGACCCCAGGTAGCCTCTTGACCCCAAAAGAGAAACCAACCAAATCCTGCTTCCAAAAGACTCCAGATTCCCAGACAGCCCTGTACCCCAGCACCCATCTAACTGGGCAGTATTGCCAACTCCACACATTAATCACAATAGTGCTGGAAAGGCATGAGTGGGGTCCAGCAGGAATCCGTTCTGGGCCTGGTTCCGTTCAATATCTTCATCAATGATTTAGATAATGGCATAGAGAGTATAATTATAAAGTTTGTGGACCAAGCTGGGAGGGGCTGCAAGTGCTTCAGAGGGTAGGATAAAAATTCAAAATCATCTGGACAAACTGGAGAAATGATCTGAAGTAAATAGGATGAAATTCAATAAGGACAAATGCAAAGTACTCCATTCAGGAAGGAACAATCAATTGCACACACAAAATGGGAAATGACTGCCTAGGAAGGAATACTACGGAAAGGAATCTGGAGGTCATAGTGGACCACAAGCTAAATATGAGTCAACAGTGTAAAGCTTTTGCAAAAAAAAAAAAAAAAAAAAAAAAAAAAAGGCAAACATCCTTCTGGGATGTATTAGCAGGAGTGTTGTAAGCAAGACACGAGAAGTAATTCTTCCACTCTACTCTGCGCTATTAGGCCTCAACTGGAGTATTATGCCTGGCTGGGCGCCACATTTCAGAAAGGATGTCAACAAATTGGAGAGAGTCCAGAGAAGAGCAACAAAAATTATTGAAGGTCTAGAAAACATGACATATGAGGGAAGATGGAAAAGGTTGGATTTGTTTAGTCTGGAAAAGAGAAGACTGAGAGGGTACATGATAACAGTTTTCAAGTGTGTAAAAGGTTGTTACAAGGAGGAGGAATTAAAAATGTGTTTTTTAACCTCTGAGGATAAGACAAGAAGCAACAGGCTCAAATTGCAGCAAGGGAGGTTTAGGTTGGATATTAGAAAAAACTTCCGAACTGTCAGGCTGGTTAAGCACTGGAATAAATTGCCTAGGGAAGTTGTGGAATCTTCATCATTGGAGATTTTTAAGAGCAGGTTAGACAAAACCTGTTGGGGATGGTCTAGATAATTCTTAGTCCTGACATGAGTGCAGGGGACTGGGCTAGATGACCTCTTGAGGTCCTTTCCGGTTCTATGATTCTAGTATTAAAAAATGAGGTGTTTTTAAAAGGGCTTTTTTTTAAAATTTATCTTCTGATTTCCAGGCCTTCAGGGTGCACTAAGATCATGCTTTCAAGCTTCTGTCTGCAACTATGAAAGGTAGAAACTTTACATTTTTAAATTAAAGATAAAAAGAAAAGGAGTACTTGTGGCACCTTAGAGACTAACAAATTTATTTGAGCATGAGCTTTCGTGAGCAGCTGTAGCTCACAAAAGCTTATGCTCAAATAAATTTGTTTAGTTTCTAAAGTGCCACAAGTACTCCTTTTCTTTTTGCGAATACAGACTAACACGGCTGCTACTCTGAAACCTGTCATTAAATTAAAGATGAAATTCTTAAGCATTCACATGATTTTGGGTGCTGGGGCTGAAAGAAAGTCACCAAATATCATGAGACTCATGATAGAATTGTGGGAGTTGGCAATACTGCCCAACACTTACTCGCCAAAACAGTATCCCCTAGACAGACACCAACCTCCCCTCTAGCACTCACATTCCAGAAACTCCAGCAATCGCAGATAGTCTCCATCCCCCATCCTCTTGCCTACCACAATACTCAGACATCATCCAACCTACCCATCCCCATTCCTGCCTCAGCCTTATAGGTGCCTTGACTTGTGCAGCACTTGAGCCTACCCATTGCCGCTGGATGTATGAAGTTTCTGGTGTCATGTAAATTACATGTGAATATGCAAAGTAGGTAATTGAATAATTTATGTAAAAATTATGTAAAAGATGGCAGCCATGGATTTACACAAATGTAAGGGAGTGTAAGGTCAAGTGTATGTATCCTTGGTATTGAGTCCCTTAGCACGCCGAGTACTAGGGTTGACAACATTCTAATCACACAAAATGGAACTCCACTGCCCCACCCCTGCCCTGCCCCTTCTCTGAGGCCCTGTCTGTGTCCCACCAGTTCTTCAGGGCTCTGCCACTGCTCTCTCCCTTCCCCTTCCTCTATCGCTCACTCTTCCTCACCCTCACTCATTTTCACCAGGCTGGGGCAGGTGCTTGGGGTGTGATTGGGGGCATGGGCTTTGGGCTGGGCATGAAGGCTCTGGGGTGGGACTGGGGATGAGGGGTTTGGGGTGCAGAATGTGGCTGCAGGATGGGGCAGAGGGTTGGGGTGTGGTAGGGGCTCTGGGCTGGGGCTCAGGTGTTTGGGGTGCAGGAGGGGGCTTTGGGCTTGGCCAGGGGGTTGGGGTGTGGTAGGTGGCTTTGGGCTGGGCCAGAGAGTTGTGGTGCGGGATCCCAGGAGCGCTTCCTGCAACACTGAGGAAGTGGCCACCAGCTCCCTGCAGCCTTTAGGCACATGGGCAGCCAGGCAGCTCTGTGCCGTGCACATGGCCTTTGTGTCTGCAAGCACTCCCACATTGGTCGCAGTTTCCATCCAATGGGAGCTGCGGAGCCGGTACTCGGGGCGAGGGCAGTGTGCTGAGCTTCCCCGGCCACCTAAGGGCCGCAGGGACCTGATGGCTGCTTCCGGGAGCCGCACGGAACTAGGCCAGGTAAGGAGCCTGCCTTAGCCCCAGATCCCTGCTGCACTACCAACCGGACTTCTAATGGCCTGGTCGGCACCATTGACCGGAACTGCCAGGGTCCCTTTTCGACCAGGCATTCTGGTTAAAAACTGGAATGGCTGGCAACCCTAACTGTTACAGAATCACAAAAGAGGATGTCCATTTTGCTTTCATTCATAGACTGTACTGTTGGATTATTTAGGGTCCTGCAAGGATTCATATACTCCAGAGGAAGTTTTGACTAATATTACTCTGTCAAAAATTGTGAACTGTGATCAGGGAGGGGTCCCAGTCCAGTAAGGGTTGGTCATGATCTGACTTGGACCCATACAGAAACTACTAGGAGGAAAAATCTACAACAAACACTATCACTTTACATTTGCCTCCTGTTCTATGAGTGGGAGTTGTGTGAGATGGGAGAAGAGACCCAAAGTTTGTGACCAAACATTTTTTTTTAAAAGACAAGGAGGTATAAATGTGAGTCTGGTCACGAATTCTTAATTTTTGTGACTTTTTTCTGAATTCATTTTCATGTGTAGAGTAACAACCCCACACTACATGAAATGTAGTCAATACTTCTTCACAGTATCACCCTTTAGAGATAAATTCTTTATTCCACCTCCTTCTTAGCGTGCTCGTAACTCCCACAAGTGTTTCCATGAATCTTTTTTATTTTCAAAACACCGAATATGTACTGGAATGTATCTCAGGCTAATGATTTGACATCTAATGTAAAAAATAAAATTGGAATTGAGAATACAACAAAGCCAACAAAACAAGAAATTGTCAAATATTCATATTATTTTTAATATTCATATTCCAGCAACATTCAGAGATCCTGATTTGTATTGGGGCCCTATTGTTCTGGAGACATGGACCCTGCCCTGAAGAGATTACAATCTATGAATGTTAAAAGTTAAGTAAATTTAGAATGACCTAACAACAAATTTTTAAAATATAATATACTTGATTTTTCACCTGTGTGTTTTGATAGCATTCCCCAGTTTGAGCTACCTTTTGGTGGTGCAAGAGTGAAAGTTTTGGTGAAAATTTGATGTGTAGGCTATGGGAGAATTACGCTTACATAACCATTTTTCCCCACAGTGGCAATTTGCATGAGCCACTGAAATAAATATTCTTAACAGTATAAGAAAGTCTCTAGTTTTTATGCAAATCTGCTGTTGTCTTGGAAAATTGATATTGATTTTAACATAATGGAAAAGTATTGATGTTTACTGAATCAATCCATATCAATCTGAGTTCCCAAAGAACCAGATGTTAAGATGAAAGCCTGTGATTTTTACAAAACTATTAACATTGCATTGAAATCTCTTATCGAGACTATTTTGAGAAAAAGAGACACCACAGTTTCTTTGACTGCCATTAGGTTAGTGATTGGAGTATAAAGCAGCAATCCTTTTAAAAAGCATATTTCACCCCCAAATCACCCCACTCCAGAAAGAGAAGTAAGCCCATTGCTACTGTTACAAGACCTAAAACCAACATTTGTGTGTCAACCTCACGAACCATTTATCAGTGTAATATGATAGCAGGCTGTCACAGGATGAGCAGTGTTTTATATTAACTCTGTTTTATGGATACATGAAATGAATTCATTGTTTCAGTCCAGTTCACAGTGACAAACATCACTACAAAAACCTCACCATAGTAGGTAAGGATCTGATTTTCAAACAATTACTTCTGAAAATATCTTCAGTACTGTGTTTAGTCCTATTGACATCAGTGGTATTATATATGGAAATAAGCTAACTGTTTGAAAGATGGGTCTAAGCCTGGATAGTTAACATAGGGGTCACAGATTTTCATGGTTTTGGTGTAAATAAAATTAAGGGCCAAGATTTTCAAAAGTGGTGCTTGTAATGTCTCCAGTTTGGTATTGGGCAAGGAGGCAGCTAATACAGAGGTCCCTTCAGAACCAAATGATGGTACCTAAGCATGGGCATGAGTGGAACTTTACCTGCTGCCACGTGTGTTTTTTATCTTCTTTGTGGATAGGTGTTTTAATTTGTTCTTGCTGTCAGTCTGATATATTCTGCAAGCACATCATTTACTTTTAAAAGGGGAGAGGGGAACCCCTGCCTCATGCCCATGAGAGGTTAATTTACTCTCTTGTTTCTGTGGCACACAGAGGTTCCTTGAAGTGTGATAGCTTCTTCAGACAGAATTCAGAACATTTGGGAAGAATTATGTCTTTTTGGACAAGTAAAAGCTTTCCCCCACCCCCCTTTTTGTTTCTTTTTAAAAAAGCAATTTAAGAGCTCAGGTTGTTCTTTGAGAAGACTTCGTGAAGCTTTGTAGATATGTTCATGTATTTCAAAGGAGAGGGAGAGTCTCCCCTACTGCTGTGTGAAGCTATCAATTATCCCATCAAAAATAAATGTACAGGGCAAAATGCTAATTTTCAACCTGGGAAAAGTAGCTTTCCTTTTTCTTTTTTTTAAGGCATTTTTAGAAACACTCAAAAATGTGTTGTTTTTCTGGTTTTATATGAGACCAACATTTTATTAATGGTCCTAGTCATTCAAAGTGCTTCAAATCCAGTGGTGTTGATAACAGAGGAAAATAGATGGCAACAATCAATTTCCTTATGTGTTCTTAAGCCACAAGAACTATTATACATAGCATCCCTCAATAAATCAGAAATTTTGGTTCAACTAAATATCCGAAATTTAGGTTTCATTCTAAAGCTTTCTCCAAGGTATGGTCTACGCTTAAATGTTGAGCCAGCATTGCTGTGTTGGTTAGACGTGTGAAAATATCACACTCCTAACCAACACAGGTCTGCCATAAACTCCTGGGGCCAAAAGGTCCATTTGTAATTATAGCTTACTTTGTTTGGGACAATGATATAAACTATACCAGCAAATGAAAAAGGAGAATGTATTCATTCTTGGGGAAGAGGGAGAGAATTTTGTTTGTATTCTGTGGGTTTATCCCTGCAATAATATAAAGTTTTCTATTTGATCAGTCCAGATTGGTATTGTTTTAATTCCCTGTATGCAAGCATTTCTGGCAGATTACTCAGGTATATGAATGTAAAATTCAGTTTCCATGAACATTTGCATATGCCACTGTGGAATTTAGCTGTTTGTGAGCATTCATGCCAGTGAAATTTGATTGCTCTGAAGTTTGTATAAAGTTAACACAATAAGAGCACAAACATAGCCAAAGTGAATCTTCATAAAAATTAATATAAATATTTGTGGATCATTTTTTCACTATTTACCTAGTCCTATTTATTTATTAATTATTTTAGCTTTAATATATGATGGAAAATCCCGAAAAGTGTTTCAATTGCTTTAATTTATAATCTGGAAAAAAACTATAATCTGGATGCTCTACCACTATTTGCATATACAAGACTATTACTAATAAGATCTTATGGATTCAGATCATGCCTTAACATGCTTTTAACACACTTTCTGTCCATGGTTTATTTAAAAAAAAAAAGTCTGTTCCCTGATTTACAAATATTGTATTACTGACATAAACTGAAATCATATTTCAGTGTATTGATTTATGCCAGTAACCTCTGCTTCAGAAGCATTCTTCATTTATCTAAGCAACTAATTGCTTCTTCAACACATGTAGTATTTATTGAATTTGGATGAAGAACCTTACTGAGCCTGGTTATTTTTTCTCCAGTATAGCATCACTTCGCTTCATGAAGTTCCTTGACATCAAGCCATGAAAAAAAAAAAATTGCTTGGTGTGTGCATGCAAGGGGGAGGGGGAGGAGAAGACATACCTGTATTTGTAGTTTAATTGAAATCTCATTTTATACTGACATGAATTTGAGTTAGAAGCTGGAAGATGGGCATTTCTCCTCTTCCTTAATGGCATCTCTGTTGGACAGATTGTAACTTAAGTACCTGATAAATATGCTCTAGGGAAATAGCTCCCAGAGGCATTTAGACCTTTGAAAGATACGCTGTTCTTCACACTACAAGCAACTTTATATTTATTGACAATCACTTACTTACCTTTTGTCTTGGTGAGATGATGCTGACAGTAATGCTCCATATCCAAATGTGAAGGACGGGTATAAGCTACTTGCCACTTCACTATCTATATATGAGGAGAAAGCAGTTACTGCTGCTGTACAGCTGTTATGGAAAACACTTATCTATTGTATGTTCATACATTATCAATTTGTTTTCATTAATAGTAACACTTTAAGCCCTGATGTTTCTCTGGTTTCGGTTATATTTACATATGAATAATCATCCTATTTGTTTAGATGCTGTGAACACTTAGCTTGTTCACAGATATGGATGATCTTGAATTAATCAATTGATCATTTTATTAACTTAAATACAGTAGTTAAGGAGAACCAAATGATGAAAGTAGCAAGAAACAAAATTATAACTGTTTGGGTCTTACTATTCAAGCTGAGTGTAATTCAAAAAAAGTAAACAATTATCATCCATGGTGAAAATTTAATAAGATTTTTTTTAATTAAGTAGTTTTTAAACGAAACTCACAGCAATTTAGTTTAGTCAGGTGACTTGCTAGATGACTGTTCTCCGTGGAATGAGTTCCATGGTAGCAAGGATATCAGTCTTGTATCAGCAATAGGCGGATATAAATGTGGCAAGGATATCGGTTTTGTATCAGCAACAGGCTGATTTTGAGTCTTGTGTTATATTAAATTATTTACTCTAATAGATAGTAGACCAATTTTAAGAAGCAGATGGGCCAGTTTCTTTTCTCACGTTTGGGGGACTTTATGATTATTGTACATAATTTTTGTAGCTTCAGTGCAAAAATAAGCAGTTTTAAGCATGCATTTCCCCAGGCATTCTAATACTGTATGCAATTGCTTAGTTCATTCCAGGTCTTTGGTAGGTGGAAAAATTGAATGCTGAGATTAGGGGCTACTTTTAATAGTAACTGTTTACTTTTAATAGTAACTTACTCTTTGAGATGGTTCTACTGAAATCAGAGGGACAACTCAGGGAGTAAAGTCATACTCAATAGGAGTAAGGTGTTCAGAATGTAGTCCTATGTGCGTAACAATGTTTTTTTTAATTCCTTTTATATCAGGTTTATTTCCTAAATAGAACATGTGAAGTGTTTTGCTTGCTGTTCTGACTCAACTAAATGTAACTTAGCTATTCTGAAACTAAATTTGGGTTCCTGAGTTGTCACTTCATTCTGTAACAAGTTAGAGGAGATGTTGCATTTTTGTAAATTGTACTCAATTAGTATTGCTGTTAGATCACAAGGACTGGACACTGCTGACTGACATTCACACAGATTGGGTTTTCGTTTAGCTTGGTTTGAGGAAAACCTCACAAAACATGACAGTTAGTTATTTCTATTGGCATTAGCACAGTAGAGAGCAGAAAACAAGAAAATGGCAACGTCTGCATTCTACTGGCAAATTATAAATCAGCTCAAGAAATTAATAAGCCACAGGACAAACATCATAACCCGTATGAAAGCCTACCCAAAATGTTGTCCCTAGTGAAAATATGTTCAGAGGCTGAGACAATGATGAAAATAGAAAAGTATTCTCTCTATCTCCCCAACCACATGTAGATATGAGGATAAAAATTTAGTTTTACTCCGCCATATTCAAAGTTTTCCCCAGAGCACACAGGGTTTGTATAAGTTGCAAGGGTGCCCAAAATATTTTCCTAAAATAATTTCCTCTGTTGCACTTTTTTACGATTGTTATGAATAATTACTCTAAAGTAATTAATTGCAAAAGGAAGTGCTTGTGCTCCCTCAAACTAATATAAAGCATATCTTGAGAATACCTTGGGTCCTTGGGAAAACATTTGCTTTGTTGTTTATCTCCAGTCTTCCTTGAGGATCACATGAGCTCTGGTAGTAATATTGACTTTTTTCTTAATGGGGTTAAAATTTTACATGTATGACCATAATCAAATATCAGCTGGCAGGTTTTAGTAACTGAATTTCACTACAATATTTAATGTCCATTGGGTGAGTGGCATGTCCTAGAGAAGAGCTGAGATGTGTTTATTATGGAAAATAATGGCCACAGCTTGTTCTAAAAACTAAAAAATGACCAAATAAACCCCAGATAGCTTTTTGTCAAGTGAATTCATTATTCCATTAAAATATCGACGTTGATATCAGCATGTAATGGAGCAGCTCACTAGTGAAACAGGAAATCTCCCAATAAATACATTGCAAGTGCTCCTGGATCTGCACTGGGTGCCCATAGGGTTCCTGGTGAATTTTAAGGTGTTAGTGTAGACCTGTATAGTCCTAAATGGCTTTGGGATTTGCCTGACTGAGTGACTGGCTCGGTGTTTGTGTGATGCATCTGCAATAGCAGTCAGTGCAGACGTCTGAAGTAGAGAGGGGGCTGCTGATATTGTTTTCCCTTAGGCCACTTTGACCTCAGAATTCACTCTCCACTTAATCCAAAGTAGAATCTGTTGACCTTAAGAGTCCACTGTAAAGCCCATTTATTTGTCAGGCTTTTGAGGAAGGATTAGTGTGGTGGGGGGTCTCTGGGAACAGGTTGGGATATTCTTCATAGTTATGGGCTTTTTAGGTGAGTGGTGTGTTGACTAATGGAGTTCTTAATGTTAGAGAGCTCAGAGCCTGTGATAGTTTTTGTTTTTATAAAACAAAATAAATGAGGAAGCATAATCTCCCCCACTCCTTGAATTATGACTTGTCTGTTGAGGCTCCAAGACTTTATCCATGGGCTCTGGGCAACTGTGTTTCATCCGTCAGCTGATAAGTAACTGGTTCCCATCTGTCAGTGCTTTCCTTCAATAGCAGGCCAACTGTTCCCCTGCTGTAGCTGATACAGTTTTCCATCAATTCTGAATAGTGATAACTTATTCAATGGCACCTCTTTGACTGGAGCTTGTATTACCTCAGCTAAGTAAATATTTTACTGAGTCCCACTTTTTCATCAAGGGATACTTTTCATAGGTGTCAGTCACCTGTGGCCTTGGCTTTATCTTATGTCTTTCAGGCCTGACATAATTGACATCAGAGGTTTGGAAGGCAAAAGCACTGGTGGAGGACTGTTTGACGTATTCTGCCTCAGGAAAGTCACCAAGTCCAGCTTGTGGGGAAAAAAGATTGCTGACTTGTGTCCAAAGCTCCAGAGGTTCTAGAACACAAGCTCCAATGCGTCCAATGATTTTTATCCCTAAATGTTATGTTGGAAGGCAGACACTTATATGAGATGTGAAGTTGTTTAAAGAAAATGTACATGTTCCTAGTGGCATCCACCCCTCTCTTGAAATTCAGATTTTACTTTGCCTACAAGAACACAGGACCTGATATACTGGATCAGGCTGGTGATCCATCTAGTTCAGTATCCTGCTTCTGTTGGTGGCCAATAGAAGGTGCTCCAGAAGAAGATACAAAAAACCCTACGGCAGATAATTATGTAATAACCTGCCCACAGGAAAGTTTTCCCTTAATTCCCATTAGTTCAGGATTGGCTTTTCCCCTGAATGTTGGGGCAGCAGAAAAACATTTAAAGAAAGGAGTGGGGCTTTTCCAGTTGTGTATGTTTTTGTTCCTTGCCTAAATGTTTTAAGAGTAAAATACCCAGCAGTCTGGGAACATTTTCATGCAGGTTTGTTTGTGTTACTATAACTGATTGCTTTAAATTCATCTGTAGCCTTTTTAAAAAATGTTATTTTAAACAAAAAATCCCAGGGCTTGTTCAGACCGTGATGTGAAGCCTGCAACCTCAAAGGCCCCAGCCCACTGAGGACAGATTGAAATGCTATGGTTAGGTTTAATGCTCAGGCTCTAGTGCTGAACAGTGTGGAGTAGTATGTGCTATGTGTGAATAATAACTGAAGCTCCTTGGGGAACTCCCTAAGTCATTTGCCATAGTCACACCTGTAGAACATTAGATTTCCCAAGCAAATATCTTTGCATTTGGGGCTGCATGGGGCAGTTCTGCTTGGACCAACCCTGAAATTCCAAACTTAGAGACATAACTTCAGAAGCAGTTGGTCAAAATCATAACACAGTTTGCTCAACTGGTGATGACAGATGAAATGACCTTGAGGTCAGAAATTAGTAGCTACAGTCATATAATCCTCCCATGACTTCCCTGCTAGTCAAGATGCTGTCAGAAATACTGTCATCATTCTTGTCTCCTAAGGAGATGAAATGTCCCACAACTCTGTCAGTAATTTGTGTATAAATTCTGGTACTTTTCAATAAAAATTATAATCTTGGTGGCTTTTTCTCCAGACAAACAGAGTTCTGAATTGTGACTCTGGCCTTGTCTACACTACCGTGGTAAATCAACCGAAGTTACACTACTCCAGCTACATGAATAATGTCGACTTACCTTAATCTTTTCTTTCTGGAGGAGTACCAGAGTCTACTGGAGAGTACTCTGTGGTTGATTTAGTGGGTCTAGTGAAGACCCGCTAAATCGACACCTGCTGCATCGATCACAGCAGCATCGATTCCCAGTGAATGTAGACATGGCCTCTGTGTGCGTCACAGTTTCTTTACAGAAATCAGTTATAGAATGGATATGGATGTTATTTGTAAGACCCCTCTAAACAAATATTCACACGAAGAATACAGCCACATTCATTAAAAAGAATATACTAGGCTACGACAAACCATCATTGGTCCTCAATGATAAATCTGCAAGTATAATGTTCTCAAGGCATGTTCCTTTTAAGGGAAAATTCACAAAAGTACTGGTGCATTTTATCCTTGGCAGATGACAGGCAGTTACTCTTAAATGTTTGCTTACATGTCCCTAGCAGACACACATACCACACTTGTACTCTCGCTGTCCTTTTCCAAACACTTTTAGTTTAACTTCCCTAGCAGAATTTCTACTAAAACATATAGACATCCACTGATTTGAATATTGCCACTAGTGAGCACTCAGGGAGAGCAATACATCTGGGAAACCACTCACCCAAACACATTTGTATTATGGTAACATTCTGTCACCAAAGGGAAAATCAAAAGTATTTTTAAAGTGCTTTCTTTTGGGAGTTTTACATTTTCCTTGCATGAGTGTGAACACTCCTATAACTCAACTGAGGAAGCAAGTTTCATTAATTAAAAAAACAAGTAAAATTGGCTTACAATATCCATTATATATTAACCAGACCTTCCAGTATAACATCCTGTTTTTATTTTCCCCTATGTTGTTTTTTTTAATGCAATAGAAAACTCTTACTGTTATTAAGTTTCTTACCATCCGAAAAAGATTTTCTTATCCTAATTCAGTAAATTATTGTGCAACTGCAGTAATATCACTAACTTAATGTTGGAATTCTCACTATATCTGATATGTGATAGAGAGCTTGCTCCCTGCAGCTACTGTTGTGACTCCCTGGGTCAGAACTTCGTGGCCCAGTGCTATTTAAGGCCTTACATTCGTGGATGAATGGGCATAGCAGAGCTCAATTCCACCATGCCTCCTTTTCTCCTCTACCCTCTCCTCTATCATGCCTTCCCCCCGCCAAACACACACCCCAAAAAAGAAGTTTCTCTTTACTAAAGATAGGATGGCAGGTATAGGAGGCAGCAGAACCCGCTCCTCCAGCTGTACACCATTGGGGAGAGTTCCCTGCTTGGGGGAATTCTTCATTGGTTATCTCTGGTCACTTTTAAGGACACCGCATCATGTAAATAGCGCAAATGGGCCTCAGCAGATCACAGAATCTAGCCCTGTGTGTGTGTGTGTGTATATACACACACACACGTGTGCACGTGTACATGCACACACATACATACATATATGTACGTATACAATAAGAACTGTTTATGCAAAAATAGTTTGAAGATTTGAAGTGACTTCCTTCTGATATTACTGTGGTGTTAAGAGTACTGCTAGTCCAGAGAAAAGTATTGCCCAATGAAGCCTATTTGGTCATGTCTTAAAGATGTATCGCTATAGTCTCAGAAGCAGGAATTTATTTATTTAAAAGAAATGAGTGAGAGATTTTTATTACTTTTCTTCCATTTCTGTTTAAAATTTCCAGGAATCCTAAAAGAAAAAAGTTGGTTTAAAAATTCAGAGAGGGGTAGAGAAAAGGTGTATATAGCTCTTTCCAAAACTGAACTTCTCAAATATCTTTGCTTTTTCAATATAAAATGGATGTGCCATGCATGCAAATAGCAATAAGCAATGCCAAGGTATGCATTTGTTTATAAACTATTCGTACAGTTCTGAGGTGACAGTTGGCACAAAGCTGCAAGTTAAAGCCTAATATAATCAAGATACGCAACAGTAGTCCACCGCACACCCTGTTGTGGTTTAACTTTTCTTGCCGCATTTGCAGTACAATATGTATGCAGTAAAAACACATATGTTACTTGGGAACATACTTGTGTACACATCCTATATACTTCTTGCAAACATTCAGAAACCTAATCATAGGTCTCTTCCAGTCCACATGACAAGGAGATAGTTATTGGTTAGAGCCAGACAGTAGGATAAAATTTGACAAAAAAAATAATAGATCCTTCACAAAGCTCTTGTGGAAAGTAGCTTATTGCATTTTTCCCCTTTCATCAGTGCTGGAAAAGGCTTATGATGTCAGTGGCTGATGTCACAATGTAGATGTAACTTTCCTATCAAGATGCCATATACCAGGATCCTTCTAATGTTTAATTTTTGAAGCACTCACTAGCAGAGGCAGGTTAGTTCAGCAATGAAAGTGCAACTTGCTCTGTTGAGTTACAGCTGTGTCTGCAAAAATAAGCCTTTGCATAGGAACCAATAAATATCTCTGGCTACTGAATAACACCTACTATCCTTGGCATTTTTCTTGAGAACTCATTATTAGCTATCCCTTCCTCTGCATCAAAAGCTGGCAGATTGATTATAACACTGAATCATCTAAACAAATTCGCCATGCGGGTTTTTTGGCAACAAAAATCTTGTAGGTCAGAATTAGTTTACTTACAGTGTGAGGGAAAAGATCACTCTTTCTTGTGTGTCTTCAAAGAATACATGGTCTTTTTAAAATTTTATTCAAAGAACTCTGAAGGAACTTTGTATTTTTCTATGATGATAATTTTACGCAGGACTTCCTGCCATCAAGATGACCCCTTTATCCTGTCTGCTTTCTTTGATTTTGAAAGTACCTTGTTTTGTCCCATGCATGGAAGCCAGAGTCATAGTTTGTATTAGCAGTCAGATATCATACATTGTAAAATTCCGCATCCAGTATTTTGCTTTTGTTATTCTGTGGATCCAAATATGGCTATAAGTTTCATTAAGTCTCACAGAAGTTCTTAATACAGAATCATTGGTAAGGCTTATTTTCAGTTTTCACTTTTCAGGGCAGGTGTTGAATTGATCATTTTCTATGAAAAGCACATTATTTCTATTCAAAAAGTGCAACAAAATGTGGGAGATATGATGTGGTCAACTGAGGGAACTCATTGATAACTGGAGACAACTGCCCCATTCTTAAGCTCTCTAAGGCTCTGGCTGCATCTGCAGCAGAATTTGACCCATAATGTCTTTTTCTTTTTAACGTTTATTATCTACTGGTTGAACATGGAATCCTAGGAATGACTGAAAGATTCTTACGGAGTAGGACTGTGTATTTAAAAGCAGTGTCAGATTTGTGTGTGTAAAAGAGTAATTGCACATAAATAGAGATATTTACATGTGCTGTGCCAACCTGTGTGCATGAAAATCCATATTTTCAGGCTCCTTTCTAAACCTTCATGTGAAGTCAATTTCTTTCACATGTTTCAAAACCATTATCACTTCAATATCCCATAATTCGTGGAAAATAGGTCCATCAGTGGCTATTAGCCAGGATGGGCAAGGATGGTGTCCCTAGCCTCTTTTTGCCAGAAGCTGGGAATGGGCAATAGGGCATGGATCACTTCATTATTACCTGTTCTGTTCATTCCCTCTGGGGCACCTGGCATTGGCCACTGTCAGAAGACAGGATACTGGGCAAGATGGATCTTTGGTCTGACCCAGTATGGCTGTTCTTATGTTCATCCCTCTTTTGATACCCTTAATGAAAGTGGTAAATTAAATCCATCACAAATTCTTCTGGATCATATTATTTTTGTGCTATGACACTGTTCTTGGTAGGAAGTTGTTTTACATGAGCAGCACCGCCCATGTCTATAAACATATGGTCTATGTATTCAATTTCTTTAAGAGCACCATTGTGGTTTTCTCACATGTTGACTGATACAAATGCTGCACATTTGGCCAGGCTAGGCTTTGCTGCTTTTAAAGATTTGTCCACTGCAATGACAGTATTGGTAGTATTACCATGATTTACAGGCAGCATATTAAAATAAATGCTGTTTTAATTAGCCTGGAGTGTGAGGTTAGAAAAGAAATTACCACTGGGACATGCTTATCAATATAACATCTCACATGCACCACTAGAGAGAACCACATTTGGATTTATTTTGTTGGGGGAGAGGGGGTTGCGGGGTTTTTTTGTTCGTTTGTTTTTGCAACCTAATTTATTATTATTATTATTATTTATTTATTATTCAAGAAGTTATAAGTAACTGTGAAGTTTTAGCTGGCCTTTTCAGACACGACTTCAAATCATGTTTCATAGGAATTCTTTTCTCTGAAATTCTATGCTAAGACCGTTTTAAGAGCGAAGGCTCATGATAACTGTCCAAAGTGCGTTTTTTCATTTTTTCTCACACTAAAAATATGTGATAGAATATGCTGGCAGAGGTTGTCCTCCCCTTTCCTCATTATTTGAAAACTTCTGTAAGATTAAATTTTCCTATTTTGGGTACGTTAATCAAAAACAAAAATTTACTTCATTAAGGTAAATTACATATCATTAATTAGTTTGCTGTGGTGTCTTGCTGGAAAGAGGGGTCTTTCCTTATAGGGGGAGTTGGTAGGGACCCCTCCCCCCATATTTATGTTGTCCACTACTTCCCATGATAAGATTTTTGCTAGCTTTTCATTGAGAATCACTCATACCTGCACTGTTAGAAGCTGTCCTTTTATGTTTGTCAGGGAAAACCCTCACGTTACCATAAGTGCTATGTCTCTTAAAATTCCATTAGCTTTTGCTGAGATATAAACTGTTAAAAATCACCACTTCCCGTCTCTCGATTATGTTCCTCAAGAAAAACTTGGCAGCAGGCCAAAATAACTAAACACACAATTTTTTCAATGCCTGAGCATTGTTTAAGTTTCAGGATTGAGGGAAATTCTTGTTTGCCTTTTTGTATATGGGGTCTTCAGCTTTCTGTGTTGCTGCTAAACACCTTGCACCAATATCTCCTTTCAATTATACTTGAATAAAGCTAAAATATACCCCATCACTTCTGAAGAATTGCTTCATATTTACACTGGGGTAACAGACACCAGAGTGTTGCCCTCTCTCTGTATTTCTCATGAGGAAACGTGGAAAATGAATGTTTTCTTCATTTCTTAATCAGTATACAAAACTATGTACAATAATGTTATTTTGTATAGGTTATGGTGTATCTTTTGGAGTTCCCAACTGATTTTGAGCCTGAGTAATCCAGTTTGTAACAGAAAAACCACCACCACAGCAAAATGAAGTGCCAGCCATGTGGTTCCAATCAACCACACTGACACAGTTAAAATTCCAACCCAGCTCCCCCCCCACCCCCGCTCTTCCTCCTTCTTTGGTCATAAAAAATGACAAAAATAGGAGATCGTTAGCTTATACAGCTTGCTTTAAAATGAGAACTGGTGCTGAGTTGAAAACAAGCAGCAGCAATGCTTAGCATAAAGACTTTTGGGTTCCACCAGCCAGCTGTTGCTGCTGAAGGAGAAGTAGAAGGCCTTTTAGGCTTCCCTACGTCCTCTCATATCCCCATCAAGAGCTGCTTCCAATGTCTGGGGTTGGAAAATTATTTTCCTGCATCCATACAATAAAATAACAGCCTGCTCTTAGATAAGAGAGACTGGAGAATTACTGGAGTTGGGCAGTGCCCTCACAAGTTTTGGAGCTGTGAAGAGGGTTCTGGATGTCTTTCAGAGCTGGAAATATTCCCCGTCGTTTCTTTTTTTCTGACCATGCTAATTTGAAAAATCTACCAAGATAAGTCTTTTTAAAAGTGGCACTTAAAATTAAGATTTACAGGCTCCGAGCTCCCAAATTTAGGAGCTTTCCCCACAAAGGTGCCTGGGATTAGTGGTGAGAACGGTGTTTGCTGGTAGCTTAGCAGCATGTCTTGTCTTCTTGAACATGACTGGCTTGGGGTGGCTGTGAATATTTGTGCTGCTGCTGCCTAGTGACAGTTATCTTTGTCCTGTTACACTGCAGAGATTGGCTGACTATGCAAAATAAGTGTGTGTGGCCAGCCTCAGTTATGAAGATGTGTTGTATTACGGTGCTGTAATTTGCTGTTATATTGCTATCTATAGTTCCCTCTGAGGCTCGTCCAGCATTTTTCTCCATTCTGATTAAATTAATCTCTTCTCTACTGACGCTGACACCCTCTCCCTGCCTCCATCCCAAAATGGGTCTCATTTAATGGCTTTGGTCAGTGGGAGGCATAACTACTTAAGGCCAGATCCAAAGCCCTTTTCATCGGAAAGATTTCTATTGCCTTTAATAGTCTTTGGACTGCCCACATCACATGTACTCTTAATGTAAATTGTATGGTCAATCGTTACACAGCATTTGCACAGTTATAGCATGATTTGTGCTTTGTAAAATAAGGCATTAATTAGAATTGCATCCATTTCTTCAAAAATAATTCTTCCTCTGATGTGTGTTCCCAGGTAAGGAATGTAATAGGGAATAGAAATAATAAACACTAATTCAGTCAACTCTCATAATTTCCTGTATAAAATAAACTACTTTTCCAATATTTGTTTTGCTGGAACTCAATTTGGCACAAATCCAACATACTGTACAAGATTGATGACTGCCTCTTCAGAAGCTGTTTACTACAGGAAAAGTATAGCTCAGTGCACTAGGAAACTGCTGCAGGCAGTCTGTGTGTGATTGTTTTGCTGCTGGTTTTTTTTGTTTGCTTGTGCATTTTGCCATTGTGTATTTCAGTAATTGTGTGCCTATTTCAGAAGGATTCTTTGTACTGTAGTCTTTGCCTCGCCATGTCACGTTTTCCATGATAACCCTTAGTTTTTATATGCTCACAGCTTTATAAAAAAATCTCCTTTGGGAATGAAATTCCCCATAATGAATTTCAGCCCAAACTTTGCTTTTCTTTTTTGGCAGGGGGTGGGTGGGGAGGTAGAAGGGATGGGAGACGAAAGATGGGGAGTGGAGGTAAAGTTAGTGGTGAGGGAACGCAGAAAGTCCTTTATTTTTAAGTTTGAAGGTGTAAAACATAATTTTCCCATTTAAACTGAAACTTTATTTAATTGGAATTGTTCCTACTTTAAATCAATATAGAGCAAGATCAGAATTACTTTCTCAGAGTTGGGGGTTGGTTCAGCTAAGCATTCAAAAATTTGAATGTCCAGCCAAACTATTTAAACTTCTTATGTCTATACTGTTGGACCCCAATCTGCCTGTTCAGAGCTCATTACGGAATCAGGGTTTTGGTGAGGAAATCTATCTTTTTGGGAATTTTGGTTTGGAATCCAGTTGGAACAACTTTAACCGTGGCCAGTTTGGTGTTTCTGGTTATCACCTTGAACAGAAACTGAATTTTAAACATTTATCTGGCCATTCTGAAGCCTCAGAAAAGTTTCAATTAAAGTTGAGTTCCCAAAATAGATAGGGGCTCAATGGGGAAAATGTTCTGACTTGTTCTGAATGGGTTTGGCCATTAATTTAAGACCTTGTTTTATTTAGTAACATTTGAAAATTATGTACACCTAACTGCATGATTTATGAGTAACAAAAAAGACGACTGTGGTTTATTGGAAAATAAAGGAGATACTCTATAAATAATAAAAAAAGAAATAAATCCATACTTATTTAATCTACAGTAGAGTTGGCTTAATTCCAAGCATGGTTACAAGTGCCAGGCAATGAAAAGGAATGCACAATTTACAAGTCTAGTGATTTTTTTTTTTAACTCAAATGGTTTCCTGTTAATAGAAATAGTACTGAAGCAAAGGGAAAGATTTTTTTAATTACATTTAGCAAATTAATAATTTGCCCTGGTGATTATTCTGGTTTCATTCTGTGCCAACAACAAGTAGATAGGTCTTTTCAGTTGTAGTGACGTTTCAGATTGTCTTGATCCTAATATTAGCCCTTTAATTTAAAAACAAGACCCATAAGTTACCAGTCATATATTATTTTCTCCAGCGTCTTTTCCCCAAGTAACTTTCTCCTTTATCCTATTCTTGATAATTATTCTAGCTAGAAGTCAGCCAGACCAAAAGGAAAAAGAAAGTCAACAATTTTGGAGCTACATTTCTTTTATCTAGGAAATTCGTTTACTTAGAGCTTAAAATGTGTTTATATCAGAAATGTGGTAAAACTATGCTAATAAAAGTGTGCATGCGTCATCCTGAAATTATTTTTAACTGTTTTATATTCCCATACAAAATCTTTAATAAAAAGAGATTATTTGTCAGTGGAAATAGTTTGTGGTTTCTTGTTAGATAAAAGTAGTAAATTCCTTTGGTATTCCTTATGTAATTACTCCCCTAAAAATATTAGTCACTTGTCATTATTTTCCAGATCTCCTCCTCCTGAAAACTTTAGACCTATGAGAGCTAAGTGATTTTTATGTAATGTAAATATAGCAAAATTTAAGTATAATTACCCTTGTTCTCGTGTTGGGAAGAACTTTAAGAATATTCAGCATGTTGGAGAAGTGAGATGGCAATTAATATATTACTTTCTACCTGCTGCCTAATGACTCTACTCATAATTTCTTTGATCTACAGAATGGCTTCTCAGAGGGTTTGAAACTGTTATCAGATGTGTAAAGTACTAGCCACTGAAGGGAGAGGGGAAAAACAAGGTTCAGGGACAGAGTCCTAATGAAAAGGCCTGTGTGCTCCACAGACTGCATTGGGCTACTCAAAGGAGGTAATAAAGCACTGAGTTTCCCTCATAGGTGGCATCCCTGGACCTCGGTTGCAGGGATAGTGGAAGTTGTTCATTTTTCGAAACAGCCTTGCATAGTAGGCATCTGATATTATATAGCTCTCCACCCCCAGCTTCCTTGTTTTTAGGAACAGTAGTGCCAAGTGGGAGGGTTGGGGGTGAATGCCCCCCACCAAGCATTTTGTACCTGGTCAAAGTTCCACAAATCCAAGGGGTAGGGACACAGCCTGACCTCTCTTAAACAGGGGTCCCGTACTAAATCAATGCGGCTGCTGTTTGAGCAGTCTGGAGCATTGCTCCAGCTGCACAGTCACAATGCCACTGAAATAAGATCTGTCTGTCCCACTGTGCAGACTGAGGGGAAGCCAAGTCATAGTCTATTCCCGTACAGCAGAGCGTAAGGGAGTCTGCCGAGAACCTGACTCTTGGCAGCACTGCCTCATGCACTGTGCAAGTGAGAAAGGGGAGACTTTCCAACCCTGAAGGAGACCCAGAGTCCCTGTGGAAGAAAACTGGCAGATGAGTCCTGCTGGGGAAGAGGGGAGAACTGAAATTTTTCCACATCTCTCCACAACAAATATCAAATCTGGTACCATGGGTTAGGAATTAAGAGAATGCCCCTCTCCACTACCTGGCTGTGTGGAGAAGGAGAAACAGAGAAGATGAGCTTTGCACCCTCTTCCAGTGTTCAGAGAAAGAGCTGCTCTACTTCTCCCACATCTCATGCTCTCACTGATATTTTGGGGGTCCTCCAATATCTTGGTGAAGCTACTACTACTAAGTTTCTACTGTCGTAACTTTATTGAGCAGTGTTAGTGTGAAACTTACACAAACCTGCTCGGGTTCACTCCTGCAACCAATAGGATTCTGAGGCAAGATTTGAAACTAAGGTACAGCTAAATCAATTGCACTCTGACTGCTCATAATACTGCCATCAAATTTCTCTCGTTCAAATCTTAGAACCATTGTGATCTGGCTTTCACCTGCTGCATTCCAAAGGGGAATGTGTTTATGAAGTCCCCGATGGCCACTTATTAGCAAAGTTTATTGGCCTTCTCCTTTTTCATTTTTCTCAATCTCTTCCCTGTTTTTGATACTGTTGATTCCTCCCTTCTTCACTCAACTCCCTGGGCTTTCATAACTTGGTGCTCTTCTGAGTCTCTTTACCTCATTGACTGCTCTTTCAGTTTCTAATTGACAGCTCCAGTTCTTCCCAGTCTGGATTTCTGTAGAGTTGCATTTCATTCTTTGGTGGTCTCATTTACTCTCATAGCTTCAACTACAATCTCGACACTGTTGACTGACACATCTATACTCCTGACTTCTTGCCATTGGTCCAGTTATACATTTGTCTTCCTTTCCAAAATTTCATCCTGGGTGTCTCAGTGCCATGACAAATTCAACATATAAACACTCAGTTGCTTATATTCCTTCTAAATCTACCACCTTTTTGAATACTGTCAGTTATATCAGTAAATTTCCATTTTGCAACCTCAGCATCCTATTCAATCTCTATCAGTGCTTCTAATTTCACAGCCATGTTCCTGCCAAATTCTGTTACTTTTCACTCTGTTATTTCTAAAATGTCCTCCCCAATGCAGCCACAAAAACACTACCCTCTTTATCTGCCATCTTGACTTCTGCTTCCAAGTCTCTATAGCCTCATGATGGCGAGAACTAGTTTATGTGCCCCTGATGCGTGCAGTGGTCTGTGTGTGCATTTGCAGATGGATGGACAACTTTGTCGGTGGACAGAAGTGTGCTTCCTTTTTGCTTCTATTACTGTGTAAAATGGCATATCTAAGTAGTTTCCCAAATCTGTCATGTCTATAATATGCTTTAAACATGCTGCTGATATTTTCTGATCTTATATGTGTAATTTTTTTAGTTTCATTTTTAGTTTATACCTTTTTTAATACAGCTTTTTAAAAAAAAAGTTTCTCTTTGCCAAATGTCTGCTTCTGACAAATGTGGGTCATTTTATTTATATATATATATATATATATATATATATATATATATATATATATATATATATATATATATATGACAGTGTGCGTGTGTGTGTGTGTGTAAATATATGTATATACTGTGACAGAGTCAGGCCAGATGGCTACAGGAGAGTGATATAAGGTAGACATATTAGCCCCAGGTTAAGCAGGTCCCTTTTCCCTGGGTAAGATAATGGGCAGTTCCAGAACAATCAGGAACTTGCTGGAACCAGTTAAGGCAGAGAGGCTAATTAGGACACCTGGAGCCAATTAAGAAGCTCTAGAATCAATTAGGACAGGCAGGGTAATCAGGGCACCTGGTTTAAAAAGGACCGCATTTCAGTCAGTGGGAGGCACACAAGGAGCTGAGAGTGAGAGGGTGTGCTGCTGGAGGACTGAGGAGTACAAACACTATCTGGCATCAGGAGGAAGGTCCTGTGGTGAGGATAAAGAAGGTCTTGGGAGGAGGCCATGGGGAAGTAGCTCAGGGAGTTGTAGCTTTCACACAGGTGTTACACGAAACACTGTGGACAGCTGTGATCCACAGGGCCCTGGGCTGGAACCCGGAGTAGAGGGTGGGCCCGGGTTCTCCCCCTCTCCCCAACTCCCTATTGGATACAGGAGTTGACCTGGACTGTGGGTCCCACCAGAGGGGAATGTCCCTGGCCTGTTCTCCGACCCACTAGGTGGACCAGCAGAGACTGCAGAGTTTGTTTTCCTTCCTTTTCCCCATGCTGGCCAGTGATGAGGTTAGCTGAGTGAATGGCAGGTTTAGCTACTAGCAAAAGTGGCCAAACGGAGGGCTGCCGTGAATCTCTGAGGCGAGTAAATCCACCAATAAGCACAGGACCCACCAAGGCAGAGGAGGAACTTTGTCACAATACATACATACACACGCCAGAAGGGACCATTGTGATCAACTAATGTGACTGCCTATATAACATAGGCCATACAACTTCACTGTACTAAAGTCCGTTTTAAAGGCTGACTTAATTAGAGCAATCAAACAGAGATTAATTTTGTTCATAGCCCTAAACAATATTCAAGAAAGAATATTTCAATAGGTAACAGTACAAATACTCTCAGCTAGAGCTGACTATAGCTATAGGTGAATTGTATGGTTGAGTAAAGCTGAAGCTGAAAAGAAAAAATCCCAGCATGTTATTTACTCTGAACAAGTTCTTCAGCTGCTGTTTCACAGCTGTTTTCCCAGTGCAGCATGTGATTTCTGATTATTATGAGAAACAGAAGATTTCATATATTTCACAATGCATATTGCCTCAAGACTAGCTGGATGTGCACGGGCATTTCAGAAAGTCCCCAAACTGAGCTGCTTAGAGTACCTCTTAGAGTACCTGTTGTCAGCATCAAGTAGAGACAAAAGACTGTGAGCCCAGTATTAGGCAGCATATTGGCCTTTTTTATACCACTCTTCTGGTGTAAAGCAGCCTTACATTTACAACATCTGGCCCCAAGAGGATTTTCCCTGCCCAGAGGGATCTTCAGGTGGTTCCTGCACTACCTCCATTGCAGCTCCTGTCACAGTGGGTATGTTCAGTAGAAGGGTTGTGGCCCACTGCACCCTTGTGGTCCCTGGCTGCTGTACAAGCCCCTTGATGCCCTTGGCAGGTGGTAAAGGTTAGAACAGACTTCAAACTGCTCTGCTTTGTGCTGGACAAGCAGACCCAGTGCAGAGCACTTTTGTGATTGGGTGAACACAAAGGGAATCTTCTGAACACACACCCCCTCAGCTGCACAGAATCCTCTTCAGCTGCAGACAGAGATCTGATCCAAGATTATAATAATTTTTCTTATTTCTGATTATATTGTAATCTTTGTCATGAAATGTTGCCGAGTGCAATCCTTGGGCCTGATTCTGATCTCTCACTTCCATAAATCAGGACTATTTCCATTGAAGTCCATGGAGTTAAACTGGTGAAGTGTAAAACTAAGTGATTCAGGCCCTTTTGATTACAATCTGTATAGCAAGATGAAATATAATGTAGGCTGCTTCTCATACCTATAAGGGCTCTCCTGATTGTCTCTCTTGAATCTTTATAAAGAGCTATTGGGGCCATACCAAGTATCATGAACTGTAGAGAAGTGGTTTTAAGAATTGCACAGTGTGTGAAAGAACTTTTTAATACACAGAAGACAAAAGTGGATGGCAGAGCATCCATAAATACCCTAGTGGTTACTTTTGCATATATGATATAATTTATATTTTACTTTTGGGTTTATAGATTAAGATTTATATAGAATTTGAATGTTTATTTTGTCTGATTTTAATTTTAAAAAATAATAAGAATTTTATTAACATAAGAATAAGAATGGCCCTACCGGGTCAGACCAAAGGTCCATCTAGCCCAGTATCCTCTCTTCCAACCGTGGCCAGTACCAGGTGCCCCAGAGGGAATGAACAGGTAATCATCAAGTGATCCATCCCCTGTCACTCATTCCCAGCTTCTGGCAAACAGAAGCTAGGGACACCATCCCTGCCCATCCTGGCTAATAGCCATTGATGGATCTATCCTCCTTGAATTTATCTAGTTCTTTTTTCAACCCTGTTATGGTCTTGGCCTTCACAACATCCTCTGGCAAGGAGTTCCACAGGTTGACTGTGCATTGTGTGAAAAAAATACTTCCTTTTGTTTGTTTTAAACCTGCTGCCTATTAATTTCATTTGGTGACCCTAGTTCTTGTGTTATGAGGAGGAGTAAATAACACTTCCTTATCTACTTTCTCTACACCAGTCATGATTTTATAGACCTCAATCATATCTCCCCTTAGCCATCTCTTTTTCAAGCTGAAAAGTCCCAGTTTTATTAATCTCTCCTCATATGGAAGCCATTCCATTCCCCTAATCATTTTTGTTGTCCTTTTCTGAACCTTTTCCAATTCCAGTATATCTTTTTTGAGATGGGGCAACCACATCTTCACACAAAGAAAAGGAGTACTTGTGGCACCTTAGAGACTAACCAATTTATTTGAGCATAAGCTTTCGTGAGCTACAGCTAACTTCATCGGATGCATACCATGGAAAATACAGAAGATGTTTTTATACACACAGACCATGAAAAAATGGGTGTTTATCACTACAAAAGGTTTTCTCTCTCCCAACCCCTCTCTCCTGATGGTAATAGCTTATCTAAAGTGATCACTCTCTTTACAGTATGTATGATAATCAAGGTGGGCCATTTCCAGCACAAATCCAGGGTTTAACAAGAACGTCTGAGGAACAGTGGCCGGGGGGAAGGAATAAACAAGGGGAAATAGGTTACTTTTTATAATGAATCAACCATTCCCAGTCTCTATTCAAGCCTAAGTTAATTGTATCCAATTTGCAAATTAATTCCAATTCAGCAATCTCTCTTTGGAGTCTGTTTCTGAAGTTTTTCTGCTGTAATATCGCAACTTTCATGTCTGTAATTGCGTGACCAGAGAGATTGAAGTGTTCTCCAACTGGTTTATGAACGTTATAATTCTTGACATCTGATTTGTGTCCATTTATTCTTTTACGTAGAGACTGTCCAGTTTGACCAATGTACATGGCAGAGGGGCATTGCTGGCACATGATGGCATATATCACATTGGCGGATGTGCAGGTGAACGAGCCTCTGATAGTGTGGCTGATGTTATTAGGCCCTGTGATGGCGTCCCCTCAATAGATATGTGGGCACAGTTGGCAACGGGCTTTGTTGCAAGGATAGGTTCCTGGGTTAGTGGTTCTGTTGTGTGATATGTGGTTGCTGGTGAGTATTTGCTTCAGGTTGTGGGGCTGTCTGTAGGCAAGGACTGGCCTGTCTTTTTAATATGTAGCCATGTTCAGAATTGCAGAGTGCCATAACAATACATGGAGTAGGTTTGTTCTTCAGCGCTTTTCACAGGAGCCATCTGCCTCCCCATTTGTTTGTTAGGAAATACCAGTTCACATTGCAACACTGAAACTCTATCATCCTAGTCTGAGCTGGGTTCTAAACTTAGTTCCGTTCTTAGAGTAGTGCAGCCAAGAAAGATTTTCAAATCATAATATTGATTTTTTTCCATGTTGAAAGCCCTATTCCAACATTAACTATATGATCACATGCATGATGTTAATCAGAATTGCATTTGCAGCCTTTGACATTTATTATTATACCAACATGGTGTAATTTATTTACAGTACCTACAGACACTCTGGATCAGCTTATTCTTACATCGGTTTGGATTTTTGTGCATGTGTGTGTGAATATGATCAACGTATGAGTTTCATGATCTGACGAATGTAGTGGTATGCATCAAATGCAGATTTACGGCTTCCCGACAAGTATTTGAGCCACACCCCTTTCACAAGTATGGAAGGTCAGTGTTTGCAATAGAAGGCTGCTATCAAGCAATACTAAATAAAATGGTCTTCCCACTGGTGGGAGCACCGGAGTTTTCACTCATTGCTACCCTTAGCAGCTCTTTGAGCATTGTTTCTAATACATATGAATACCAAAAACCAAGCCACAGTCCAAAGTCTGGCCTGTGACTATTTGGGAAACTGACCTATAAAGGTGTTTGTCAGGAAGGCTGAAATACTGGTCTTTGTAATATACAGAATTGCTCTCTAGACCAGCACACTAATACCTATATCTGGGTTTTTGCCATTTATTAGTGTGTAAATCCTAAATGCCCAAGTACACAGGGAGTTGGGAGAGTTCAATGGCTGGGGAGGAGGGAGCGGAATTATGTCTCCCTAGGCTCCTCAGTTTCTCAACAGCTACTCTATGGAAGCTATGACTGGAATAGCCTGCTAAGGATCTCTGTAGAGAAGAATAGGATCAGCAGTATCATTTTGGCACCCTAGTTGTCATGCCCCTTCTATTCCCTGCACAGTGCCATTTGCTATCAGAATGTTCACTTGAAACAATATATCACCTTAAGAAAAGAAATTGGACAGTATCTTTTGAGTTCATAAGCATCAGAATAATGTGGAAATGTTGCATTTATGACAGAATAACTTTTTTTCTCCTTATTTGGTGGAGTCATATTTTGGAATTCTAAAGGAAACAAGATTAGAATCACAAATAGTGCAAGGAGACTTGTATGAACTTGCTGCTAATGTATATTCATTATACGAAGATGACCTCTCGTACTTCCAAAACATAAAATAAAGTTCAGTGATAACCTGATCACAGTTGTTAATGACTGGAAAATGGAGAATACTGTGAGTTTATTTATAGGAAAAATAGCTTTTTTCTCTTAGTTACAGCAATAACTCACCCTCATGAGGCACCACCCATTTGTAAACAAAGAGTCGTTATCTTGATGTTAATGAAGTACAAATCAATGGCAACTAGCCAACAAAAGCTCCTATGTACATGACAGGCTCAAAATAATATGCAAGGCGTCTTATAGAAAATATAAGTAATTGATAGAGATGAGTGGGAGAATTAAGATACAATGTCCAGGTGAAAAGCCAACCCTTTGTCCCCAACTGCTGGGAAATGGAAGGGTGTTGACCCTGGACTATGCTTGGGAGTGTTCATCTTTTGAATCTACCTTTGGCTAGTGGGGCAAGAAAAATGTGAAGCCTTACTGAAGCCTTACCACTCCATTGCAGGAACACAAAGGAGCATTTTCACACTCACTCACTCATATGCACACACACGCATAGATACACGCACCCTTACAAGCTTCCTGGTTGCTGAGAGAGGGAGGGAATTGACAGGATGGGAATGGAATTTTGCTGTTGTATTCTTTCCATGGCTTTCTGGCTTCTGCATTGGGAAGGAGGTAGGAGGCATCTACTATTTGACACTTCACACAGCCTTCATTTTTTTTGGTCTTGATTCCTATAAATAGCTCCAATGCTTTCCTCCACTGCTCTCTCAACTTCCCAAGAAGCCACAGAGCATGAAACTGTATTGATTCTCAAGAGTTTTGCTGCTGTCTACAAGGTTCAGAATAGCAACTGTCAGTGTTATCACTCTGTTGCAATTTGAGTGGGCTTGGAGCAGTATCAGAGGCACTGGAGCGAGCTATTTGAAGACTAAGGAACACTCTATTGGTTGACCATTGCAGGATCTTCTAAACTGCAAAAGCTAGACATATGTCTTTATTTGGGTGGACTGGAGTCCACCAATGAAAGCATAGCTTCTGTAGGAAGTGAAAGTATCTGCCCAGGGAGAGTTTCCTATTTTCAACCCCTGTCAGTATAACAGTTCTTTATCACAGTGCTCCTCATCCCTAGGGTGACACTGTGAGGTGTTTTTTTTTTCTTTTCTTCACCCTTTCAGGGACTCTTTTACAACATCCTTGGAGTGGCTACATTCTTTCATAAAATGTTACTAATTAGGAACTTCGGAGCGCCTAGACTGAATCTTTTGATGAGATTATCTGACCCTTTTATTACATAATTAATAGACCTGATACAACATAAGGAAGAAAGCTGTCTAGTAGCTAAGGAACAGGAGTAGGAATAAGGTGATTTGGGTAATAATCCTTTTGCTGCCACTAAAATTGGTGAAAATCTGTGAATGTCTAAAGGACCTCCATTTTCCCATCTATGAAATAGAGATACTTTTCTGTAAACTACTAGAGGCACAATAATAAGGGTCCATGAATCCCCCTGTGTCTTCACTTGTGTATAATGAGGGGGAGGTACAAAAGCAGAGCATGCCATCTCTTACAAATGAATCATCTTCTTCTCCCTTTGGAACTATGTCTGTAGATTAGGAGGTAGGTGTAGCAGATGGAGTACCAGTGCCTTTTGCAGCATTCTTCTCCTCTCCACTCAAGAGAGAAAGTAGAGATTGTTACTGCAAATGAATCTACAGTAACAGGAATGGTTTATCCTTCTGTGTTGTGAAATCCCCTTTCGAAGGCAGAATGATTCCAGTGGTAACAGGAATGGGAAACCATGTTGTAAAGGGACTACAGGGAACTGGGGGTCCTGGACATGGAGGCACAGTGCCTCTACATGGTTGACCCACAATCCCCCAAAAGGGGGAGGTTGAGTTCCTGACATCTTCCATGAAGGTCTGCAACCTGCTTCTCTCAGCAGAGTAATTCCAGGGAGAACTGGTAGTTGAAGCGCAGAGTTGGTTTAACTTTTCCTTCATGGGAATATGTCTAGAAAACCATGAACAATTTAATTTGTTAAAGCACTTTGAGACCATCAGATGAAAGGTTATATATGAATTCAAAGTATAATTTCAATGAATGTGTTATACCCATTTTGCACGGGTTCTAAGTGACTGTGCAAGGCAAAGAATAAGATACTGTTTGCAAGGCTTAAGCTGGCTACATAATGTTTTTCAGAAATGGTTACTGAGATTAAGAGTGGCATGCCCGCCTGGTTAGCAGATAATGTCTGAAATGCATGACTACTTTAGGAAAATGGTTATCTTAGTGTTACTATCTGCTTGCAGACAGTATTTCTGTGAAGACTAGCACTGAGATGAAAAAAGAGAGGTAGTCAGAAATCTTCAAATCATTTTGTCAAGGGCCATTTTACAAAGATTGAATTTGAAGTCATGAGTACCATTAAATCAATTTCTTTGTAGTTCTAAAAGCGTTCTTTCTTTCTTTCATTCTTTCTTTCGTTCTTTCTTTTAAACCAGAATTCATGAACAGCCTAACTAATAGAAATAGCCCAAAGCCACATTTAGATGGATGCAGCCTAAATGAGATTTTAACCCTGAACCTTTCTTGAAAGAAAAAAAAAAAACATCTAAATTGATTGTGCCTTTCCTATATAGTTAAAGGATGTAATGTTGATTAGGTTCCATGTCACTGAGTGAAAATTTGCCACTACGAGGTCAACATCTGTTGATTTAGAAAATGATAGGCAGCATTCACCATCTGAAATAGTGGCTGCTTCTAATAGGGTTAATTATGTACCGACTCATAATTTCCTGAAAATTCAAAATAAAGCAAAAGCTGAAGCAGATTGGATTTTCCCCACTCCTGCTAGGAATTGTGTAGGTCCAGCCCATGCTGCATGTAAGGTGCAATACGAATGCTGGACTCAGTCAAATTTGATTGTGGGCTTCTCTGGGTTAGTTCAGTTTTGCCTTGAGAACTCTATACTAAAATGCAATTAAGAAACAAGAAGCTTAATGACATTAATGAGCCATTCAGTCAAATGGTACTCAACCTAAAGGTGCTGGATTAATCAGACAGTCTGATTCTGATTTCAAGTACAAACCCTTCTCACTATGTTCTTCTCATTCCCTCCCCGCAACCCCCCCCCACCATCCCCCACCTCGGACCCTACAGTGACTCTCTAGCTAGAGCACAGAGTGACTTCCGATCAATCACTTTTCCAGAGCATGGAAGCCAATCAGTTGCTTTGTGAATGTTGGTGCTATAGCAAGTACATTTCAGATGGGCTTACCAGAAAAGTGCAGGGAAGGGTCAGACAGGCTGATTCTTATTTTTATTGTTTAGTTTTATGACATATGTAATTAGACTTGTGAAAGCTGGTTTTGGCCAGACCCAAACCTATATAGATACGCTTAATTATGATGAACTTTATACTAGTGGAAGTTCCCTATATTCAACTTATGGTATGGAAATGTCTTTCATATGTCCTAAAATTATTTCTGTCTTTGAAACAGAGTCTTGTGGTGTAGATGAATGAGTATGCAAGTGAGAGTCAGGAGACATTAAATCTGTTCTTAGCTCTGTCCCTGTATGGCTGTGTGGCCTTGGTTATTCATTTCCCTTCTCTGCCTCATTAACCCCATTTTACAGATAGGTTCTTACATATTAATTTTCCTATTTTACAGTGAAGTTGAGAGGATTATGTATATGTTAACTTTTATAACTTACCATTTATAAAATGTATCTTTACTAAACAGAAATATGCCCCGTTACATTACCTTAATAAAAAACAAAGTGAGAGCACAGTTTTCTTTAGTCCTGTTAATTTTTTATCTAACAACTATCATTACTTGGAAAAAAATTTATTTAGTCAAAATTAGGAGTCCTGAAATATAATGGTACTGCATTCATGCCTAATTAGATATTGGATCAAAATGGTCTTTGACCTAAAATAGACTGCAGAACACTAAGGGTGAAACCAAATTTTTAAAGGATGTATTACCATATGTTGAAAATATCAAATTATAGGAAACTATAGTGTCCCAGAGGCTGAAAAAAGTGGTCTGCAATTGCCTGTGATTTGAGAAGTCCTCTCCTATTGTCATTCATTTATTCAAACCCTAGATCAATACCTTTCTTTGGCAAAGAGTGATTCCCATAAATAACTCCAGTTGTGGACCAAATCCTTCAGCTGGTGTAAATCCACCTAGCTCCATTGAAGTTACACCAATTTACACCAGCTTATGATCTGGCCCTGTGTATTCTGTGCAAGTGGGTGCATACAGAATAGCTGCAGGCTGGGATTTTCAAAAGTGCTCAGCATTGGCCGAAATCTGTTTCCACAGAAGTCAATAGTTTTCCTGTTGACTTCTGTGGTAGCAGAGTTAAGTTAAAATCCCACCTTGGGGCATCTTTCACAGGCTCAGCACTTTCTAAAACCAGGCCCCTTTAAGGTACCTCAAGTGGGCAGAAATGGAACCATCCCAAATCACTAGTCACTTTTGAAATGCGTAGTCATATATGGAGAGAAGGTTTGCGTGTGAATATATATTTGAGAGGATGGTCTTGCAGCTCAAGCACAGGACTAGAAGATAGTAGATGAGGGTTCAGTTCTCAGCTCTCACACCCAGTTTCTGTCTGACCTTGGGGGAGTCATGTAAGGCTCTTTGCTAGAAGGTGTTTTGCTGATCTGGGCTCGAGTGATAAGAAATTTGCCGTTTTGAGCCCTTAACCTCCGTACACCTCAGTTTCCCATTTGTAAAATAGGGATAACCAGGACTTAAGCCTCACAGGAAGAATTAATGTGTGTAAACCCATTTTCTATCCTAAGAGGTGCTATATACATTTAAAATAAAGGAGTACATGTGGCACCTTAGAGACTAACGAAAGCTTATGCTCAAATAAATTTGTTAGTCTCTAAGGTGCCACAAGTAGTCCTTTTCTTTTTGCGAATACAGACTACTGCTACTCTGAAACCTATATACATTTAAAGCATTTAATATTTACTGTCGTTGTTATATATCAAGCCATTCTTTACAGAGAAGTACATAAATACGATCTACAGGGGTTGAGGACTGAGTGGCTTGAAGCACTGACCCTCCACTTCTGGAACCCTACATTTGAACCTAACTCAAGTAACAAGCAAAGGCACATCAGGAAGTTTTTGAGTTATTAGGGAAAACATCAATATGTTTAGTTTCTCAGTCTCCCTACATCTTTGTAAATCACTCATCTGATTCAATACATGTGAAAAACAGAGAGAAAAAGAACAATATAAAAAGAAGTGTTAGTTACAAAACCGGATATATGAGGAAATTGTTAGGAGTTTAGTTTGATGAAGTCTGCCTACCAGTGCTTAGCTATATGAGAAGCGGCACTTCAAGAAGCTGTGGCTATGCTTCTTCCCAATTCCTACTGCTATACACTAGCCAGCAACTCTTCCCCAACCATTATGCTACCTCTGCTTGAGCCAGAGAACTCTTCTATGACAGGGGTGTACCCTCAAGGGCTCTTTATGTCCAATGTATGCCATATTAACAGTGTAGTAGGGCCACATCATAATACAGAGTGAAGGGTCACTTGCCCTGCCTTAAAGAGCTGATGTGCATTGATTTTTCAACAGAAAATTTAATATTCTTTTATTAGATGCAAATTAGTATTGGGCTATGGAGTGTTGAAAATACAGTAAAATATCTGACCAAGACAAATAAATGAAATGTTAATAAGAGTACAACCATAACAGGATTGGCACTTTGTTTGGCATATAATGCAAACAGATTATCAGATTATCTGGGTTACAGAATCTTTGGGTGATACTCGTGTGTATTTGCATGGTATAAAAGAGCCACTTGAGAACTCCCATGTTTGAGAGTCTAAATGATTTGCTATGTTGACAAACTGACTCTGTCAATAAGAGATACTGGAACAGAACCAGGTCCTCTGGATAAAATGAACTGTATTCTGGGTACCAAGTATCAGAGGGGTAGCTGTGATAGCCTGTATCCACAAAATCAACGAGGAGTCCAGTGGCACCTTAAAGACTAACCGATTTGAGCATAAGCTTTCGTGGGTGAAAAAACCACTTCTTCAGATGCATGGTGATGCACTCTTGGGCACAAGTCATAACCATGTTGCAAAGAAGTCTCTCTGAAAAGCCCACAAAGCACAGGACCACTTTCCAAGTGTACTTCTGTAGCTTCTACTATGTCTGTTGACTATTTGCTTTGTGTGTGTAGTGTGGTGTTTCTACTTCACTGAGCCTTGCGTCGCTCTGCTTTTCCCGGCTGTTTATAATTGTACGGAGAGAATAGAAAAGTGCAGCCCATTACTTTTACGACATGGGGTCAATTTTTTGTGGAAAATATAGTGGTAAACCTTCAGTAGCTTTGGTTGTCCACTGTTGTCTTCTTTCCTTCGGCAGTACAACTGAAATGTGGCTACGGACAGAAAATATAAAATATTAATGGAATATCAAATCAGAGCTTTCTCCTCAAAAACCATGTTCAGTGCACCTCTAGAACTCTGTTTAAAAAAAATCATCCAGAAGCAAACTAAGAAAAACACCAAATAATAACACTGCTGTTAAAACAAATTGAAAAGAGTACAGGAGGTCTGAGCCTTGAAATTCCACCTATCCTCAAGGGTAGATTTCCTACACTACAGAGTAAATACCATTTAATAACACTGAGCTGTTGTAACAAAGGACTTTCTTTTCTTTGAAGACAGACAGAAGCTTCAGGAGGGTGCACTTCAGCTGAACTAAAAGAGGTTGGAAGAATTACTGCTGTGTTCCTTTTTTAAATGCCTTTCATTATTATTATTATTACTTTTCAAAACAAGAATGTAAGGCTTAACGAAGAAATAGAATATATTTTTTGTTTTCACATCAAATGATGATCAAGAAGGTGAATTCAATCTACTGTATTTGTTCATGTACCTCACATACAAAAGCATTCTTTCAATAAGCAAGGCCTTTATTCTTGCTGCTACTATTTTACTTGAGATAATGTCAAAAGGAATTGAACGTTGTGACTGGATAATGGTCTCCCACTGCAAGATAAATGCCAAGGTATTTATAGGAAATAAACGTTGAAGTGAAGTGTAGACAATTATTTTCAAAGCAGGAAGCCATTTTCCAGTCACAACTTTCAGTGCCATTCACATTATTCCTGTTGTACCAAACAATTCATTTTTAAAAAGTGGAAATAAAGGCGAGCCACCATGTAGATCGTCAGAATCCCTAATTCACTTTCATTTTTATAGAGAAGTTGCATTTTGGATTGTCATGTGACAATGTGAAAGAATCACTGAAAGAATCATTCCCCCTACATCTGAACAAGAAAGTTTATCAGAATAAGGAAAATAATATTTTTCCTAAAGCTGCACTATCTCACTTGCTCCCCACTTTACTACAGAGCTTCTGCTCAAAAAATCTTCACCACCCTCCTCTCTTTCTTGGCTTCCAATATTTGTGTAGAAACCAAGTTTCAACTATCTGATTATCTGAGGATTTTGGGTGACTGCTAAGACATTTGGATATTTGGGGTTTTGTTGTCTATGTGTTTATACTGATCAGGACTAGAAATGGAAGATTTCATGAGGGTAAGATAGGTAGATTTTATCGGCTGTTATTCTGGATGTCTTGGATAACTACCTGATGGCTTCACCACATACGAGCAATATGGTCAGCTCAAACAAACATACTGTTAGAACCTGGATACCATGGCACAGCATCATGTGTGCTCGCTGTCACTGCTTAAAGTCCATGAGGTTCAGGAGATCTGATTTATACTCTTGGGCAAGTCACTCAGAATGTGCCTGGTCAGTCTCTCTCTCTCTCTCTCTCTGTTTGTGAAGGGGGAGAGGGGTTATTTTGTTGTTTTTTTAATGTACAAGTTTAGAATGAGTCAATAACCATGGTGTGTGTTATCTTTATTTATACCTCTCTCTGTGTGTGTGTATATAATACAGTGAAGTCTTGCCCCATTGAAGTCAATAGTTTTGCCATTGACTTCATTGGGTCCAAAATTTCCCCCATAATATTTTGTGGTCCAGAATAAGTACTACAATAAATTTGGAATCATTACTACAAGTGTGACATTATTTTACTTTCACCTAATTATAGAAAACAGGTGAACACACAGCTGGAACTAGAGTGTACTTGAAAACCTGTACTTCACCCATTTTATCATATTGCCATAATTCTTTGTTGTATGTAAGCATCTGAGCTGTATGTTTTGAGATTAACCAGATATTCGTTCAAAAACTGTGGAGATATGTTCCAGGGCAATTGTCATTGAATTTTTTCCTTATTTTGATCTTGCATTTGAAATGTAAGAAGAAGTTTTCTAGTATTTTGACATTCACTTCCACTGTATTTCAACAGCTGTTTCAAGTTACTAGATCTTTTCTCTGATTGCCCTCTACAGTAGTCAATAATGATTAGAGTGAAACAAAAATTTACCAGACATTACAGCTGTCTCACTTGTTCCCAGTTAAGGGGTGTTTCCTGATTGTGATTTTGTCTCAGTGATTCTACTTCCTGATCTCAACATAACGAGTAGAACAAGCCATTAGTAAACCAGATTAAAATGATGCAAAGACATTGTTGAATACTGAAGTAAATAAACATACAAAAAAAATCAATGTAAGACAGCTATGTTTGTCTGATTAGCATGCTACCACTCTAGCTACTGCCAAAGACTGATTTGCTTATCCTCTTTTTAGAAGAAAGAAGAATTCTTCTTTGTAGGACATTGAAAAATCCCTATGTAATATCCATGCCCTCTTCATTGCATTGGCCATAATTAGTGTTTTTCATGTGAGTTTTTCTTTTTCCTTCTACTGTATGAGAAGAAGGCATCACTAATTCATGGGAGCTGATAATCATGTTACAGGTTGGTTTAATGAGATTAGTGCTTTTGTAATTATTATGGTAATACATTGCCTATGATTTGTACACAATCCTCTTCTATTAATTAGTTTGTGATTGCTTTACTATAATTTATTTCTTCTTGAGGCCCAAGTTTATTATACTAAGTCATATAGCTATTGACTTTTAATACATAGTTTAGTTAATTATGAGTTTTTTTTCTGGTTTGGAATTCATCTTTTCCAATGAGTGCACAAATATGGCCTGCCCCCATGTTCTTGGGATTTATTCCATTGAAACACAGATAAATAAATAATTACTCTGTTCATATAGCAGTCCTACTCAGATCCTGAGACTCAGCAATATTTTAAGATGCTACTTAGTCTAAAATATTATCATAAGTCATTAGGACGTCACTGTAGTACCAGATCTGTTTAGTCAGAAACAGTGTGTAACACCATCGGCACCCACCTCTTGTGAACCATGGCCAATGCATTCCTGCAATCACTCAGTCTTTTTCATGGGTGGCACCCGTCCCTTGTGAGCACCCCACCGGCTAGTGATTCTTGTAGTGGGTCTTCAGTGACTCAGCCCTCTGGCCGAGTCACACACACACTTTTCCCCCTTCTGTGGTATACAGTCTTTAGTTCTTGCTCACAGTCCTGGTATGGGGCTGTAGCAATGAAGGGTTCCTTCTTGGAGATGCTGCCTTCTTTAACAGCCCAACAGGGGCTCGTCTTGGTACCCTCAGTTGGTGTCCTTTTAAGACTCCCTGGGCTCAGTCTTCAACCAAACCATCAATACTTTTGCCAGGTCTGGTTAGGTCCTGGACTTGGTTCTGCTGCTCTTCCAGCCAGCCAGGCACCTGGTACCCCCTCCTTGAGCTCTAGGCTGCAACTGACTGCTCTGTCTCTGCTGCTTCGTTTTATATAGCCCTTCTGGACCCTGATTGGTCATTCCAACAGTCCTTCTGATTGGCTGCTCCCCTCCAGCCATGTTAGGATGCCTGGAGGACTTCTCCACTGCTCTTTTTCTGGGATGGGGTGAGGCAGAGCCACGAGGCCTCCGACAGAGGTCTTCCGGACCTAGTCCACCTTGTCACACAGTGACTCTGACGATGGCTGATACCTGATGTTTCAAATCAAGGAAAACATGAGAATGCAATGAGTCAGTTTTGCAATGCTATACAGTCCTGGGATGAGATCCTAATCCCTGCACCAGCCTCTTTACATAATGTGAAAGGGCAGGAGAAGGGGCTCTAAAATCCTTTTATCCAGTCTGCGTAGGATTAGCAAAGCACAGGCACTGCAGGTGACAGCTATAAAGCTGCATCCTGAGGACCTTTTTGTAAATACTGCTGTGGAGGCATGCCAGAAACGGGTCTGTCACACATAACCTAGCAGAATAGGAAGGCAGTAACTTAGACTGTGCCCCTGCCCCTGAGCTGTTTGTTTTGTTCTGTTTTTTGTTTTTTGTTTTGTTTTAAATGCTTGGGGCTTCTCCAGCTCCCAGAGCAAACTAGGATTAGAGGGCACAAATGTGCCTCAGTTACCTTAGCCTTTCAGCCCCCTACGTTATGAGTTCTGTGCTGTACCTCTAAGAAACATGGCAGTATTAAACTTAAACTTCCACCTGTCATACATGTAGGAGAGTGACTTTTTTTTTAACAAGAACTTGGTGGTGTTCGATGGAATTTACCCTATATAGAATCCCATTTAGAACAAGGTGAAATGTTCAGATTCCGTAACCCTGCAGCGAGAAATCCTTCACTGACTCCTCCAGTTATCAATTTACACCATGATGTATGAGTTTATATTATATGTACGTAATCCATAGAACTGCTGAAGTAAACATACATTTTATGCAAAAACATTCATGAAAATTGTGACCCTTTTCCATAGAAATTCAAAATGCTTACGAAGCTCTTGGAAATGATTGAAAATTTTTGCTCAGCTCTACTAAGCAACTAGTAACTGCTTTTCTTATTGGTTATACGGTTATGAAATTATTCAATCTAACTAAAGTACAGCATAAGGATTCAAAGTCTGTGGATTGATGTCTTCTATGACGTTATGGATTTAGGACCAACCTTAATACTGTAATGGAATACTGTAGGGCTGTTGCACTTTGAAGTGTCTATTTTCCAGTAAGATATTAAACCAATAAAACTGCCGAGTTGAGGTTAAATATAGCACTTTTCAAAAACAATATAGGCGAATGGTTACCATTCTCTTTTTCCAGAAAAACAGTCCCAGTTCCAAAATCTCTAGGTGAACTCTAGCTTGAGTTTCCAATGACAGCCTCTAACTGCTTATCATTTTAGTATGTTGAGATGCCTTGATTATGAAAGGAGATACATACAATTAAAATCTGTTCCATACAGGTGCAACATATTTACTCTGAATCTATTAACGTTATGTGTATAAATAAAACTGACTTGAGTTTTTTTTAAATTGAAATCACGTTATATCTTTTTCACCACTGTGCATAGCATCGAGGGACAATCAGAATTTACTGGTGCCACAGAGAGTTATCCACACAGCTGACTGTTTAACTTTCTCAAGGAGGGAAGAGGGACAGCTGAAGAATTAACCCACATTTTTTAAAAACATAAAGAAATAAAAGACCGTAATAGTCCATGGATGGGATAACATGATTTTGGCAATTAATTGATCTTTAACTCTTCCTGGTAAATAGGCCCAATGGCCTGTGATGGAATGTTAGATGGGGTGGGATCTGAGTTACTACAGAGAATTCTTTCCTTGGTATCTGGCTGGTGAATCTTGCCCACATGCTCAGGGTTCAGCTGATAGCCATATTTGGGGTCGGGAAGGAATTTTCCTCCAGGGCAGATTGGAAGAGACCCTGGGGATTTTTCGCCTTCCTCTGCAGCATGGGGCATGGGTCACTTGCTGGAAGATTCTCTGCACCTTGAAGTCTTTAAACCATGATTTGAGAAGGGTGGTGGTTTTTTGTTTCTGTTTTGTTTTTTTAATTGTAAATCCGAAATCGAGAATTTGTTGTGTTGACTCTTGTCCCTCCTAACATAACCCCAACAGAGTTTTGGTACTGAAATACCTGATTTCACTTTAGGTCCATCTCTTAGTGTCACCAGTGTGGATATGATTCTAAACAGAATGCTGAACTCTGAAATGCAGTGGAATTGCCAAGTTTGTATGATTTAAAAAAACAACACACAAACCCACAATTATATAGCAATGTTCCCAGGAGTGAGTTTCTTAAAGAAAATCAACCAAACTTTCAGTTCACCAGAGCTGGAGTAACAAATGGACCTAGGCTTCTCTCCAAAAAAGAAATACTGAGAAGTGAACATTGATCCTGACTCTCACAAAAGTGAATTATTTAAATGAAAACAGGTGTATGGGGGGGTTGGAGGGGAAGAATACCCACATTTTAAGATTTAACTGGAGTGAAGAGAAATTCCCTTAGAGTAACTGACATAAATGCAGCACTTTAACATGAAGTAAGTCTCTGTCAGACATCTTCTGTTGTCTTTCAAAAGTCCCTGGAGACCATTTTTATGACCCACACTCCAGATCAGACAGCTAACAGCTGTGTCTGGTCCTAACATATTGCCAGTTCTTTTCAGAATCCTAGCACATAGGTCCTGTAACATGATTCTCTGCCATATGTCAGCATTTTGAAGTTATGTGAAGTCTTTTTTTCCAACTTCTTATTAATGGTGAGGCAGAAATTTCTAATACACTCCCTATCTAACTGACTCTCTCATTAAAGGCATCAGTTCTTAGTTCAAAGATATTGACTCATATTTAAACCACAATAGCTTTACTTGATTAGTTTTGTGCCACATATTGAGGTATTTTTATATGATGCTGTGAAGCTACATTTTCTTCACATTTTTTAGGACATTTGCTAGCATCACTCCTAATCCTTTTGCCTCTGCTGACAGCCCAGCTCTGTTCCTAAGTATGATATTGACAAGAAGTTTGGGCCTGACAGCTGTAAGATGTAAAGATCAGAAGTTGTGTAAAACTAATTTCTGTGGAGGTTCTTAAGACCTGTATCAACTTGTAAGTTTGAAACTTTATTTTGATGTGATTTTACCAGAAAGTATAGGTTTAAACAGAAAACCAAAACCTTAATTACCTAGTGGAAAATTGAAATAGTAAGTAAAGCAAATGCTTCAGAAGATAAGCTGACTGTCTTCAAGGTTTAGTAATGAAACCTCTATCCACCAATATGCAATGTCAAGCAATGCACATCTGGTTGGGTTTAGTTAAAAGATATTTCTTTTGTGGGGCAGTGGGAAGGGTTGCTTTAGCATCAGATATTGCCCATAGCTGTGGCCTCTCTGCAGCTAATGAGCATATTCCAAAAGAACATAATGTGCCAGATCTAGCCCAGTGTATCATCATATTCAAGTCCTCCACATGGCCATGTCCAGTGATAGCCCCAGGCCATCTGCTTGTGCTAAACAAGTGTTGTGAGTTAGAATATAATGAGAACAGGAGACGGTGCTGTAAAAACAGACAGACAAATTTTCAGTGCTATCTTTAAATAGTAAACTTTCTCTTTCCTCTATGATTTCGAGAAGTTTCCCACTTTCTCCTGTGACAGTTGCTCACTCTCATTCTCTGTGACTTTTGCCTCAGATAGATGTTCCTTCTCTCTCTCTTTTGCCTTGTAGCTCTTGATCAGTTTCCCCACCTCATAACCCTTCTTTTGACCTATAATTGCCCTTTGAGCTCTCTCACTAAATTCCCTTTCTCTGATCATCTCCTTCAGTATTGTTTACTTCTCACTGGCTATGTCTACACTACCGCGGTAATTCAACCTAAGTTACGCTTAGGTTGACGTAGCTTAGTTCAACTTACTGCAGTGTCTACACCGTGCTGGGTTCACAGGAGAGTGTCTCCTGTTGACTTACCTTAGGCTATGTCTACACTACCACGGTAAATCAACCTATGCTATGCAACTCCAGCTACGTGAATAACCTACTGGGTCAACAGGAGAGTGTCTCCTGTCAACTTACCATGGTAGTGTAGACATAGCCTAAGGTAAGTCAGCCGATGCTATGCAACTCCAGCTACATGAATAATGTAGCTGGAGTTGACGTACCTTAGGTCGAGTTACTGTGGGGGGTTGAGGGAGAAACTCTCCTGTCAACTTACCTTATTCTTCTCGATGCGAGTAGAGTAGAGGGGTTGACTGGAGAGCGATCTGCAATCGATCTGGTGGGTCTTTATTAGACCTGCTAAATCAACCGCCGGTGGCTTGATCTCAGAGCATCGATCCCGGCTGTAGTGTAGACCTGCCCTTACTCTTCTCATTCGGGGTGTAGAACCAGGGGGGACCGGAGAGTGATCTGTGGTCAATTTGACAGGTCTTCACCCGCTAAATCGATCTCCAGTGCATTGATCACTGGAACGTCTATCTGGCGGTAGTGTAGACATAGCCACTCTCTCTGATGTGTCTTTCATTCCTTCTAAGACCTTCAAAGCATCATTGCAGAAAACTCCAAGGCATTCCACCACTTACTAATTCCTCCCATGCACTCTACTCCTTCTCCCCCTCTCTAATATTTCTCTTTGTGTCTTTTCTTGTGGTTACTACCTACTGTCACGCTGTCTGAAGTGGCTCACAAACATAAGTGCCAATGTCAGGGCAGACTGTCCAGGAACACTGCACAAACCCCAAACTGGCTGCATGTTCTACCATTAGATTTCATCAACCAAGGAAAAAGTGTGAAATCCTAAAACACTATAACAGCCTTAACAGGAGTAACAGGGTATATCTACACTGCAATTAAAAGCCTGGGGCTAGCCCATGCCAGCTGATTCAGGCCAGCGGAACTAGGACTAAGGAGCTGTTTAATTGTGGTGTAGCCATTCAGGCTCTCGCTGCATCCCAAGATCTGGGACCCTTCCACCTCACAGGATCCTAGAGCCCAGGCTCGAGCCTGAGGCCAAATGTCTATGCTATTAAACAGCCCCTTAGCCCGGGTTCTGGGAGCCCAAATCAGCTGGCATGGGCCACCCAGAGGTATCTAATTGCAGTGTAGACATACCCACAGACAGTCCCCTTGTGCTCTCCAGTCTATCTTGCCACGCAGGTACGCTTGCCTCTTTGATAGATGGTCCCTTACACCAAAATCACAATAATATTCAGGTTACTTCCAGTCACAAAGGACCAGTCGCTTATCCCAGGTCAACTGTACTTCAGATTTCAAACCAAAGACCACGCTTGTAGCCATTCCTCTAATGAACCATCTAAAGTTTTATTAAGTAGGAAAAAGAAATAAGCATTATTTACAAGGTTAAAGCAGATAAACACACACACACAAATGAGTTACAGTTTTAGGTTATGAAAGATAACAGAAACCTCTGTAATAAGCAAACTCTGAGTGTCCTTTAGGGCTAACCCAAGCTAAGTGGCTGCGGACCTCTTGCTTATGCTTAAAAATCTTCACCCTTGGAGTTTAAGCAGCACAGAGATAACCATTTCTCCTAAACAGGCATTTTTATTCATTTCCTCCAGCATTCAAGCACTGATGGAATGAGGTCTTGCACAGATATTCTCTTCAGGAGTGTGGGGGAAGCAATCAACAAAGTCTTTTGTCCACAAAGGCTTGTCTTATGTCTGTAGACCTTTTGTTGGGGAGGAGATAACTGGTTCTGGTAAACTAGCATTTCACTCTTGGTAATGCTTCTCCCCTGACTGGGGCAGGATTTGCAATCTTAGTAAACTTTTATATAGTTACATAGTAAATATTTAAACATTACAGTATAATGTGGGATACAGATGATATAAGCAGAGTTAATACGTGCAGCATCCTACAAGCATTCCATGATGTCTAAACACATTTTTATGACTCTAATATTTATTTTGACAATATGAACACACAGGGAAGGAAGCCAGCGTGGTTTCTGGCTATGCATTTGTCAGTGTTCAGCAATGCCTGGAGCTGTGGCACGAGCTGGCACCAGGTCTTCCAGCATCACACCTACAACTCCAACCTCTCTCCACGCTTGATTTCTTTGTTCCCTTCTTCCATTTGCCCTCCTGACACCTAGCCTTTGTTCACACATCAGTTCTACTTCCTCTGCTTCAGCTTCATACTGCTGAATGGTTCAGGAAAAATCCCAGGGCCCACATGCGTTTCCTTGCTACAAATTTATTCTTGCCTCTTTCTTTAACACTATCCTCTGCTTCTGCATTATCACCTTTGTACTTTGTTCCTTGTGCTCTCCCTGACCTAGCCTAGTCTACTGTGCCTGTACCCTTTGCTCCATCAAGTCCTGCCTCGAACATACTTCTTCCAGTAGTCCTAAAACCCTAGTTCTCCACACATTTAAAACAAAACTGTGGAAGTAGAAAGTCATGCTGAACTTCTTGGTCTGTCACACTTCTTTTCATGTCATCTATAGTCTATAGGATGGTTTAAGTTTAGAAACAAGTAGAAGTTAGGTTTGGGACCTAAATTAGCCTAAATGTAAAGAAGTATGGGGAACTGAAGTAAGCTAGTGTAAGGAAGTCAAAAATAAATTGCAAACAAAGTGTTATGGAAAAGTAAGAGTTAGCAAAGACGTAACCCTGGGTACCATTATGTTTTGGTTTTAACTGATTTAAGAAAGTTTTTCGAGTGATTTTAAGAATTGTAAATGATTCATTAAAATGCTATTGATATTGATAGTATGAGAAGGACATCAGTGCAAATATTAATTTAAATAATGGGTAATGTAAAGATCCAGTAAGAAGGTGGTGGAAAAATAATTATGGGCAGGTAATTTAATGTTAATTCTTATTATAATCAATTATAAAAAGTAGTTTGCTAAATTTTGGGAAAGCTCCAATTAACTTCAAAAGGGTGCCATTAGGTTCCAGGATTATATAGCTGTACTTTGCTCTGTTGTCAGTGGACTGATTACCTATTAATACACCATATCGTTTCTGAGTATAATAGCACTTGTGTCAGTAGTAACTGAATGCCTGTTTATTGAAATGATGATTCTTTTTAATAAAGTTCAGTTGTATCAGTCAAAGTGTTACCGAGTGGCCCTCTGCTAAACACATCTTCTGTAACCAACCTGGAGGCTCGAACCTGAAAACTAAATTGAATTTTATTGTACTCTTCTATTTACCAACTTAATTTAAAACATTTCAACATAAAATTGCAAAAGATGACACATCCCAGTCCCCACTTTTTTATTTTGTGTAAGCTCTTTAGGGGCAGAGATCTTGTCTTTCTATATATCCTTAAATTGTGTAGCACACTGTTGACTATATATTATAATAATCTTACTATATGGTGAGATTGGTCCATAATTTTTCAAAGAACCATAACCTTTGGCATAACGAGTACTATACAGTGTCTCAATTAAGTAATAAAATAAAAGCTACAACTTCTCCAAGAAATACCATTTAAAACAGATTATTGTGTTATTTTCATGAAATATATGAAAAAAACTTTTCACATTCAGGGAAAATAATATTTTTTTTCAAGCAGTTAAAAGAAATGTAATATCACTGACAATAAAATGAAAACAAAAGAGCTCTCCTCCCCAGGTGGAAAACCAGCTGAGTAGTTAAAATCATTGAGTCAGTTTTAACAGGCAATATATAAGGAGCACAAGTGAGGCACAAAATGGCTTCAGATTTATTAATATTAACTTCACATGTTGGTAATCTGCCATATTGTCCATCTAGAAAAGATAAGTAAAAACCAAATTATCACGTGTTTGTGTTCTTGATTTCCTTCCAGCTCCTCCAACAACCCTCATTTTTTTTTCTGAAAACACCTAGTCAGATCACATTTTTGTAAAATTTGACTAATTAAATAGTTATTATAAGTGACCTAGGGCCTGATCCTACAACCAGTGAAGATTTTTCTTTAATGGATCAGGCTCCTAGGCAGTATTTGTTTGAGGAACTAAAATACTGCCTGTTCCTCTGTGGCAAAATGACTAACCAGCCAGGGTGCCCCCTCCTGGCTCGGTGTGGTATTGCAGGGTTTTTCTCCACTACTGTTCTGCTGACCTGTCCAGGCCCACTAGGTGTCCCCTTTGCCTTGTGACTTGGCCCTCTGGCCAGGTCACTCTCGAAATTCACTTTTTTCAGGATAATTCAGAATCCAGTCCACAATACAGGAAATACCCAAAGTCAGGTAGCCCTTACACTAGGCCTTCAGCCCCCATCTGGGGCTTGTCATTCTTGACTTCTTTCAGCCTGCCTTTCTCCCTTTAGTCTGGGGAAGAGGTAGGGGAACCCAGGTCCACGCTCTCTTCTGGGTTCCAGCCCAGGGTCCCAGTTGAGACAGCTAAAAAGGCAGGAGCAAGCCCCTTGTGACACCAGTAGCACGGGGTTCCTCTCCCCTCACTGGATTATTCTTTGCTCACCAAATAAAAATGCAGAGATATATTTGGTAGATCCAATAGTACAACATCGCTCTCAGATGGAGGAGAGCCCTCCTGCTGTCCCCAAATGGTGCCCCAGACTGTAGGGCCTCAGCTTACTGCTCTTCAACCAGCTCATTTTCCCCAGTTAGTGCCCTGGTTCAGTGGATTCAGCAAGCCAGGCTCCTCTTACTGATGTCACCTTTCTGTTAGCTAGTGGGAAGAGATCTGTTCACCTCCTAGGGCTGGGGCTTTCCTTAACCCCCTCTGGCCTGGTGCTGGGTTTGTACACCCCATCCCACTCTCTTATTTGTGCTGTTTTGGAAATTCAACACATTAGTTCATAAAAATATGTCAAAGGCACTATTATATTCTGCCAGTCTGATCCTTACGTCTAATCAACTATTTTCATTTCTGTTTAGCCCTCGCTCACCAGTTAGTTTTTTTTTCCAGTACATTCCGTAGATCTCTTCTATAGATACACAGATGTGATATGGGTTGGTTTCACGCCGACTGAGGTAGTGCAGTGGGTCATTGCACCACAACATTTTCTTTTCTTTCTTGAAACAATCACTTGTAGCCATTTATGCAGCAATTTGCAGTAATGCCTGAAATATTCTTGGGGAGATCTCATGAGAAATGTAAAATTAGCCCTAAGTCACCAGTGCGTGTTAGATTAGCTTCGCTAATGGCCTGTAGTCACACTACCTTGGGCTCTGATCTCATTAAATCTAAGTAGCTAAACAGCTTCAGACTGATTACTTGGTTCGGTGACCTCCAAGGGACATAAAGTGCCACAGGGAGATATTAGTAGTTTATTAGGAGCCGCTCTTACCCCTGAGTCAGCATGGAGCTATGGTCTCAGCATGGGGTTAGGACAGCTATATGCTGTTGGAGCTCTATGCATTCTGGAGATGAGATAATCCAGTTTCTGACTACTCTGGAAATGAAAGTTTTCATGATGTTATTTAAATTGTTCTATTGAGTGTCTTGTTTCAACTAAAATTCCAGTACTGGACACCTATTCTGGTCCTACCTATATTTTCCTCATTTTTTTTAAATTTGATAAGAAATAAAACTCTATAATCTTTGTTTCTTTATTCCTTTCCTTCCCTCCACTGTCTGAATTTTACCTTTGTACCATGATTCTTTTGATCTCAGAAGCCAATGTGCTCCAGTAGAGGAGAAGAGATTCTCCTGATCTGTGTTTGTAAAGCCACATGAAATCCTATGTGAATGGAAACATACACACTAAAACTCTCTCAAGTGTCTTGCACTCTCCCCTTGTCTCCAAGGGGATGAAAAGGAATGGAATGTTCTTGGTCCAAACATGCCTAAACTTTGATGTAGTTTGAGTCACAATAGGACAATGGATGGGATAGGACAGTGGTCTGAGGTGGGATCAAGCATTCACTCTCTCACATGCTCAGTTGGCTGGTTCTTGCTCAAATGCTCAGGGTCTAACTGATCACCATATTATGGGGTTAAGAAGGAATTTCCCCTGGTCAGATTGGCACTGACCTTGGGAGACAAGAGAAGTGGGATTCATCTTCGTCTGCAGCATGGAGTGCAGGTCTCTTGCCAGGATTATCTGGGTATCTCTCATTTAATCAATACCCTGCCATGCCTGGGGTCTCAGGCATTGGTGTACCTCAGATCCCTATATTCTCTACCTGTAATACTTTGGTCTTATTTTGGCTGCTGCATTTAGTGTATGGTGCTGGGTTGTGTTGATGGCCTCTGATATGCAAAATATCAGATTAGATGATCTGGTTGTCCCTTCTGACCTTAAAATCTGACTTTAAATGTGCATCTCAGAATGTTCTCAAGTTTTTAAATATATTGTAATGATCAAGTTGCAGTGGGGGAGGTTTAGGTTGGATATTAGGAAAAACCTTTTCACTAGGAGGGTGGTGAAACACTGGAATGCGTTGCCTAGGGAGGTGGTGGAATCTCCTTCCTTAGAAGTTTTTAAGGTCAGGCTTGACAAAGCCCTGGCTGGGATGATTTAATTGGGGATTGGTCCTGCTTTTGAGCAGGGGGTTGGACTAGATGACCTCCTGAGGTCCCTTCCAACCCTGATATTCTATGATTCTATGATCAGTGTACACAGAACCTGCACCGGTAAATGATGACATATTTTACCTTAGTGTTAAGTTACTGTGTTTTATGTCAGGTTATTTTATCTGATTGGGGATTTAATTAGGAAGTTAAGTCTTGCCTGTACTGCTAAAGTTGTCACTTGCAGTGTTCCAATAAATCTTTGTGACTTTCTATAATCAAGAGTTACTTCACCTGATGTTACATTATATTATACCCTCTAATTCTTTTGCTAATCCCTTCAGAATTCAGGAGGATGTTCTCCTGAAACTTCTCACTCTTCTGGTTCTCAATGACTCAGTGAGAACACAACCTGAATGATCAAGGGGACTTGCAACTCTCAACACTGTTTTTTTTTTTTTTACTGTACTGCCTCAGGAGCAGCACAGGGTGATGGTAATTTAGTTTCCTCTTAGTGTGGTGGGATGAACCTTGTGCCAGCCAAATACCAGGCACATCATATTGTCCCCTGACATGTCACTACAGCTGTGCTGCCCAGCAAACTGGCAGGCAGAGCCAGAGTTCTTCCCACACCCCACTCCCATCCATCTGTACAAGAGTGGGAGGGAAAGTCTCTGAAAAGTCTGCTTGCTCCCCTCATTATGCTCTTACCTGTGATGTGGATAGCTTGTTCAGGGGAATTAGACCTCAGATTTTTTAATCTCCTTCATGGACATGCAAAGACGATCTGGCGCTCTAAGTATTACTATATGTCACAAAGGAAGTTGCGGTATAGGTTACTGACAACACAGTGGCAGACCTTCTAGAGGCCCTTATTTTTATTAACTAGATGTAGTCTGATTTCTGTTAATATCTGAACAAGGTTAAGAGGTTTGATTCAAACCCATAACTGAACTGTTCAAATCCAAAAGTGGATTGGAAATGGTAGCAGAACAGACTCAAAATGGGTTCCAGGAAAAGTGGAGGATGAGGCCGAATGCAGAGGAAAGTGACACAGAAATCCATTACAGCCAACTAAGAGGGCTGAAATTAGAACATGGATCTAGGAGAAACAGCTTTCCTATTGTTATTAAAACCTGCCAGAAGCAAATAAGCAGATTACATATGTGAAAAGATTAATAATATGTAGAGGGCAAAATCCAGATTGACTAATATCAGAAGTCTGGCTTCCACCAACATAAGAAATAGCTTCCTTTCAAGAGCTGATTTAGGCTGTGGCTACACGACAGAGCTTACAGTTGCAATGCTGCTAGTGCAGATACTCTAAGCCCATGGACATAATATAATAGAATAAAGAAAAGGAGTACTAGTGGCACCTTAGAGACTAACCAATTTATTTGAGCATGAGCTTTCATGAGCTACAGCTCACTTCATCGGATGCATTCAGTGGAAATACAGTGAGGAGATTTATAGACACACACAACATGAAACAATGGGTGTTATACACGTTGTAAGGAGAGTGATCACTTAAGATGAGCTATTACCAGCAGGAGAGCGGGTTGGGGCGGGGAGAAAACCTTTTGTAGTGATAATCAAGGTGGGCCATTGCCAGGAGTTAACAGGAACGTCTGAGGAGCAGTGGGGGGTGCATCCGATGAAGTGAGCTGTAGCTCACGAAAGCTCATGCTCAAATAAATTGGTTAGTCTCTAAGGTGCCACAAGTACTCCTTTTCTTTTTGCGAATACAGACTAGCACGGCTGCTACTCTGAAACCTATAATAGAATAGTGACTCCAGCCCCCGCAAGCGGCAGTAGCTTTGTCAGTGAGAGAAACTATCCACACTGGTGCTTAGATTGGTGTAACTTACATCGTTCAAGGGCGTGGCTTATTCACTCCTGAGTGACATAAATTATACTGACCTAAGTGGTAGTGTGTAGCCTTAGGCTGATTGAATGATGCTTGTCAAAGATTTAGGAGAAAGGGAAGGATTTTTTGGAATTAAAACTGATTTACACAAGAAAGAAAAATGAAATATTGCCCATTATTGTTTAGAAGGGCTGTAGATTCCAGACATGCCTTTGGCTTGGTTTTCTTGTTTTTCGCCTTTTTTCTCTCCAATATGTCACATTATTTGTTGTTCTGTAATCCTTTTAGTTTCAAGGAGTTTCCTTGATCTGTTTTTATTTTTTCCGTTGTGGTGTTTGTTCTGATCTTTGTACATTTTTGTCTGTCTAGTTAGCTTCAAAAAACACATTACAAAACAAACATCATAACTCACCCAAAACTCTCCCTAAATATAAGAAATGAAAAAGCTAAAATGAGTTATAATGAAAAATAACAATGGAAAATATGAAGAAATCTTACAACTAATAACAAAAATTGACAATATCGTTCTGGGGTTGTATTATGCCTATTTTACAAGTGGAGGAATTGGCATAGGCCCCAATGTAGCAAAGCATGAAAGTACGTTAATAACTTTCAGCACGGGTTTAGATTCATTGACTTGCTCAAAAACACAGATGGAGTCAGTTTTACAGGGAGGATTAGAACTCCTGTAATCACATCATCAGTGTTGTCAGCTCTCACTTTTATCATGAGATTTGTGATGATTGGTCTTTGGTGTTTGGGTTTTTTTGTACAGCCCTAGCTGCTGGACTCAGCTTATTATCTGAGAACCTCAGCTTTCATCTTAAAAACTAAACATAAGTTTCTAGCCCTTATGGCTATGAAGAAAAGCTTGAAAACATGAACCCTAAATATTCCAGTGTCAGATGTCAAATAAAAGAATGCCAACATGTATTTTCTTATAAGATTATCTTCAATCATAAGGTATTTTGATTTTTGGGTATGACATATTATTTTTAAATGCTTGGGGTTAGCCATGCTGGCACTAGACCACCTTTCTTACGTAATTAGTTTCTTGTTTAGGTGAGATCTAGTATAATTAGTTCCTAGTGTTTTACATGCCATGCAATAATCAACAGCAGCTGAAACCAGTTCTGATAACATTTATTAGGCATTTGTTTATTATGATTTTTGGTTTTGTGCATTGTTTAGCAAGATCTCAGAATCATAATGCAGGAATAAACTTTTTCTTAGAGACACAGTATAGGAGTTTCTTTCTTAATTAAGGTACAAATAAAACTAATACAAAATTGGCATGAGCATACATAAGAGCTATAGTTTAATACACCCCAAGCTACGTATGCATCTGTTCATAGATATTCCCAGTGCTGCTCTGTAATGGCATGACCTAAAGCCTATTGAAGTTAATGTGCACCTTCCCACTGATGTCAATGGACTATAGATCTGGCCTTTAATCCTTCACTCTCACACCTCCTGTCAAGGTTCCTTCCCTATTCTGAACTCTAGGGTACAGATGTGGGGACCTGCATGAAAGACCCCCTAAGCTTATTCTTACCAGCTTAGGTTAAAAACTTCCTCAAGGTACAAACTTGCCTTCTCCTTGAACCCTATGCTGCCACCACCAAGCGTGTTAAACAAAGAACAGAGAAAGAGCCCACTTGGAGACGTCTTCCCCCCAAAATATCCCCCCAAGCCCTACACCCCCTTTCCTGGGGAAGGCTTGATAAAAATCCTCACCAATTTTCACGGGTGAACACAGACCTAAACCCTTGGATATTAAGAACAATGAAAAAGCAATCAGGTTCTTAAAAGAAGAATTTTAATTAAAGAAAAAAGTAAAAGAATCACCTCTGTAAAATCAGGATGGTAAATACCTTACAGGGTAATCAGATTCAAAACATAGAGAATCCCTCTAGGAAAAACCTTAAGTTACAAAAAGACACAAAAACAGGAATATACATTCCATTCAGCACAGCTATTTTACCAGCCATTAAACAAAAGGAAATCTAACGCATTTCTAGCTAGATTACTTACTAACTTAAGGAGTTATGAAGAGCATTCCTGACCTGTTCCCAGCAAAAGCATCACACAGACAGACAGACCCTTTGTCCCCCCCCCGCCCAGCTTTGAAAGTATCTTGTCTCCTCATTGGTCATTTTGGTCAGGTGCCAGCGAGGTTGTCCTAGCTTTTTAACCTTTACAGGTAAAAAGGGTTTTGCCTCTGGCCAGGAGGGGTTTTATAGTTCTGTATACAGAAAGGTGGTTACCCTTCCCTTTATATTTATGACACCTCCATACTTCTATTTTAGGTGAAGTGGTGTAGACCTTTTTCCCCAATGTTCTTTGATGATATCTCATTATTTCATTGAAACATCTTATTATTACGTGTATATGTGCCTTTTTCCCCTTTAGTTGGTCACATCCTTATTTGAAGGTTTTGTATTTAGACCATTGACTATTAGCACTTTTCTTTTCAACACTAAAAACAGCCCTGGATAGTTTCAGTTTAGTCTATTCAGTTGTTCGTTCTTTATTTCTCTGTGTTTCCTGTGGCAAAAGACACTCTTTAACTAGAGTTCCTAGGCTAAGATCAGACCTATTATGTTCTACTTGATCCTGAAGTGTCATTTATCTGTCTTTGTACTGAGATTCTGTATTGCTAAAGACTTCTAGCCATTCCCCCTTCCTGAAAACAATTTGCACACAACCATATCCATTTAAATATGTTTCAGAATGATAAGAGAGCTTCCAATATATATTAGCAGATTTATTTTCCTTTCCTTCATTTTTCAATAACATTCTAGTAAGTTTTCTCAGGAAAACATTCTGGCAGGGGCAGATGTGATTTTCCTATATGATGGAACCTTTTATATAAGTTAAAAAATAAATGTCCAAATAATCTTCACATAAAACCTGCTAGTGGAATAGGGGATAATAATTTTCTTTAGTAAATTTTTGGCTTTCCTTTCAGCAGTGTTGAGACTCCATTGTTATGTTGCCTTTAATGAGAATTATAGATGCTCAGTATCACCTATGAAAATCAAGCCATATTGTTTTAGTCCAGTAGTTCTGAAACTGTGGGGTTTAACCCCAAAGTGGGCTGGCTTAGACTTGTTGGGGCTTGGACCCAAGCCAAAGCCCAAGGGATTCAGCCCTGGGCGGCGTGGCTCAGATTACAGGCCCCCTGCATGGGGCTGGAGCCATTAGGCTTTGGTTTTGACCCTTTCGCCACCAAGGTGGTGGGGCTCAGGCGGGCTCAGGCTTCAGTCCCTCTTCCCCCCCACCCTGGGTTGTGTAGTAATTTTTGTTGTCAGAAGGGGGTCATAGTGCAATGAAGATTGAGAACCTCCTGTAATGAAGTCTTAAATTATAAGCCTTTCTAAGATCTTTTAAATTTTGAATATCTGTGACACCAATTAAACATTTTCCCTATTGAATTTCAGTTCTTGAGGCACTTTTTTTGTTAGCTAAACAAAAATATTTAAGTGATATGACAATGTCAGGAGGAAAATTCTGCAAATCAGTAAGTGAAACAACTCTAGATGTAGATGGAAATTATTAACTGTAATGAATATTGTGTTTTGTACTCTGAAACGATGGTTGCTATGAAGTTGGGATAAACAGGGGCAAGGTTCAAGGGCTCTTTCTGAAACAGAACTTCCAAAAAAAAGCACACAATATCTCTCTAATTACTTTAGCCGCGAATCATTGACCCATTTTTTCCCCTCACTTCATCTCTGCTTTATTATGTGCAGTCGTTACCTCTTGCAGCTCTGTGCAGAAAAACCTATTGTTTCTTTTCATTCTTGAACATTCCTGTTTCCCATTTTTAAATAAAGGTGCAGAGTGCTGAGGATTTGGTGGTTGAAAATTCTAAACTGAACACCGTTAAATTCATTATTTTATTAGACTTGATTTAGGTATGTGTTAGCCTTAAGTTACCCAAGATCTGCTGTAGAGGAGAAATTTCCCGGTTATGCATCAGAAGACAGCAGAAATTCTGACTCAGATTTGTCCAATCCCATTAGAAACCCTTGTTTACACTCTTATATCATAATTCCATAATATCTTGTAATAGTATGTCTGGAGAAACTCCATTGAGAATATCTACAGATCACTGAAAATAAAAAGTGATTCTTATTCTGTAAATGCACCTGGCCCTACAAGTGGGGGATATTCTGCAAACCATTTAGATTTTTTGGTGGAAAAATTGCAATTGACTAAATTACTTTGCTAGAAACTATATAATGGGCCACATCCTCAATTTATGTAAATCTTCACAGCTGCACTGAAATCAATCAAACTATGCCAATTTACATCATCAGAGATCAGGCATGAGGGGAAAATCTCAAAAGGCTTGGAGATGTGGTTCTGATAACCACCCCAAGTTTTAGATGCTTATCTATATTAGCCAAACTTCGTGGGCCTGGAAAACTGAGCTGGAAACTAATTTTGAACAGGATTACTCATGAGGTTTCTAGTATTTCCTGTTTCATGTTAGGAGAGAAATCTGAGTTCTGCAGGTAAGTTCAGATCTGTTCTTTGTTTATCAAAATGTTTGCCCATTTCTAGTTTCTTTAATAGTTAACTGCTGTGTGTTATTATGATTTGGAGTAGCATTGTGTTAGTAAGGGAAGAAAGAAATTTTATACATTTTAAATTGGCACCATCTATTCAAACAGCTCTCACTTGATTCTCATATATAAAGAAGAGATGCATGGGCAATTTTACCACTATGGTAATACCCACTGCATTAGTTTTTAGGCTTGCTGTATAGCAGGGGTAGGCAATACTTTCCACAGGGGGGCCACTCCATGAATGTTGGTAAGTTGTCATGGGCCACACATTTCTACTTTATAAATGGAGAAGGTGTGGGGTCTGGAAGGGTGTTTGGGTGAGGAGGGAGCTCCAGGCTGGTGCAGAGTGGTTGGGGTGTGGGAGAGGGTGAGGGCTGTGGGCTCTGGGAGGGAGTTTGGTGCAGGAGGGGGCTCTGGGCTGAGGCAGGGGATTGGGATGCAAGAGGGGTGCAGGCTCTGGCTGGGAGGTGCTTTCCACAGGCAGCGCCCAGAGGGCAGTGCAGCAGGGCTCTCAGGCAGGCTGCTTACATGCCATGGCCCTACACCGCTCCCAGAAGTGGCTGGCTGCTGCCACCGTGGCATGTCTCTGCGCGCCCTTGGGGGGAGGGAGACAGCGGGTCTCCGTGCACTGCCTGCGCCAGCAAGCACTGCCCCCACAGGTTCCATTGGCCACCTCCTCCCACTCCCGCCAGGGGCATGCAGAGACATGCCAGCAGCAGTTGGCCACTTCCAGGAGTGGCGTGGGGCCACGGCAGGTAGGCTGCCTGCCTGAGAGCCCCGCTGCGCTGCGGGACTTTTTTAGCAGGCCGGAGATCATGAGGAGGCAGCCAAAGAGCCTGGTGGGCCAGACAGAAATGTTAGACGGGCCGGATCTGGCCTGCCGGCTGTATTTGACCCACCCTTGCTGTAGAGACAGTGCTGCGCACTTAATACATAGAACATAAAGAGTTTGTCCTGGATGCATTCCTTGTTAGTTTAATAGCAGCATATTCCTATTTTGTAACTCTTTGTCTGTATGGAATTATGTCTATTGAAATTTAAACAGTCTTCTGAATTAATATAATTTAATACAGTATTCAGTTCAAAGGATGGTAACTATTATGTTACTGTACCTACTGTAGATTCTTAGTTTTTCAGTACTGGAAATAATATGGTGAATAAGAAGGCCAAAACTAGACTCTGTATGTTCCTAAATGTATGGAATTATAGGCTGTGCAAGTAGTGATGCCTGTAGTTATGGGTGCCAACCCTTTGAATTATAAGATCCTGTTTTCATTGCATATGAGTTTGACAAACTTTAATCATCCAGGATGGAATTTTCCAAAATCTTACAATGCTTTTGTTGAGAAGGTCCTGCACCTCCATGCTTTGGAGCAGGGACTCAAAGTAGGTATGTGTATGTGTGATGGAAAGGGGATTGGAGGTTGCCCCTTGTATCAGGGATGTGTCCTTCACAGTCCCCAGGAAAATTCACCCAAATATGGCCAAGTTATATGCTTTTGAAAAATCTCAGTTTGTTCATGCTCAGTAGAGGCTTGTTAATTTACCATCTAAATTACCTGAATTTTCCACCTAAACTGGGTATGCTTGGTCACCTCACAGCTTCTATGTGCTAACTGAGTTCATGTGTGTCATCCTTACAGAACGATTGAGCAAGCTGCATCCTAGAGTTGCAGGGGTTGAGCAGGATTCTCCTTCAGGTTCTCTTCCTCACTGCCATGGTCCACTGTGGAATGGAGAGCAGGGAGACTCCCTCTCCTGGGCTCTTAATGCCTGCACTGCTGGTGCCCAGGCAGCATGGAGGGGAAGGAGGAAACAGCCTGTCTAGAATATAGAGGAGTAGGGAACAGATGAATGGTGAGGTGACCAGCAGGATCTCAAAGGGAAGGGGATAGGAAAGTGTGGGAAGAGGGTTTAGGAGCAGGAGCTGGGTAGGGGCAAGAAGATAGTGGTGGGGATAGGCTCCATGAATAGGAGAATATAGGAGCAGGGGGGAGAAATGGAAGGGACGTGGGCAGCAGCTGAGGAAATCTAGGAGCTGGGGGTTCAGGGACAGTAGTCAGGCGTGGGAGTGACAGGGTCAGGAGCTGGGAAGGAGGCGGAAAGGAGCAAGGGAGGGATGTGGGGGGGACAGAGGCAGAAGGGTCTGTAATCATAGCAAATTTTTCTACAGAATCTGGAAATGAAACAATGATTCCTGATTCTCAGAATTCCTTTGCTGTCCATTAACTAGCTGTCTGACCCACTGGCAAAATGTGTGCCTCTATTCTCCTGAAGTGGCTGGTCTACAGAGAAGTTAACAGCTTACTACTGCTGCCAGTTACTCTGTTGGCTCAAGTGGCTGAGATCTGTGCTGCGGAGCTAAAACACTCAACCCTGCTGGTGGCCCTGTCGGGAGGGCAAATTTTAAGCTTTTAAAGAACTCCGATTTTGTGTATGCATGCTTTCCTATCTTAAAAGAATGTCAAGATGGCAAAGTCAAGTGCCTAAGTTTGCCTGTGCAACCTCATTTGGCCTTCTTGTGCATGTGCGTTATCATGCAGTCTTTAATTATATTATCACATATTATTTTTACATAGGACCCCTGCCTCATTCCTTGCACAGGAAATACTCTTTCTACTGTAAATTAACATAGATGCTTGGAATAAAAAGCTCTAACATGTAGACATTAAAGATCTATGGAGGCAATAGTTTACAATATAAGATTTCTATCACAACTGGTTTTAAATCAGTCTATCAGTTAGCAATGTTTGTATTCTTAATTACTTTCAGAATACAGAGCTAGTTTATGGAAGAAGTGCACTTAAAATATAACTGCAGATTGCCCAAATATTTCATCTCTTATCAGATAATGACATTTTGTCCTTTTTCCATTTTTATTTTAATCTTCTCCTTTTATTATCTGTGATTTCAAATGGAGAAAATGCAAGATGAGCGGAGAAATTTGGCAAGCCAGTCTAAATGTCTCTTGTGTAATGATAATGAATTTAAGCAAAACAATTCTCAGTTTGAATTTCAATTGTCCCACTTTGGTGCACAGCATTCGTTAGAAAGCACTTACAGAGCCTAGCTGGATCACTTGATTGGCTGAGTTATTGGTAACCTTACTCGAAAGAGCCTGTTTTGTGCCTTCTATAACAGGCTATCCAGTCTAACTACTGGGGAGAGAGATTACTATGACACTTAAAAATATGTATGTATTGTGCTTTACATTAAGGGCTTGATTGTAGGGACTGTCCTGTGGTGGGGTGGGGTGGAGCCTAAGGCAGTGTTCTTTAGGGAAGCAGAATGCCGCTCAGAGCTCCTGAACACAGAGGCAAGCATGCCTGTTGCTTCACCTCTTCATCAAATGAAGCTTTCTACCATTTGTACAGCTCGCTAGCTCCACTGAATGATATGTAGGGGGTCAGAGTCATGGAGGACCCAACTTTTTCTTGCTCCTTTGGGCATACCATACCCTGTCAGTGGGAGCAGAGGTGGAGCAGTCCCTGTATTCCCTCAATCTAGGGACACCAATTCTCATTGGGCCTGAAGGGGCTATGAGCCCTTTAATTCAGGACAGCACTCAAGCATGGTGTTAAATAATCCATCTCTAGTCCGCACATAACTCAAACGTGCTCAGTTCCCATTGACTTCAGCAGTCTCCTAAATAGGGAAGCCAGGAGACTTCCCCACATCTCTTTCAGGGTTTCACTTGATTTTGTTTGTCACCTTGGCTTTTTTTGAGCATCTTTTTTTTTTTTAAATGTAAATGTCAACCCAAGTCTGGCCGTCAAGTGGAGAGAGTCCACCCAAAGGGGAAACACTAGGGGAAGTCTTCACTGGGCACTGTGGTGAGGGGAGAGGGCGTAGAAGGCTGGAGATTTCCGTTCATATGCAGTTTACCATTTAGGCTGCAGCTCCTGTAGGCACAAAGTCATGAAGCCTATTGATGTAAATTAATCCAAGTGTTATATTGTTGTCATTCTTCATGAGCAGTCCAGTTACAGTGGAATAATCAGAACACTACTAGTAATCTGACTGGCTCAGAGTTCCCACTTCTAGTACTATGCAAAAGACAATCTAGTGATTTAACAGTAATTTGCATCCATTTGGAACTGCATAAATATTGTGGAATGTAAGGCTATGTCTTCACTACACACCACTAGGGGCAGCACATAGTGTGCATGTAACTACACACTGCAGTGAAAAGCAGACTGCAACCACACTGCAATGTGCAGCTACGCCTCTGACCTCCCTAGCTTGTGGTCTTCTCTCGGGTGTCCGTTAAAATCTCAGGCTTGTAACTGTCCCCTCTCTCTGGAAAGGGACCTGCATTCCTCTCCCTGCTGAGTGGGGTTTTAGGCTGCAGCCCACTTAGATTGTACTGTGTTTTATTACAGTAGTGTAACTACCATCCAGCACCTGTGCTTTGCCACCAGCACCATGACCAGTGCATGCCAGGAGTTACAAATAATGATTGCTCTTTCAAAACAGAATACATTTATTTGAGGATTAAAAACCATCCATATTCAGTTCTATGCTGACACATGGTTAGCAGATCTTGATAAGTCCTGCCACTGAGAGAGTAACATACTGGAAGAACAACAATGTAAGGATGCATTAATTTTCTCTGTACCCACTCTCCATCCTCCCCCAGAGGAATGACCCAGTTTCCAGGCACATCCGCATTTACTAATTACTGTGCTTGTCTAATCTGATTGATGGCACTCCTGTGCATTCTTTTGCCAGCTGAGTCTCTGCACCAACTTAAATAAATAATAAAGTAAGTTTGGGAGCAATTTCAGCTAGAGAAGGTGGTGGGTAAACTCCTGAATCAGAAGGATGAAGTTGTCCCCAGGCAGTTCTATTTGATTCCTCCTTCAGCTCTCAGAAAGGCTCTTTACTAATTCCAGAATCAAAGTACAATCGTGACTCCTCTCATAAGTACTGCTTGATTTTTCAGTCATTGTGTTAGTATACTATGTCTAAAATGTGTCCACAGCTTTTAGCTCTAGTCTGGCACCTTAAGTCACAGTTGTATATTATTAAATATATTACAAACATATATATTAAGGAAATGTTAAAGTTGCACATACATGTAATGCGAAGTTTGGATGTACCAACAGTCAGGGAGGAAAAATCAAGTTTAGGAAAGTTGTGAGTGGGTTGAGTGTGGTGGTTGAGAATGGGGATGTTCAGACAAACGTACTGATCGGGATCAGTGTATTCCCTTATTACGTTTCTGGATTTCTTCTTTTCCTTCTCACTGCTTTTTCTTCACAGCCCCCTTTTCTTGGGGAATGGTTAGTCAATACTTTTCTGTACTAAATAATCTAGATAGCTCATTCTCTTCACCCCTTCCAAATATAAGACATATGATTTTTTCTCTGTTATCAAAACAGTGCCACATTTTACTATAAATAATATTATTTGCTTGAGTTTATTTGTTATGCCACACAAAAAAAACAGTCAGACATTAAAAAAAAGGATTGATCAATTGTATTACCTTTTCACTAAAGTGGGAAGTTCCATTTACATATATATAGTATATCTTGTCATACTATCAATTGCAGCATGTGTATATTATATCAGAAGAATTGTGACTTCATTGATTTGCTGTAGAGAAACTCATTGAAAACACTTATTTTGGCCTTCATCAGGAAGAAATAGTATGTGTTGTGTTCATGACCAGCTGTACTGAAGAGTAATATCTGTATCCATGGGTGGGCTGAGTAATTAAGTAACCAGTTCAAAAGTGATGTTTTCTACAGTTGAAAGAGGTGGCATTTTTTCTTGTTTTAATAAAGTTTACAAGCTGTGGACTAGATTATAAAATCAGATTTGCAGTTGGATATATTTTTTAAAAAAATGAAAAATCTGGTATAAAGTTTGCACATGCAATTGCAATAGAATATTTTTCAAGACTACGTGTGACATATATCCAAGCTGAATCTCACTTTTAGTTTAATATCTCAGATATTCAATCATTTTAAATAATGATTCAATGGGAAGAGCTTAAAAGATCCTCAAAGTGTGCTAAAATAACCAGAGCAAGATCCAGATATGCTGAGTGGCAAATATAAGGAATCACAATTTTACTCCTAGTATGCATAACCATACAATACTGTAAAGGTATTCAGCCTTTTGGTTGCTTTTGTAATAATGCAGGTTTGAAGGAATTAAAGGATTTGCTGTTTTGGGTAATGATGCAGCCAAACCAATTGTTGGCATAATTAAATAAATCACTTAACTAATATTTATTTGTATGTCAGTGTACAGTCTAATAATTATGTCAGCAGTATGTACAGACCAAGTACAAAGTTTCACCCATCATTTTCTAAAGAATCTATTAACCAGCGAGAAGGGAGGTGGATATGTTTTGTGAGGGTTGCTTAAAAAAAAGTGTGTGTACTTCATACACATTGAAGTGAAGGGCTCAAAACACATGATTGGAACCGGCTATCATGCTTACAGATATTGGCAAGTTTTCCCCATAGTTCCACTAATTCACCTCAATTCTGACCTCCTTCATTTTTGCCTCTCTCCTGAGCAAATACTGTTTGTTGGGTTGAGTTGTGTTTTAATGTGTGATCAATGTAATGTTTCAGCTATATTCACTCTATATCAGTCAGGACTTTAAAATAACCAAAAGAGAGACTACACCCCAAATCAATTCCAGATTTTACGCTTCTGAGACAAGACTTTGGAAGTTTAGTCAATGTAATGCAGATAACTAGGTAGTGAAGATGTAATAATTATAGTTCAGATTTCCATAGCATAATGTTAGTTTTCAGTATGTTCATTTAAGCAGCTCCTGATGAGCTTGGAACAACAACAGATGAGCACTAGGATTTAATCACAGAACTCACTTTCACTTACACTTTAAGATTTTAATCCAAGATTCCAGAAATGAAAGGCTAAATTGCATCATCAATTCCTGTAATATAATCTGGTCACATTTATTATGGCTAATCACTGTACACAAGATTTTCATAGCATTTTCATTAAAACGCTATTAAGTAATTAATTTTGCAGTCCAGCATACCTTCCATTCCTGGTAGAATATAAACTCCCTGCTCTTTCTGTTCACGAGGGAAATGCAAACCTAAAACGATGCAGTGTCAAATTGCTTCAGATAAACATGTCTGGAGTTTTACCATTTTGATTATTTTTTTTAAAGTTATAAAGGACAAAAATAGAACATATTCCAAACGAGCATCAGAATAAAGTAAGGTTGCTGCAGGCAGATTTCATTTGCATTTTTGCTAGTTACATGTTGAGTTGTTTGTATCTTTGCACTTCTGTTCGTTACAAATGAATATTTTTGCCAAGAGTTTAGTAACTTCCCAAGTATTCAGCAAACTCTGTATATTATTTTTGCCTGAAGTTGTATGTGCAAAACATCACCAGCTAAATTGTGAAAACTTTTTTTTTAATGAATTGACCTTTTAAGTAAACACAAGCAAAGTTTTGACTTCATTAGTTTACTCCTAAATCCTGTTCTCCAATTGCCTCCACAACCCAGGATGATAACAGAAAATCTTTCTCCTGCCTCTGCATTGACGAAACACTGTCACATCTGGTTCCTATGGCCTGGGATTCTGATGGCTGTGACTGAATCCCTATTATCTAGTGACAGACCTCTGACAAAAAAGCAATTAGATTTTCATACAATAGAAATGGACAATTTAATTACTATTAGACATAGAGATCAGGACAAACAACAATTGATAGGTGAATTCTTACAGGACTTGAATAATTCTCTAAAAAACTGGTCTTCATTTTTTCCCCTCTTCATGAACATTTCAGACTCCCCTTTAAAATTTTATTTTCCCTTTTTTCACATTTAGGGATGCCATTTTTCCACTGTTTCATTGATTTAACACTTTTCCCTGTTATTTTTTAAAACTGCTTATTCAGTACTTTTGTGACACAGTTATCCTAATTAAATCTTTGCCTATCATTTTCTTTTTTCTGACACGCAACTTTAGTCTAGACTATAGTACAGTCTGAGTCAGAGGGAGACCCTCTATGCTGACAATTCAGGGCCTGCCTTTGTCCAACTTCCTCAATGAAGATTCCTTCGGTATTTATTACATCCAGTCTTCTTGGTTTGCAAGATCTTGTCTACACGGGGGGCTTGATTCGCACTGAGTTGATGCACATTACTTGGTGCACAATATGTAAGCTGCTTTCACAGCATGCAGCTGTGCCCTCTTTCAGTTTGCCTCGTGTATTCACAGTGGGGCTTAGTATGCACTAAGTATATGGCATATCAGACAGGTATCCCATGTCCTTTCCTTTGATGCTGAACTGTGTGCATTCTGGGATTGTTCTTGCTGTGCATTGTGAGATGCATAGTGAAAGCCAGTGGAATTCTGGGGCTTCAGGGTTAAACTCCCAAAATCCCATGATTACACTCCCTTCATCCCATTCTTCCTTTCCTTCTGGGTGGGATAGTGCAATTTCTGAATTGCTGTTGACTAGCATGGATGAAAGAATGCTCCATGTGGCTGTGCTGGCAGCTGCAAATCTGCAGAGGCTGTTTGTGCTTTATATGAGATCTTGGCACCTGGTGGCTTCGTTTTGGACTTCAACTGTCACATCACCAAGCAGATGATGTAGCTACAGCAGCAGTTCCTTCAGCTGCCGTGTGAGGAGGGGAATGACACTGAGGAACTACTAGCATACATAGTGTTCCTGGAACAGCTTCACACAGTGCAGTCTCATTTCTGGTCTCGGGAAACCAGCATTGATTGGTGGGAGAGGATCGTCCTGCGGACCCCTGGTATAACCAGTGTCAACAGAGTTCCAAGATGGCGTAGGCAGCTTTCTTTAAGGTCTGCGCTGAAATGACCCTGGAGCTGCAGCAGCAATGTACCAAAGTGCGCTGTGTTGTACCCATTGAGAAACAGGTTGTCATTGCCATCTGGAAGCTGGCCAGCCCTAGCTGTTACCAATCCTTGCCAAGCAATTCGGCACGGGGAGATTGACTGTTGCAGCCATTGTCATGTTGGTGCTTGCTGCCATGCAGAAGATACTGTTAAACTGGATTATAAAGCTTGGAAATGCTCAGGACATTATTGATGACTTGCACACTTTTGGTTTCCGCACTGTATTGGTGTAATTAATGGGACTTGCCCACTGCATGAGGCCTCAGAGTTTTTAAACAGAAAGGGGTATTTCTTCATGGTGCTCCAAGGCCTGTTCCATAACCGTGGCAGATTTATAGACATAAATATAGGGTAGTTTGAAAAAGTCCATGATGCTAGGATCTTTCGGAACTCATGCCGATTTGCCTTAATGAATAATGGAAAATTTGCCTTCAGGATCATTATGGATATTAATGGTGTGGAAATTGGACCAGTTATTCAAGGAGACCCAGTTTATCCTGTTTGCCTGGCTAATGAAGCCATTTACTGGTCAGTTGGACAGAAGAAGAAAGGAACTGTTTAAGTATCACCTGAGGGCTTGTCTATACAGCAGCAATGCACACTATGGGGGGTTGATTTCTAAAGCACATGAACATGTTGCATGCTACAAGGACCATGTAGACCCTGCAGGCATGAGCTAAAAGTTTCCTAGTTTGCCATAATGTAGTACAGTACTGTTTCAGCTTTGGGAGGCTTAAATTAGTGAAGGTTTGAAAATTACTTTGAGATCCCTTAGTGGAAGACACCATGGAAGGGCAAACTATAACTGAATGTGTTTAATGTTACAGCATCAGGTTGGGAACTATAAAAAGAAGAGTAACTTACAAATACACATAAATTGTAAGTTTATATTTTGTTTGCTTTCATTTGGTCATTACATACTACAGGAGTTCATTTTAATAGTAATGAAGGTATGACAATTTTTTTTTCATTTATATTAAATCTGAAGTATCAGGAATTTCATAATCATAAGCTTTGCAAATGTCAGACAATGGAAAATCGTAGCAGGTTTCATAGGGAATGAGGAAAAAAAGCAAGAAAGACTGCATTAGTTCACTCTGCTCACAAGATTGGGTCACTTGCCCTGTATCACCGCTGAGAGAAACATTTGTATTGATTCACAGATTAAGAATCTATTAAAATAGTGATAAAATAATCCTCCCTTTCACCATTTTCCAGCATGTACAGGAGCTTAAAAGTAATCACTGCTGCTTGAGAATGGTTTATTTGACTTGTATTTCACTTAATAAGACAGAAACTTGGGTAGATAATGAAAGTTCTGTAGATTTTTAACTTCTTGATGAAAATTCAGAGAATTTCAGTTGACACAAATCAAGACGTGAATCCAAGAAGCTGCAGGTGGGATGAAGTGTACAGAGTTTATCAAAGATGATTCTCATGGCATTTGAAAGTCAGTGTTCCCCGGTCATGAGACTCCAAATAAGCTGGGTTTTTCATTTCCCTCCCCCATCCACCCACCCACACTTTATTCATGTGTTTGCCTCAGACTGTGTTGCCTTCAGTGATGAAGAGTTGTGTAGAAGGAAGCCCATCAGAAGCAGGTTGACTGTGTTTTGTACACCAGCGTGAGTACAATCATATTCATAGTATTATCTTATGGTTTGTTTGAACAATATCTAGCTACACACCACCTTCTCCCTGTTATTTCCCCAATAATCTATTTAAGAAGGCTAGTCATGTAGAGCTGGCTAGAAATTAAACCAGACTGGAAGATTTTTGCCAAGATGATTGCGTTTATTTGGTAGTTATAAGATGAGCAATACTCTGGTGAGTTTTAAAAGGTGATTAATGCAGACCTTCGGGAAGATGAAGTGTCCCTAGAAAACACTGAGAATACTAGAATTTATTTTATTGGAAAAAAATACAATAATTGCTTTTATGTCCTTTATATTTTCTAATTGAAAGTTTTAGTTGTCTAGATCCCAGACATCTGCTCAAAGTAAATACAAAGGTAACTGATTTCTGATCCCTAAACTCTTGCACTCAGTTATTAGAGTGTGTTCTCATAATGTCGGAAATTCTCAGAGAGGAAAGGCTTCTCATTCATAGAAATGTCCACCATCTGAATGGCTGCCATTTTCATTGTTGATGGTATTGATAGGCTTTTTGGATACAGTATTTTGAGGTGTGGTTGTAGAAGGGCTGACACTTTGCTAAATTCTTTAGTGGAGTTGCCTTTGATTGGTACTGGTGTAGGACCTATACCACTCAGCCTGCAAGGGATTTCCCTCTGGCAGACAGCCTAGGCTAATTCTCTTTTTCATTGCTAAAGCACCATCTGGGGATTTCCTTGTCTCAGTGACTTAGAGCTAACTACCCTGGTTTTGTCACCCACTCCATGTCACTCCATTTTGGAGCCATTCTGGAGCAGGCCTGGGAACAAGGGGCCATGGCTGCTGGAGTAGGCTGCAATATAGCAATCCTGGATCAGTGAAACAATCCCTAGGGTGCTGCTCCAGATGGCATAAAACAGTAGCTCTGTGGTTTCTTGAATTACTATAAAAAAATCTGGTCCCCAAGCTCCCATAGACCCCAGGATCAAGGACTCGGAAATGTGGCTTAAAACCCTTTATCTCTTGTCAGTTGAGGATTACACCCAGCTTCCCAAGTAGATGCAAAGTTGTTCAAATATGCATCAAAATTACCGGTTACCAATGCATGGTCCCTATGTGTGGTTGACTTTGTTTCAACCACTGATGAGAAGAGTTGAAGTTCCGTTGTCCTGATAGCCAAGTGGTAGTTCTCAACACTGACACGCAAGAGACCAGAGCTCAACTTGCAGACCCCTTCTGTACCCACTAGACCATCTGATGAAAGGTATACTGAATGGACAATTCACTCAGCCTTCTTGAGAAATGATGTTAATGGGTTTCTAAGGGGATCCTATCTGATTTCTGGAAGAAGGATTGTGACAGTTATACAGGTATTGGAAGGAATTTTAAAGTTAGCAGATATGGGAAATTTCTCATGGTTATAAAAGAACCCAAACCCTAAAAAACCCCTCCTAATCTGACATAAAAAAGGGTTAAATGGAAGCCAAAGAAAAATAAAGATAAAATTGTTCTGTCAACTCATTTTGATTCCTATCTGTTAAGTAAACACAGTGCACTGATGAACATCATAGATCATAAACTTTAATGGAAATGTCCATGTCAGGGATAGTACATAACTTCCTTCCCTCAAACCATATCTCTGTTGTGAAAATTATAGAAAAAATGCATACATTCCCTTTAAATTTAATACTTCATTGTGATTTCACATCAGAAGATGCATGTGTTTCTAGTTAGCAACTCTTCTTTATAGGGAATTGCGGGAATGGATGTTTTTTTTTTCCCCTGCAGTTTTGATCATTCCAAAGAGAGAGATATGTGTCTCTTGTTCATTAGATCAATAGCATTGTATATACTAAATGTGTTGCTTAAATGTATGAGCACCTTGGAGATTCTCTGATGAATAGCACTATAATCAAAGATCTTGTAACGTAAATGTCCTTAAATCTTTTGTTACTGAGACATTTGAAATAAGGCTAGTGGGGCGGGGGGGGAAGCCTTTAACAAATAGCATAGTGCATGCCATATATAGCACAATTATGATGCATCATAACAAAAATAAAAGATACCGAAAATTAACCTTAGCTGAAATATGAGCCAAAATGAAATAGATGGGATGAGCTGAGCTGTAAAAAGCTGTCTCGCTGGTAACTTTCTGAAAGGGTATGTGTGAGAAAAAGAAGTGATACAGCTCTGAGTTTTTGTAGCTGGTCTGTTAGAATAAATGTATTTACTGCCCTGTAAAGTAGTAGCACAACGAGGGAACCAATTGTAGACTCTCATTTCTCTTTTAGTTGCATTGCATCAGTTTTATTTATAAAATGGACATGCATGCACACACAAACACACACACACACACACACACACACACACACACACACACACACAAATGATGGGGACTGGAGATCTTTTTGTAGGAACCATGAGTACAAAATATAAACACTTTGGCCAATAAATGTGCAGGCTTTATTTCTGAGACCTGGCTTCTTTAATAATAATAATTAAAAAAAAAGTCTCTGAAGAATATTACTGTATATCTACTATCAGAAAGTACAACAGGCATCCAGCACAGACAAAACTGCTACACTGGAATGTGTTTTCCTTTTACATTTTAGTTGACACATTTCATAGTGTGTTAAGTTTTGGGTCATGCTGACATGAAATATCAGTCTCATTACAGAATAATGACATGGTTTGAATAAAAAGGATAGGAGAAGAACATAATCTCACATTGGTTATGAATTTTCAGATTAAGCAGTCCATCTGTATTTTTCATACCATGTCACTTTATTTTTGAGCCATTTAATGAGTAATGTAAGGACAAACTTGCTCCTCCAGGTTCCTCAGAACACTAACAAATTCAGAATACCAATTCAATGCCATTAAAAATAATGGAATCTCACTATTTTGCAGCCATTTAAATATGTTGGAATATTGTAGTCCTGTTTTTATTTCAGGAGAGAAGTATATAATAAATCTCATTGTAGAAATTACCATATTCAGACTATCTTAACGCTGCACATGCTAATATCTCCACAACCCTCTAAACAACTAATAATAGTGAAAGTGGAGCTAATGCTTACAACAGCCAGGAAATAGTACAAAGAAATAAATTATTTCACTCTTTTTGAAGAAGAATATTCTTCTCACTTTCCCCTGCTTGAATTTATTTAAACACATGAAACCCCAATTTTTTTATGCTGTTTGGACAGACTGATGAATTGCAAGGTATTTTTTCCCCACACAGCTACTAATACCCAGATCTCTGCTTCTTTCTGAACACACATAACTTGATCACATTCTGATAAGTTTTCGTATTCTATGTTCTTTGAATAAATTCAAAGACTAAGTAAAACACATTGCATACAGTTGTGATGCTAAGGTGTTTTTGTTTGTTTGTTTGTTTGTTTTTTACATTATTTGAAACCTCTTAAGTCTTAGGGCATAGTTCTCTACCTTCTTGCATCTCCTATGGTCATTTGCACCTGTGAAAAGAGCGAGTAAAATAACACCAACTCAGAATGGCAATGCTTTACACCTGCTTTATATACTATCTTTCTACAGGTGTAAATGACTACTGTGAGCAATGGAAAATCAGGGGCTCTGTTTTCCATGATTCCTCCATTTATTCCTGTCAAGGGTCTTAGTCTGAGAAACAGCTGGGGAGAAGAATAAACATGAGATAGAGTAATGTGTTTGCCAGTAGAGAAGGGAACAGGAGTAGTCATACAGAGGAAGGTAAAAGAAATTTATGCCACAGGGAGGGACCAAATGAGACTGGAGATTCCTCAAACATCCCTTTAACCTGTGATGGCTCCTTAGGCAGTGGAGGGGAAAAAAAGTAGCCATAACTTAGGTATAATGGAGAGGAGCAGTGCTTCTGTCTATTTGTCTTCTAGATCACATTTAGAAACAGTATTTGTCCAAAGACAAACTTCAGAATTTTGCCTAGAGTTCATCTGAATGCCTATTGGAAACCAGATTTCAGCTCAATGCTAAAGCAAATGTTTGGAATTATGTGCTCTTTTTACAGAGAGATTTTCAAATTATAAGTTACCATTACAATCTATTTTGATACTATGATTTATATTGTATTTTGGAGTGCATTATGCACAAAGGTATTGTACCATACAAAGTATTGTAGGAATATGTTGAGTTATTTTTTATTTTATGTGTAGGCGTTTAATGGCATTCATCACCATAGGATCTGAGCACATCATAAAAAGTAATTAATATGTCCTCCCAACAGCCCTGTTAGGCTGACCAGTATTACTAACCCCATTTTACGGTAGGACTACTGAGGCACAGAAAAATGAAGTGACCAGCTCAGGGTCTGTAGCAGAATTGAAACAGAACCCAGTTCTCCCAACTCAAAGCCCTGTCCCCAAATAACAAGATCATCCTTCTTGCTTACTGTGAGCTGATAACATATATTTGCTTAATTAATTTAGATCCAACAGTGCATTATAATGAACTCCTGATATAATATGGTTCATGTTGTTGCAGTGATATTTTAATCTAGTGAATTCAAATTGAGACTGTATGTTCAGTTCAAGGAGGAACATTTGGATTTAATGTATATAGAATTTACTATGTAGAAGCTTGTTGACTGAGTGAGTTTAAGTGGATTCATGCCAGTTGTTTCTGTTGGCTAGCTATGAAGCAAATGGTTATTCAGTCAAATAGTGGAATCCAATGCTTCCCCCTCAGTAGCACTAGCATTTATGTTTCAGTATAGTTTCATTTTGTAAGAAAAAGGGTAAAAGAAAATGTATTGTGTTGTACTTAAACAGCAAAACTAGAGGGAATAAAATGTAAGTTGCTGGCCTACAGCCATATCACCCTATGCTGTGATCCCACGGTCAGGCCAGGTCAGTTTGGAAGAGATGTCCAGGAAACACCTGCAGTTGCCATGGCAGGTGTTGGTAATTCAATAGGTATCCCTCTGAACCAGTACTGAACAAATCCCACATCTTCGTGTAAGGAACTGGTCATCTTCTGCAGGTGCTGCCTCTCAGCTGATCTACACCACCCATCTCACTATCCATTTTTCAAAGAACAGAGGGGTGAGCTTTAGTATTCTGGCTAAATTCTATTTAGGATAATTACATTCTGCATACCTAAATTACCTTTTAGTTTCAGTTAGACAAAATAGTCTTCACTTCCTTGTTCTAAACTATTGGGTAGTGCTGCTAAACACTGTCTAACAATTGTCAAACTTCACCACAGAATTGGCTGCATTTCAGTGATGGATAAAATGATCCTGGTAAATAGAGTATATAGAGAGAGTATATAAATAAAAATAACATCAGTTATTAGAGATTGTAAAGTGCTTTGGGAATTGTTCTGGATAAAAATGATTTATTATCATTACAGTATTCCTTCCCCCAAGAAGTGTCTCACCTTCTTCTCTGGTGCTTGCTGGTTGGAGTGGCCTCTTCTCGTGTAGATTGGGTCCATTGATTTTGTGATGCCTCCACTCAAGGTGATTGCTCACTCTGCCCGAGACACAAGAAGTGCAGTCCTTTGGGGAAAGTGAATACCATGGAGTATAAAACTCAATACACAAATAATCAAGTACATCAACACAAAACCCAGCAAAGAAATGACACCCCCCCCCCCAAATAATAATATAACAAAGATGGACTTTACTGGGAACAGGAAAACAGGATCTGAACAAGGAAAGGGTTAGGGTTAACTAACAAGCAAGAACACATCAACAAATCAATACATTTTCCATCTCCCAGTATTCACAACTATGCCTAACCCTTCCCTCCCCCCCGCACACACACACTTCCCTTTCTGGCACCTTCCCAGGCAGAAGGTATGCTGGGGATGAGTCCAGAGACAAATGTTGCAGCACTGTGAATGTTGGCTGGCTTACTAAAAAAAAAAAAAAAAAAAAAAGTTGTATGCCGGGGGAGAGTCTTCATAGATACTAGTCTTTGTCTCTGTGTCAGGCTGTCCCTTCCTGCTGAGGGGCTGAGCAGCCCTGACTCATCATTGACCCAGCAAATTGCTTGTCCGTATTGCCCCATGCAGAAACCTCTGTATTGACCTCAACATTTTCTAATCCATTCTGTCCCCAGCCATTTTTGTTGTAGTCCATAGTGTAGGACCCGCTTAGAGGCTCAGTGCAGAGTTCCAGCAGCTGGAAAACTCGAAGTGGGGATTACATTAACATTAATGCTACAGGAGGAAATCAGAACTGCTGGCAAAACCAAACAAAAATCATACTTTTGTCTGATTCCTGAGGGGAAATAAATTCTGAATATAAACACTATATTTTCTCAATTCTGTTTATGATGTAAAAATAAGAGTTTAAAGGATTTCGCTCAGAACCCCTTTCTCCCAAAAACGTGCTTATTTTTTAACTTTAGCAAGTTTCGAATGTCAAGACTGTCATTTTGCTGAAGGTCTTTCTTGGATGGCTCAGAGATGTGGCTTGGTAGCTCTCCTTACACCTAAATGAAAGGGTGCATTGTTGAAATCAAATAGGAGTTAATAGAAAACATACCTGAAGACAAAAACAAGATGTCTTTAATATACTCTTTTTAAAGAGTACTTAAAGTAACTGGACACTCTTTAAAATTATATCTTGCAAATGTTTAGCTTATCACAATTATTATGTTCAAGACACACTCCTAATCTTAAGAAAGGAAAATTCTGAAGGTAAAAGCACATCTGAAGCAAATATACAGCAGTATCCCTCAGGCAGCAAGTGTTTTTAAGACCACAACACAATAACTGAGTCCCAAATGCAGTCAGAGGCATATTGTATCTTTTCAGATAAATTCTTAAAATGCTAAGGAAATGGTGAGCATTGGTGATAACACTAGAGAGATCATGCACGAAATTCTGATCCTATTAGTCAATGGCAAAACTCCCATTAACTTAACTAGAGCCAGGATTTCACCCAAAGTTTGTTTCAAAATTGTTAGCAATTTTGAATGCTGTCCAGGCCACATAACTCATATCACATGCAGTACCTGAGCTACATCTTGCACAAAGAAATGTCCAAATTTTCTGAATCTGTTAAAACGCCCTTAAATTAAACACTCATAATCTTCTCTTTCCATCCTTTCCCATAACAAACAGAAACTAGAGGGACATTGAATTCAAGTAGTTAGCTTAAAACAAAGGTGAGGTGGCCTGGTGTAGGGATCTGCTCAGTTGGTTCCTCACCGTCAGTTTTTCCATTCTCAGAGACGGAGAATTTTAGGCCTTTCTCTGAGGCAGATACTGTATTCATTTGGCCTTATAACAGTGGAAGATAAAATCTGAGATACATTTATGATGGTTTTGTGCTTAAGGTACTGTATAGGGACATATGAAAACTAGGTTTTGTTTTTAGCTCTACCTCAGACTTTCTGTGTGACCGTGGGCAAGTCGCTTAGGCCCAGATTTTTAAAGATATTTAGGCACTGCACTGTTGAGAATTGTAGGGCCAAAGTCTTGTTTTTAAAGGTGACTTAGGCACTGAGGAGCCTAAATCTCATTGAAAGTCAATAGGATTTAGGCTTCTGGCTCCTAGGTCACTTAGATGCTTTTGAAAATATTACTACAGATCTCACCATCATCTCAAATTCCTTGGTCCATCAAAGTTTCTTTGTCTTTGTTTTCTAATTTCGGGACTGCAGTTCACCAATGACTATTCCTGGACACGAGGAGAGTTAATAAAACAGCTCTAGGCAGCTTACATAGCTTTTACTCACACAAAACTCAGGTAGGCTTAGCCAGGATGCATCTTTTATAAAGCCATCTTCAAATTTTTGGATGCATGATGGAAAGTGAGGGAGTCCATCTTTCCAGTTGGTCTGACCTAGTTGGGACTATGTAACAAGCTAAAAGTATGCAAAAGGGGAGGTATAACTTACACAAATGTTGTTTCATGATTGCAGTTTCCAATCCTTTTATAGGTAGGTTCAAAATCTTGGGTGAAGTCCTTTTAGGATGAGTAATATTTTCTCTTCAATAACATCTCCTAATATTAAAGATTTGAAGCATGACCATTTTATGATCTTTTAATTTGTTCTGCATAGGAGGTCTTCTGTACAAAATGGTTGAAATTTATATGCTCTTATTCCTATTGTTTTGGCTTAGAAAGCACAAAACAGAAGTTGATCTGACCAAGTAAACCTGTGTTACTGAAAGTGAAAAGCAGTGCTGAGTTGTCTCCCAGTTTGGGCTTGTTAGCCAGAGGGTTTGTTCAGAAGCCATGATAAGTGATTGTAACAAAGCTTTATAAATCTGTTTGAAACACATGAAACAGACCATATTCAGATAGGTTAAAAGGGCAATAGACAGACCTGACAAGAATTAAGGGGGATGAGTGCATGTGTATAGTAAGTAGTAACCCTTTTAGTCCTCTTTTTCTGAATTATTCTCCCAAAATCTTTATGGTATTAGTAAAGAGTATGTTTGAATTCTAAGGCCCAGAGTGTTGGTTCTTAATCTGTGAGTGACCCGTATACAGGAATTTAATATGACTGAGTATTGGACTGTGTTCTCAGCATTTTCAGGTCTGTGGGAATCCAGGTATCCGGAGAAAAGACCCCCTCAAACTACTAAAAGTGTCTACAGAAATATGTTACAAACAAAACTGGGTGGTCAATAAGGAATAATTGTTATTACAGATGACTTCTGTAATGGATGAAATAATGATCCATTGAAAAGATTTTTAACTCATTTAAAACTGTTGGTTTTCACAACTGTTAGTAATAATGACCAGATTAGAGATTACTTTTTATTTGTCTATAAGGTAAAGTGCACACTGTACGAGACATTTCATCAGTAATTAGGAGAACAAACCACATGGTAAATTTAACCATGGGAAAATGTTTTTCCCTCCAGAAAGGGTTCTTTTTTCTTATACCCTAAAAAGAAGGGGGGGTGGGGGGTGGAAGTTAGGTTGGGGAAAAAAACTGCCAGCATCCCACCAGAGACAGGAGAAAGAAACAGAGACCAGCTCTTTACATCACACCAAAGGTGGGAATGTATCTATTCTTTCTGTATGCTGCATTAATCTCTGAGTGATAATCTTTGATTAAATAATTTCAATTGAGCCTGTTGTTTCAGTCTTGAATACTTAACAGACATCCAACACACACACACATGAAACATACAATACTTGTTAATACACAGAATAATTTGTTGCTGGTCTAAGGCTTCAGAAATATAATCATAGAATCCTTGTTCCTTTTTTGTTTTTGACAATATTTTCTATTTTATTTACATATTTTTACAGATTTTCTGTATTTGTTTTCATCTAGGTATTTCTCTTTTTTGGTCAATTTCACCTCTTTTGGAATTGAGATTAGGTCTGTATGCTCAGAAGGCAGCCATTTATAAGCAGTCCACTAGGGAAAAATATAATAGTGAACCCTTTAAAAAACAAACAAACAAACAACCCATACTGTTTGCTCAAAGAAGTGACCTACACACTTTTCTCACATGACAATCAAGAAGAAATGGCCCACACAGTGTATTATAAATTGAGTCCTTAGAAAAATAATATTGCTATTTTAAAAATATTTTGACGTTCCTTAAAAGCACTGCATTATCTTCAGACACAGCTAACATCCAGCTGCAAAATACATTTTCAAAGAAGCTGGCATCTTCTCCTGTGCTCTATTTGTCAAAGGATCATGTTGTATTTGGGTTTTTGAGTCTCAACAAAGCTGTCTTTTGAGAATAATACTTAAAACCCTGTGATAAAGTGTTACAGCTACAGTTATCAAGTAATAAAGCTCATTCTCTCAGCCAAGTTACTTTTAAAAAATACCAACAACAAGAATTATCACCTTCCAAATTCAAAAGAGTATTTACAAATAATGCCATTTATATAATACCTCCTATCTAGGCATTTCTTTCCAAATACTTTGCAAACATTAATTAACTAAGCCTCACAGTACGGTAAATTGGTCAGATCCTGCAACCTTTGAAGTAAATGTTAAAATTTTTATGGAGTTTATTGAGAGCAAGAGCGCAGGTCCAGTATTATTATCCCCATCTCACATATAGGGAAACTCAGTCCAAATTTTGCACTGATGTAAGCAAACACAAATAGAGTTATTATTAATGAGGAATTTTGATGCTCCGTGTAGATACTTGAGGATCCCCCCTCAGAGCAATTTTATAGAAACCCTAGGCTGATGGATAAAACAAACAAACAAATAAATAAATAAATAAAAGGAAACTAGGCCAACAGCCAGACAAGTTTTATCTCTTTGCTATATTCTAATATTGCTTTGCACCGTCCCACTTAGAGGCCAGTATGCAGTTTCTTATGGCAGCCCAAGCCAAAGTAGACGTAGAAGAGTTTGGAATCCCTGGATTCCCTAGAACTACACCTTGAAATTTCATGGGATTGACTAGTCCTTCATCCTTCAGAGGCTATGAAACATAATCCAGTTTATTATATGTGGTGTTTGATGAGACCTTCTAAACCAAGGTCCTGCCTGCTCTGCATGGCTCGAAAGATCAAATGGCATTTTCTGTAACAGCAGGGACAACAATTTCCCATGTTTGCTCCCAGCTGTTCTGTAGAGTGCTATACATGTTGACATCTTAATGGTATGTACACAAGACCAAATTCAGCCAGGGTGCAAATCCATTTATACTTGCTTACTTGATGGCAAAATTCGGTCTATAGTTTTCAAAGCATGTCCTTAGAATGAAATGTTATATAAATATAAAATCTGCAAATGGCAAATCTGTATTACTGATTTAGGAAGAAAGGTAAAAATGGAGCCCTTAAAGCGCAACTGTGTAGAAAGCATGAGACATTATTTAAAATTAGGATCTGTCTTTGGAATTATTCTCACCCTTTTTGTAGATTAATGTTTATTACACTGTGTCTTCTGCTTAAAGATTAAGATTACATTCAGGATACATTTATTTTTTTATATTCTTATGGCATGAAGTATTATAGAATGTTTCATAAAAACTCTGGTAGTACATAAATCCCACCGAAAATACAGTTTTAAAGAATTATACATTAAACAGTATAAATTGCTCTTTTTTTCTCCCTAAGTAATGCTAATTAACACAGCATGTTTCATAGCCTACAAAAATGTTGTAGTTCAAATAAATTCAAATGATAAAAAAATCAGGATGAAAAACAATTCTTTCATCTGTAGAATATATTATGTTCAAATTCACATTAAAAATCCATTTTAATAACGCTTTAATCTGTAGAAATAAACTTTTAATTAGATGATTATTTTCATCTCTCAGAGGTAAATACAAGATAATGCTATTCAGAATCCATTAGCTATACACTTTTCAGTGATAAAACAAATAAGTATCAAACACAATGCTGTTCCATATGTAAGATGCAATACAGCTACTGTTACTATGGGAGGAAAAAGTAATCTAAGATCAATCTTGTTAGTGTTTTGCCAGTGGACATTAATGCAAATGTTTCAATATTCAGGCAGACAATTAGGTTATCAAATGTCAATGGCTGTTAGACCTTTCCCATATTTTACTAACTTGGGGATTACTCATTTTTGAATATATTGTTTCACTTCATACTGAACATCTCACGGAGGGTTCCTACCTTTGACTCTCACCAAACATGTAAAGATCAGGGAACTTTTTTGATGCTAGTGAAAATGCTGGTCTTTGGACTGGTGGTAGTGAGGGTTTGCAAAACCAGTGCATTCTCTTAACTTCTCTTGCTGGAACATCTATCTAGAAATTCAGGTTTATTCCTGGAAGTGAGTATTACTCTAGACTGATATATCTGATCCTGATGGGATCAAGAGAAATGTGTTGAAAGGAACATCAATATTTGTGCCTCTATTCAGCAAAGAACTTAAATGCAGTTGAAATGTTAAGCTGCTTACCTGCTCGTAGTTATGCATATGCTTAAGTGTTCTGATGTATTGGGCCTTCAGTCTGCTCGATAAAGGGGGCCTACCATATCAGCTCTCCGTTGCTGGGGCCACTGCTGATTTCTGTGTTATAAATAATAAATGCAAACTGGTTTACTCTCACTGATCTTGATGCTGCAAGATCCAGCAAAATACTTAAGTTTTTAACTTTGAGTAGATAATAGTCCGATTCGACTTCATGCTTAAAGTTGAGCAAATGTTTAAATGCTTTCTGGATCAGGGTCAGAGTGCTTAGTGCGCCTTGCAGGATTAAGCCCATGACTAATTATGTTTGAGGAAAAAGTTATGTGCCCCAGGAACATCCCTGAGTTATGCCTGCATTCTGGGCATTATGTGTGCAGATGTGTGTACACACTTATTCATGTGTTGACCTGTCTGTGAAACATTCGTTTCTCATTTCCTGCTGTTTTATTGACAAAGCCCTTTATTATTGTTTTATTTATCTTTAGTTCCTTCAGTTAAGTCTACAGGTGATCTACAGTTAGGTGGTTTAGTAGTTAGGTCCTCAGTAAATGTATGCAAGTAGGGTTTGGGGTAAGGTTGGACACTTTCACTATGGGTCTGTTCAGTGCCCACTGAAGTCGATGAGTGTCTTTCGGGTAATTTCAGTGGGCATGAGATCAGGCCCCAAAGAAAAATCTCCAGGTTCTCCTGATAAGAGAAACTCCATAACACTGTGGAATTTGCTGCCTTTACTAACTGAGTGTCAGCATCTTCAAAAAGAAAAGGAGTACTTGTGGCACCTTAGAGACTAACCAATTTATTTGAGCATAAGCTTTGGATTTGTGCTGGAAATGGCCCAACTTGATTATCATACACATTGTAAGGAGAGTGATCACTTTAGATAAGCTATTAGCAGCAGGAGAGTGGGGTGGGAGGAGGTATTTTTTCATGCTTTGTGTGTATATAAAAAGATCTTCCACACTTTCCACAGTATGCATCCGATGAAGTGAGCTGTAGCTCACGAAAGCTTATGCTCAAACAAATTAGTTGGTCTCTAAGGTGCCACAAGTACTCCTTTTCTTTTTGCGAATACAGACTAACACGGCTGTTACTCTGAAACCTAGCATCTTCAAACAAGACCTTCCCACAGCTCCCGTTGGCCGGGAATGGTGAACCGTGGCCACTGGGAGCTGCAGGGCGCCGTGCCTGCAGATGGTCAATGTAAACAAAATGTCTCACAACCTGCCTGTGGATTACCCTGATGGCCTGTGTGCCTAAGGTTGCTGACTCCTGTTGTAGACCATGTGAATGAGCCTTGGTATAGATTTCTAGATGGAAAGATCAATCTTCTTCTAAAGTTCAGAGGGTTAGCTGGTCTCCTATCTATGTGCTTCCCTTTCCATAACACAGCCATTTGCCTTTCCCTTTCCTAACTTGTTTCCTGTTTTCAATTTCTGTAATCCCCTGCTTTTTCATCCTAATCCCCAGAAGGCCTTGTGTTTGACGCTTTCTTTGGACTTGCATCCATGCTCATTGAAGACAATAGCAAAGCTCCCATTAACTAGAATGGTAAGGATCAGGGACTCTGATAGATTCTTTCTAGGATTCCTCCCATCCACCTCCCTTCTTGGAGATCAGAATTACTTACAAATACACCAGCCTCACAACTCCTAAAACTGGAGAACTGTAACTGCTGTAGCAGAAATTGTCTCTCTGATATGAGACCAGAAGTGAATGTCAGCAAAGATAGGAAGCTCGTGGCACACTGGGATGGGGGGAGGTGAGGGAGACTAGTCTGAAATATTTATATTAGAAAAAAAAATCTTTGGTTGGGTTTGAGATTTGATCTTGGGTTTGACTCTAGACCTTACATTTTTTTATGAACTCGTTTACAAGACTCTCTAGACACTCAATGTGTTCAAACATTTATTTTACAATGGGAATCGCCAGGATGCAGATGCCATTAAAAAAAAAAAAAAGGCTAGTGAGTAGCTTATTACTTGAATTTTGCTGCGGTGGGACAAAGCTTTTGAAGACTGATCCATGTTTCAAAGATAATTAATAAAATTATTCTTCACAAGCAGCTTTATTTCATTCATATTCCATTTGGACAAGAGTCTTTTTCTGAAGTGTTTTTTTCCTGTAATCAGACTAACCAAGCTATGGGTTATCTTGTCCAGTCTTCTATGTCTGAATGGTTCCCTGTTCCAGGGATTTCTGACTACTGTCTTAGTTGGTCTGGTAGTTAAAGGGTCTATTTCAAACCTCACATCAGTTTTTTTTTTTTTTAAAAACCTACCTTCCTTTGTAATTAAGTAAGAGCTGGCCAAGATACAGTACTCAGTAAGTGCTGGAAATTCCACCAAATTTTTAAGTAATGATGTTAATATCTGATATTTAAAATATTGAAAAAGCAGGATGATGCTACAAAACTACTGAGATATTAACTTGATACACATTATTTTCATAAAATTCATATGAATGTCTATTTTTGTTCAAAGGAATGCAACAATTTTTTTTGTGAGAGATCAAAACTTCTTAGTTACTGCATTTACTTATGAGGACAATTATGACACTAGTTCATAAAAACAAATGCACTCTGAGGACCAATGTTTCAGACCTTTAGAAATACTGTTCATTAGCTTTGCTAATCTTTAGTTGCGTGCCAGATCCGAGAAATAGTCCCACTTAGAGCACTTACTGAATCTTATTTATGATCTTGAGACACCTTCTTGGATACTTACAATTCCAATTAATATTAATCCCTCTGTTACTTTGTTATCCTGTTCATGTGTTAACACTTGTAACTCAGTGCAAATTGGTATTTAAAAACCAGATATGGTCTCTGGTAACACACTCAGGTACAATAAGTATCTTTCGTAGTAATCAAAGTGGTAAAAATAGGGTATCCTCAAACCTGATGTTCCAGCTTCTTGCAAGGTTGCCCTGGCAGATGTTTCTCACTATAATGCAGCATTTATTTTTTTTTTGTAAATGAAATGCAGTGGCTGACTGCAGTTTTATGTGTAGCCCATTCACAATTATGCAATGTCAATTAGACTATACTACCATACATGCCATTATAACAGTCGTAAATTACAGGGTGTGCAGTTTTTAAATAATTGACAGTTACCATGTAATAACAAAAGGTCTATTGTAATTACTATGTTATAACATATTTTGTTTATTTTCCCTACGTAGATGGCTCTCACTACAGCCAGCACTCTGTTATATCCTTTATTTCTTATTGAAATAACTAATTAAATTGCCATTAGTTTTTAATGCAATGTAGTTACACATAATGTGCATTTCAGTAATCAGTTAGAAATCTAAATGGCCTTGTTTCTTTATGATTATATTATTCACACATAATAAAAATGATCATGATCTTTATCACAACTAACATGAGCACATACTGTATAAGTGGAAACATGAAACAATGTAAACAGCTTCTAAATAGATTAACTGTATCTTCAGTCCTTTTATAGTTTACCTTTTGAGCTTCTTGGTCTGAGGTTCTTACTCTGAAAGGGAGTGATTTTTTTTTTTAATCTCTAATACATGCAAGCAAAGTATCAACTAAAATGAACTGAAGTTATTTTATACTGGTTTAGATACAAAATATAAAATCATCCATTTCTGAAAATTCCCTAATACATTATCTTTGATTTCCAACCCTATTAACCATACAATATATGTTCATTCTGTCACCACTAGAGCTGATCCGCTTGGTCAGCATTTTTTGTTCAACTCTGTTTTATTTGCTTATGTTAATAGGTTCTTTTTTGTGCTTGGAAGGTAAAACTTGTAAGCAGTGGCCAAGTTCTAGACAGGAAATGATATTAAGCAATTATTTTTTATCACAATGAAGTGAAACAAAAACATAGACTGTTTTTTCCAAGCAACCTTTCAGTGACATTGTTTAAAAAACTGAATAGCAAGAATGCCTTATAAAATACATGACAAACTATTCAATTACATTTAAAGGATGAGCTATCATGCCAGCCCTATGCAGGGAGTTGACCTGCAGCCACCTACGTACAGGGTTGCAGTACCTACTCCTCTGAACAGTCCAATTGAAATCATTGAGACAAATCGAGGCAGTAAGCACAATGCCCAGCAATAACTGTTTTAAAGATAAAGCAGCAGTTTGTAATTAACAGTCTCGAGTGAGAGACTATCAGCCTCCTGAGGTAGAGGAACAATAGACTGGCAATTTAGGCAGCTTTGTGCAGGTTAGCAGATATACCATCAACATTATGATCGAGGAGGAGGAGTCATTTGGACACCTGCTGTATTGCACTTCTTCTCTGAGGACCTGGTGCTGAGAGGCCAATAGCAAGAAAGAGATGCCATCAAAGTTGAAGTGAAAGGATAATGCTTAATTAAAAATCTTGATGTACACCTACTGTATCTTACCTGCTAAAACAAATCACTGCATCACCGATTTTTCACTATCCTAAAGTCTTCCAATCCATCCCACATCCTTCATTCCATCAGCTGCTTTATGACTCCCACTTGGACAATAAAAGACCATATAAAACTTTATTTAAATTCACTATGCAGTATCATCTTGATTCATCTTCATGAACACTGGGGAGCAGCTGGGTAACACGCAAAACCTCTTCATTATTTAATGTCAGAACTACATTGAAAACCTGTAGTCCACTCCATTCCCTCGTTACTGACATGCACAAACACCAGGAGTTGAAGTCTAAATAGTTCAATTACAGAGACTATAGAATTGACCTAAATAAGCAGGAAAATCCCTATGTAGTGTAGGGTGTTTTATTTTTAATGGGAAAAAGTCACATTAGCTGCATAGAATTTGAATATATGGTCACCTCAGTTATAGGGGGGAAAGTGATAAAGAGAAATAATAATGGAACAATTACCCAAGAGAATTTATTTTAATAAGATGGCTACTGATGTCCATTTCTGAAATTTCACTCTGATTATAATAATTAAAGGTCATGAGAGAACATTTGTTCCAAGGAGGTATAAAGTTGAGGTGGTAAACTGGGACTATAAACCTGGAGTCTGATAGAAATACAAGTTCATGGTGCAGAACTAGCAGTTCTATGATTTTTATAGCCCCTGTTTTAATCACAGGACTTATTCTGTTTCATAACTCTAAACTCCATTAACCAGCCAAGATTGGTGGTTTCATAATCTAGGTATTGAACTGAAGTCAGGAAATGTGCAAAATGAGATCATCCAAGTCATCATTATCTAAAAAACGGAAGCTCCTTATAATTTTAAACTGCTTTTTTTTATTCCATTTTCAAAATCTTAATCCGACCTTACAGGCAATGGAACTGTGGTAGTCAATATGCTAATAACAGAGACAAACAGCATTAAAATTGTGCCAGGGAATGCCTAGAAAAGCAACTTTTCTTCTGAAGTTACTGCAGTGTCCTAATGAACCAGAACAAAAGTTGCTGTGAATATCTAGAATGATATAGGATTTGAAAATTGGAAATTCACATGCTGTGGGGGAAACATCAAGAAATAAGTTCACTTGAAACAAAGCATGACTTTTGTGCTTTTCCAGCTCTATTATCATGGCTGGTCTGATGATACATGGGATAACACAGTGGGCCTGATTCTACTGTTTGCATCAGGGTAAATCAAGAGTAATTCCATTGAAATCACATGGGGGTAAAATACATATAAAAGAGCCAACTATGGCTCAATAGGAAGATATTCCCTCCCTCCCTTTCCCTCCCACCCCCCTCCCTGAGGTGCCTATGGCTAGAAAATGTCTCTAATTGCTGTGCCATTGCAACTGTAATCATCATACACATGCAAGGTTGTATAGATAGTTGTCATGGACCCACCAGAGTAAGACGGACAGGACATGAGCAATGTGGTTTAACTAGGCTGCAACTTTTTTTTACTTAACACATCTGGGAAGTATCAAGCAATGACTCATCCAGTGCAGGCCATCCTTCCTTTGTAAACAGTTCAACATGGGGAGGGCTGCTGTCAGATCCCCACCCATCTATTCCACCTGTTCCCAGAACTGTAGCTGGGACTTAACCACCTTCCCCTGGTTATCAGGGTTGAGGGGGTGTGAAAGAGGGTGTTGTCACCTCACTGTACCAGATGTTAGGAGCGCTAACCCCATTCCCCTCTTCTTCTAGGAGCACCAATCTCATTGCCTTTCATCTCCTAATCTGTTTCCAATCCCAATGTATTAGCGACCTGGAGCCCTTATTGACCTGCACTGACACCTGTCAAGTTGCAGCAAAAATGAATCTTACAATCTAATCTACCCACCATGTCTTTGGGAAGGGAAAGTGGAGAAAACCCACATGGCCAGGACAATATGGTAGTGATGGAAAAATTCCTTCCCAGCCCCCAAAAGGTGACTAGCATGATGCTCACAGCATGGTCCAGAGGCTTGGGCCAATTCTAATCCCAGGGCGGGTTTCTTCTCAGCACAGAATGGCACCTTTGGGCCAGCGAAAGGACTTACAAATCTTCCCCTTGGGTACACAGGAGCCAATAGTCTTATCCTGGACCTTTCTACCCAACCAAGCAGTCATCAAGTCTCTGCTACTCCAGGCCACAAGGGTTGGGAAAAGTACATTCCTTAAAGGGGCCACAGGTTTTCTTCCCCTTCCGGCTGGCTCTGACCATGCCTCCCCACTTCTGAGGCTGCTGGGTGACATTTCCTGGCTACGACTGAAGCCATAGAATATAATGTATAGTATCCTTTAAGGGTTCATAGCGCTCAGTTAAATACTCTGAGCAGCCCTTATTCAAGCTAAACTTGTTGAATCAAGGCAATGTTTTGTCTGAGTAGAGACTGCAAGATGAAATTTTAAGGACAACAAGATTAGCTCTTTCTAGAAGTGATATCAGTTGCATGGAAACCCACTTCTGCACACTTGTGGTTTCTCTCAATTTATTTTTCTCAAGCTGCAGTCAATTTTTCTGACATGATTTTCCCTCAAGTTTAATTGAGTCAGTGAATAGATACAAAGAAGAGAGATTTTTATTTGTCTCCTGCAGAGGTGCTAATAGGAAAGAAGACAATTTTCACTTGATTTATATATATGTAAATATAAAACGAGATTTCTGCAGAAAGCTCAACCTTATGTAGAGTACTTCTGTGAGGGACACAGGTCTTATTAAAACAGAAACTTTCATTGTAAATTACAGTGCAAAGGTTGGATCTGAAGAAGTGATCAGCATAATTTCTTCAAGTGATTTCACATGTTCATTCCACTGTAGGTGTGTGCATGCCTCAGGCACAGTTGTCGGAGATTTTTCCCTCAGCAATACCCAGTCAGGTGGTGTGAGGGCCCTCTTTTTCTTCATGCCAATGCACGCAAGCATAAAAGGAAGAGCCATCCTGACCCCTCCCCCCAGTTCCTTCCTTCCACCTCTGATGGTTGTTAGAGCTGCTATGCTTGTGTTTGCAAGTCCTACACTCTTTAGTGTAAAGAGTACCTTTTGTGCCAGTTTGAGGTTAGTTTAGAGATTTTGTACATAGTTTAGATATGAGTAACTTTAGATTAGTATTTGGTAGTGTGGATTCCCTGGTTACCATTTGGGTGTCGGTACCAGCAGCAGAATCATGCTTCGTTCTCCTGACTTCAAGTTCTATCACTCATGTAACAAGTCTATGCCAGTGAATGACTATCACCCCAGCTGCCTTAAGTGTCTGGGGGAGGAACATGTGAGTGATAACTGTCACATTTGTAGGGGGTTCAAACCCCACCCAAAGAAAGAAAGGGCAGCCAGACTCAAATATCTGCTCATGGAGTCTGTTTTGCCCGTTGGATCCTTCCCACTCAGAGTGGGTACCAAGTATGTGCACATTTCTTAGGAGTGCACCCTCTGATCTGAATGAGCCAAGAGCCAGATCTCTGTTGTTCTAAGGGAGTGCAGGAAGTTCTTCTTCATAGTAGAAAGCCTTTAACTCGGACTATTTACCATGCTAAATGGAAAAGATTCCATTTGGTCCATACCGAAAGGCATTTACCTGTCTTGAGCTCCTAGTCCAATATATAGTGTTTATAAAACAAAGAGCATTAACTATTAGTTTCATCAGAGACCACCTGGTGGCTATCTCAGCTTTCCACCTGGCCATGGATAAATGCTGTTTTTCCCCCACAAATCCTATGTCCATCAGGGTTCTGAAAGTGGACAGCTATCTAGAGGTACGCAGCCCTCTTCCCCCATTAAACTTACATTTAGTTCTAGCATAGTTGATGAGTTCCTCATTTGAGCCTGTTCTCTGTAATACCTTTCTGTGAAGGTGGTTTTCTTGGTTGCTGTTGCTTTGGCCAGAAGAGCAGGGGAATTGCTAGTCTTAATATCAGAACCTCCTTGTATGATCTTCTTTAGAGATAAGGTTTAACTTCAGCTTCACCCAAACTTCCTGCCTAAAGTGGTTTTCATTTCCACATTAACTAAGCAATTTGCTTGCTTTCTTCTTTGCAAAGCCTCATTCAGTTAAAAGAAAAGTAAAGTTTCAGTCTCTCAATGTTAGAAGAGCTTTAAGCTTTTTACCTGGATTAGGTTAGGTCATTTAAGTCTCTCAGAACTGTTTATTGCGGTTTCAGACAGAATTAAGGGTCATCCAGACTCCACCCAAAGGATCTGTTCCTGGATTTCTAGCTGTATTTCTATGTTACCAATTGGCTGGTAATGCTCCCCAAATAGAGTGTTGCCTCATTCGACCAGATCACAGGCAGCTTCCACAATCCTTCTGACTCATATACCCAGCTTGGACATTTGTAAGACAGCACGCTGGTCATGGATCCGTATGCTTCCCTCTCACTATGCTGCCTCTCATCAATCTAGAGATGATGCCAGATTTAAGTAAACTCCAAGCCCTCCTCCAGTTCGAACTGCTTGAGGACATGTGCAATCGCTTGAAGAAGAAACCATTACTAACCCTCCCTTCTTTCCTTCTGTATTGGAGTCTTTCTGGTAGGAAGGAACTGAGGAGGTCTGGGGACAGCTCCACCCTTTATACTTGGGTGCAGCTATGGGAGACATCAAAGGGTTCTCTCACTGCCCTGCCAGGTACTGCTGAGGGAAAAATCTCCTACAACTCTGCACAAGGTGCTCACATTCCTAGAGTGGAATGGACATGTGCAGCACATCTTGGAGAACAACAGTTACAGAAGAAGTTTAGTAACCTTTTCCGACAGATTCATGATGGAATTACAAAACAAAAATAATTGTAACCCAGATGCCATATTGTTTGCCTGCTTAGGGATTTTAGCTAGCTACTTACTAACAGCTGCAAACGCACATTAGGCAATTCACTTTCACTACACTTCCAAATCTCTCTTAAAATGTGCCAAATTAAATGTTCCACATGTTGAGGTTTCATCCTGTAGAAATTCACATTTTATATGTAGGAAAATTAACCATGTCCGAGCACTAGGAAACTGCCCACATCCCAGGGGAACATAATCTTATGGACTAGCTAATTTACAAGGTTTTGAAAGTACCATTGGGCACTGGTGCTGTGCAAGAGGGTGGTGTCTGTGGACACAGGGAAGAAGAGCTGGGTTAGAATTCCTTCCTGCTGTGAGCCTCATCTTGCTGTCCTAAAACTGGTCAGACTATCTTACAATGAGAGCCACTACCCTTGCTCCCAGCTTTGCCTCCTCCCTCTGCCCAGAAAATTGCAAGGAAAGGAGGATTAGCATGTGATTGCAATAAAAGCAAAGTGGACAGGATCTTATTGGCATATTTAGTCCGTATGTGTGGCATGACCCCCTTTTCCTGAGCTCATCCAAAAGGCCCCCACACTGTCTACATTTGTCCCACTTCTGCCATGCTGCCTGCAGTGAATCAAGTTCACTTGTATATAAATGGACTGTTGTTATTCCCCTTTCTCTGACTTCTACTCGTTTGTCATAGATTGTGAGCTTCTCAGAACAAGGACCATTTTGAAGCTTTTGGAAAGTGTCTAGTACCTAGCTGAGGCTCGTACAAATACAGAACAGTGTTATGGGATCACTTAAACCTTGCTATTATGCATCAAGCATAACCATAATCTTTCATTCAGGATAAATGTAAAGAAGACATTGTAAAGAAAAAGCTGAAGCAAAGTAGTAGCACCCAAAGCAAAAGAACATGTAAAAGCTTGAGTAGAAACTGAATCATATGGCCCATGAGGTTTCAAATGGAGAGTCTAGGGTTTGGATTGATGGGAGTGTCTGTGTTGGGGAAGCTACACCTGTGGGAATTCTGTGGAAAAAAAATTAAAATTCTGCATAAAATATTTTAAAATGCTGCAAAATTCTGCATGTTTTACTTGTCAAAATAACACAATATAATCATACCAGTTTCAATTATTTTTGGTCATTTATTTCAAAATACTTGTCAGCAAGTATGTCTGTAACAATACAGAAAACAAAAAAGATTCAGGAAATGTTTTTTGACAAAAAGATTCTTTACTAGGCATATTAATACAGAGATCTGGATAATAATTCATTTAAACTACAGTACAAAACAGTATTTCCCACACCCCTCAGAAGCATTACAAAATTTTGGGGGAGTCAGGCGTAACAGAGGAGCTGAGGGAGAGGGAAGTAAATTACTGGGAAGGAGCCTGGGTGTGAACTTGGAGGGTTGTTGGGTATGCATGGGAAAAGTATGGAACAGGTTATTTTGGGGGCAGGGAGGATTGTTAGGGAGCTTCCCCCATACAGACCCAGGCTGACCCCTAGCCTCTCCCATTCAGTCAGGCACATCTGCTCCTTTCCCCAAGTATGTCTCCAGCCCTATGTGTCCTTGCACCACCTGGCCACGTGTCCCTCCACCCCCACTCAGACACCTACTCTCACCATCCCCATGTAGCCCTGCACGTCCTTCCCCTGTCCCCATGTGTCTCTGTGACTCCCACTTAGCCACCCTCTATTCCTTTGTAGCTCTGAACCCCCTCCCCCATCACCATGTGGCCCTGTGCCTCCACTCCCCCTGTGTCCCTGTGCCTCCGTTCCCATTCAGTCCCTGCACAGTCTGTCCTTCCTCCACTAGCCCTCATGAACCCCTGTCTGACCCACGCCCCCAGCATCCCACACTGTCTGTCTCTCCATAGCCCCTGTCTCCTGACCTGGCCTGACAGGCTCTGCAGAAGTCAGGCTCTTTCTCTTCCTAGTTGGCTGGGAGCTGCTGCTGTGTTCTATTGCCACAGTGCCCTCCGGTGGACAAAAGGTGGAACTGCAGCAACATTTTGGCAGAAGCTTTTTCTGTGAAAAAAATATGGATGGTTCATTAAGTATGCATGCACGCAGTAGTGCAGAATTCCCCCAGGAGTAGGGAATGGGAGGCATCCAGAAAGCCAAGCAGATAGTAACAGAAGTGATAGTGCTGTGGCCCTGAGAGAAAGCTGGATGGAAAGGCAGCTTTTGGCACAGTGAGCAAATAAACTGTCTTTTGCTGTTTGATTCCTACTATGTTCAGGGAAACAGAACTTTATGTAAAATCTTTGTAAATAAAGAAAATTGCATCAAAAATACCTTACTCTAAATTTCTCCTCCCAGTTGGAACAACCTACAAGTCTCTGAATTTTCAGATAGCTGCTCCGGTCAAAAAGATCAGCAAAAATTATGGAATTCAAAGCATCTCTGAAGTTGAGAGCAGGATGGCTGCTGAAAAAGAAAGCTACGTATTTAAATATTAAAAAACTTTGATTTATGATTTGTACTGCTTCAACTCTAGGGATAAAATTCCAGGCAGCCAACCTTTCCCCAAAGGAGTAATTAACTTGAATTAGCATTTGGATAAATCTTGTATTTAAGTCATCATTTGCAAGCTAGGGTCACAGATCCTCCCCACTTCTGTCCTGCCCCTGCACTCCATCTCCCTGGTAAAATAAAGATACTTGACTTTACATATTGGAGAGTCACCAAAACAGAAAAACAATGAAGAGTCCGGTGGCACCTTAAAGACTAACCAATTTATTTGGGCATAAGCTTTCATGTGTAAAAAAAAAACTCTCTGAAGTGGGTTTTTTAGTCATGAAAGCTTATGCTCAAATAAATCTGTTAGTCTTTAAGATGCCACCAGTCTCCTCATTGTTTTTGTGGATACAGACGAACATGGCTACCCCTCTGATACTTAGTACCAAAACAGAAATGCTCTCCCCTCTTCATAAGCTGTTCCACACAATTTTTAGTGTTGGATACTGCGTGCCAAAACAATCTTGTAACTTAACTTCAGAATTAATTCAAATGCTTTCTTCACATTCTTCAGTTATTACAGGGTCAACTATTTCTTAGTTGGTTTTGTGCAATATCCAAGCAGTTTTCTTTCCAGGAACTACCAATGAATGCACCCAAATTTCCACTTTATGCCCCTTTTGCTGAAAATATCTCTCTCTCTCTCTCTCTCTCTCTCTCTCTCTCTCAACAGGAGCTCCAGTTCACAAGGTTGAGGTAAAACACCAATTTCATTACTAGATTAACACTAAGTAGAAGAAAACAAAATAGCATCACACTCTTTCCAGGGATATGGTATTTGTTGTTAAGTTACTGATGAAAATGAGAATTGTTTTCTTTGAAACTGGACAGGAATTTTGATTTTTTATCTGTTTATGAATTCTGCAAGAGTGCTGTCTAAGGATTAGCAGGCCTTCCTTGTATCTCTGCCACTGACTCAGCGTGTGATATTGGAAAGGATTTCAAAAGTGGTTTCCAGTTTTGGGTCGCTCTGTTTTGATTGCCCACCTTCAGACACTGTGATCCTGATTTTCCAGTCGTACTGAACACCTACAACTTCAAGTAAAGCCAAAGGGCTCTGCATCCCTTAGTGCCTGTGAAAATCAAGCCAAAGGTATATAAAATATAGCACCAGGAAACAGAGAGGAACAAAATTGTTACGCCACTTTAAAAAATGTGACCCTTAGCTTCTTTTTGTCTTGTTCACTGCAGATAATAACACTTTCCCTACCTCACAAATGTGTTATGTGGATTAATAAATTTAATGCTTTTAAATTGCTTCAAGATCTTTGAATGGAAGGTGCTCTTATAAATACAAAGTATTAATCTAATTTATGGTATCATGCTGGGTCTAATAATAGCACTAGTAATATTATGTGCTATTTTGCCTATCATTCAAGTATCTCAAAGACTTTTACAAATTTGATTTTGGCAATCCTCACAACACCTCTATGAGGTAGGGAAATAATATTATGCCCATTTTATATTTGTACAGCTTTATCTTATATTTGTACAATTTTATGTTTGTACAATTGACTCAGTTCTACCAGAAGAAGTGAGGAATGTACAATATACTTAACCTTGTGTTCTGCATTTAGTTGCAGCTGCAGGTGTCTTTGTGAATTCTAAAGCCCATAAAAGATTGACTGTGCTAGCAGAAAGCATAACCTTATTATTAGTGGTGGTGGTGGTATTGTTGTAGTGTCTAGCGGCTGTGATCCTGTCTCAGAGCCCCACTGTGCTAGGTGCTGTTCAGACACGTAACAGAGATGTTTTCTGCCCCGCAGAGCTTACAGTAGCAGTTCTTTCCTAGTACTGTCTTTACACTGTGTAAGTGTACAGAACGGGAAAATCTGAGGTACTCAAAGTAATTCAATATGTGACCAGCTGTCATTCAGATCCATGTGGATCTAGTGTGTAGTTCTCTATGAATAAGGCTGCCCAGTTATCAATATGTATAGCTGACTTAGCCCCTCCTTCCATGATGGCAAGAATTAATTTCTTTCAGACTCACACTATTAACAGTTTAATTGAACAAAACTTCCTTAAAGGATAAACAATAGGATTTTAAGTATGCCTTTAATTATGAAACATTATAATATGACAATATCTTTATTTGCCTTTTATAGTAAACTTGGGCCTAATCCAAAGCCCATTGAAGTCAATGGGAGTCTCTTTGACTTCACTGGGCTTTGGACCCAACTCTTTGTCTTCAGTAAGAAAAATAAAGTGAGACTATATAGGCCCAGGTGAAGAAAAAGAAAACGAAAGACAATAAGTGAAGCTTAGAGAGGCAGTTTAAGTATAAGGAAATAAGGGGCCTCACAGCAGTACAATTAATATTCTGATTCATGGTAATTATTTCTGAATCCGGATTATCTACTGTATTACTCACTTCAGAAGATTAATGGTATAACTGAATTATCAGGGCCTATGAAGTAATATTAACATTTTGTGAGTTAGAGTGGTATTTTTGTACCTCATCTTCCATGCTGGAAACTTACAGCAACTTGTTCTACCATATTCAGTGGCAAGAAGCCCAATTGTTAGTATGAAATGGAGTGCAGAAGGGGTAGCTTTGCAATGTATCCTTCCATGTGTAACCTTCACCCTCAGGTTTTTGGTGATCATGAGGGATCGTGGAAATATGTTTGCCACGAAAAAATGCGGAAAAACATAGGATTTGCATTTTTACACAATATCTTCAGTTTTTACATTTTGTGCAAAAATAAAAATGTATATAGGAGAACCCCATTCATCCCGGCCTCCATTATCTGGCTATCCTTATTAACCAAACCAGGGTTGACAGCCTGAGCTTTGAGCAGTGGGGTTCCCCTGGACAGCCCTGGGCGGCAGGGCTCAGACTTCAGCTGAAGCTGCCCGGCGCTGACAATGGAAGACTTTGAACAAATGTGGGGTTCTTTTCTGTGATCAGCGCCAATGTCTGAAAGATGAAAATCTGGCTGAGATGCTGCATCACTATTTTAACAATCACGGCTAACTTAGAAAGTGAGTAATATTACTATAAAAGCAATTTTAGCTCTATTTTATGTGCATTCAAAAAAAATTGGAAAATATAGACAGAAGTGTTTGTATAGGTAAAAAATAAAAATTGCAGTTCTAACAATTTTATTTTATTATAATGATTCATGGCATTCGTAGGCTTCAAACTTGCTTTAAAATGGTTATATATCAATAAAACATTGTGTTCAACTGATACTTATGTATATTGTAACTAGGGAAACTAAAGTTCAGCATTTAATTTTAATTGAGGAAAACCATTGAGTTTTATGGTATTTTTTTTATTGGAGAACTTTGGCATTTTTATGATAGAAAACTAGGATCCCTGGTGGTCATGCTGTGTCGTGTAGCTGAATGCAATAAACATTATCGTATCAACACATCATCTAATAAAATAGTAGAGAATTGGTTATATATTAACATTTGGCTATTGGTAGCATTAAGAGGCCTTTAGGATGTGTTTATATAGGTGTGAATCTCTTCTGTCAAAATGCAATTTAAATTACCTCCTATAATAAGATTAATGTTTAAGATAGACCTAATCCACTGAAAAGACTCCATTTAGTTGTAAACGTTAAGAAGGGTATAACCAAATTATCAGAGAACATAGAGAATCCATAATTCAGTGCCCCTGGTGGGCAAAGATAACTTCCCAGGGAACTTTTTTGTATTAAATATATTTTGGGTCTCTTTCTTCCCACAGTTCTCCCAACCTTTCTTTTTATTGGAACATAAAGTATGTGCAGTTTACACACCCCATCTACTCACAGCCTGGGGATATCCTTGTCTACTAGATGAATCATTCTCTTGCAGAAACCCAGTGTGTACTGCCACTTTGATTGATGTTGACAGGACTGAGTCCCTCTAGATGAGAGAAATGAACCCCTAAAATACTCGCTACCTCTATTTTAATAGATCCTTCTATTTACCAAAGAAATATAGAACCTATAGTATTTTTTTCTAACTAATTAAAATTTCCATTTGGTATCCACTTATACCATGAATTAAAAAGTAGGATAATCAATACATCCTCATCACAGTGATTCCCAAATATCCATCCAGAATCTTTACAAATACATCAGAGAAAATGTGAATGCTTGAATTGTATACGCCAGTTCTGCAGCCGCTTCCAGACACACCATGTGAGAAAATCCTGAGCCACAGATATTGTGACCAACAGTTATAATGATGATATTTAGGCCAAGGCCCTGGGTGAAGAAACAAATGGTGATAGAATCAGGAAGGAAAAAACACACATGTTTTCTGTTATGGTAGGACAGGTTATTTGAGTAGATAAATTTAATTATAAAGTGAGGCCACACTGCTCAACTTACCAAAGCTTCCATGAAGGAAACAATATGGAACAAAGATTCAGTTGCAAGGAGCTAGAGATGCACAAATGCAGGAAGATTTATGCAATGTAGAGTTATGTTCTTAAGGCCAAAACTCCTTTACCCCTCCCCTCAAGGGGGAGAATGTGCTGTCTGTGGTGAATTACAGGAAAGTGTCTCCTTCTTTCATTTCTCCATACCCAACATCCTCTGCATCATGCTGCTACCTCTTTTTAAAACAGTCAATGATAATACGTTCATTTAAAACCCGTGGTGCATTAAGGACATTGATAAGCCGCGGCCTGTGCCCTGAAGACCTTGCAGTCCATTATATATGAGTAATATGAATTTATTCCACCCAGTTAATCAATTGCAATTTTTGCATTTTATTTTGTAAATAGGAATTTAAATCCATCTAATTTCCAATCAAATATTTCATCATATCTCTGTGTGTATACACACAGGTGTAAAGGATACAAATGTCCACCGTGAATAGTGTATATCTAATGGAGGACAAACGTAGGTTTCAGTGGAGCTTAAACCTAGGCTTTACCTGTGCATGTGTAGCTTACACACATGTGCATATTCACAGGTGTAGAAACCTCACCAAAGTTCCTGATGGACATGCCTCTAGCATGGTGAAGTCCCCAGTATGTGTAGGGACAGTGGAGTTTGTGGTGATCATTGAGCGATCACAGAGCACCATAGAGTTGGCTCTTATGCTTCCTTTCCTGCAGTCCCTGAAGGAGAGGGTCATGTCATGGACAATGAAAGTTGAAGTGTATAGTAGAACTGGCTGGACAATAGAAATCTCTTCCAGCCAAAATAAAGAAATAAAAATCACATTTTTAGAAAAAAAATCATCCTGAATTGAGACACAGGTAAAATTGTGATTTTCCTCCCCGCTCCTCCCAAAGGGATTTCGGGAAAAAAAAATTGGTTTTGGGAGAACCAAAATTGAATTTTCTAGCTGGCTGCTGCCCCTTGTCAATTTTATTTTTTAAAGTGAAATTGACAATAGCTTTGCATGTTGGCATCTGGGGAGCGGTCATTTAATTTATCTCAATAGAAATCTGAAAATTCTGGGTAATCGTTCTGACTGAAAATTCCTCACCAGCTCTCGTGAAAATCATTCCAGCAATGCCCACCTACATATGATCCTTACAGGACTGTAGCCAGCTGGCACCACTAAGAACAGCGGTTCTCAACCTTTCCAGACTACTGTGCCCCTTTCAGGAGTCTAATTTGTCTTGTGTACCCCAAGTTTCACCTCACTTAAAAACTACTTGCTTACAAAATCCTGCATAAGAATACAAAAGTGTCAAAGCACAGTATTATTGGAAATTGCTTACTTTCTCCTTTTTACCATATAATCATAAAATAAAGAAATTAGAATATAAATATTGTGCGTATATTTCAGTGTATAGTCTATAGAGCACTATAAACCAGTCATTGTATGAAATTTTAGTTTGAACTAACTTCACTAGTGCATTTTATGTAGCCTGTGGTAAAACTAGGCAAATATCTAGATGAGTTGATGTACCCCCAGGCATACACATAGCCCTGTTTGAGAACCACTGACTGAGAACAGCCCTCAGATGGCTTTAAACTGCATCAAGGCTGAAGTAGAGAATTTGGGTATAGTAACCACTTCCCTGACAGCCCACTCTCTGCCATACCCAGTGTAAGCTGATTGCAGAAGAAACTCTGCCATGCAAATTCTAGCATGCATATAGGCAAGGCATTATCTGGGTTGGTGTCCATGAAAAAGTGAAAGCTGCCTAATGACACCAGGTATATTGAACAAACAGCCTCATGTCTAATATCTAAGAGAGCCAATTACTGTTGCTTAAGACCTTTACAGCTTACCATATTTAACTCACAGCCTTATGCACGGAGGGCCGGCAGGATCAGGCCCTTTATTTGTGATGGAAATGAATCCTTTACAACTGACAAGACATCACCATATAAATAACTTAAAAAAAAAAAAAAGCAGGCATATGAAATCATTACCCCCAATCAAATTGCTGATTTTCATTTTTATTCACCAAGTACATTTAATAATATTCTCCAAAACACATTTGTAGACAGTCTGGGTAGGTGCATGCCTGAAAAAGGTCAAGGCAAAATACAAGCATACTTAACAAATATATTTTTGCACAGTGTTCATAGAAATCTTTTTTCGTTGCATAGCAACCATCTTTTTAATTACTATGTGCAATCTAGATTTTAATAATTTAATTCGTATTTTTCCCTTCCATTAAATTGTTATATCCAATAGATTTAATGAATTCAATTCTTTGCCTGTTTTAAAGTTTAAAAGTTGTTCCTCACCTTCCCACCCCCATTTCAGTATTACACTCACATTCATCTCTTCTCAAAAACAGAAGTGATAAAGATTTAGCATTGCCTAGAGAATGGATGACTTACATTTCTAGGCCCCAACTTGCAAGTTACTCCTTGTGGCTGAACCCTTGCACTTGCATGGAGTGCCAGTGAAGTCAATGGAGCGTCATGCAACCTCAAGGATGAAACTACAAGGAGGAGTTTGCAAAAGTGGGATTGAAGCCAGCATTTTCAGAAGTATCAGTAATTTGGGTGCTTAATACGCTTTTAAGATGCCTGATTTCAGAGGCTGAGTGTTGATCACTGTCTCCAAAACAGGGCCCTCTTAGGGTTGTCTCATCTTAGTTACCCAAAGTCAACATAGACTTTTGAAAAATATTGACCCTCTGCTACTTCTTATGCATCAAGCTGTTAGTGAGAACCTAAGACCTAGCAAGAAGTTAAATATTCAGTGGAATCATGAAGGATCTCCAAAAGCATTTCACAAATATAAGCAGGTGATATACAGGCCATGAACAGGAATTACTTAAATGGCTGAGGAAATGCCACTGTGTCTGGGGTGAAATGAAGCTGTTGTTTCACAGTACAGTGCAAAGCTACTTGTAATTTTAGGGTGCAAGAAAGGAAGAAATTACAGAATGTAGGCAAAATGTAGTTACTTAGTCTGGAATGTGCTTACTAGGTTGGGAAAAATGAGCACCAAAACAAAAAACAAAACAAAACAAAAAAAAAACCCACCACCAATCCCCTGAGATTTGAGGAAGAATGAAAGGATTTTATTCTCATAATAGCTTGTAAACATAAACTAGTGTCCGCTGTTCAGTAATATTGATGTTTCTGTTGCCAGGCAGTGAGTGTTTTTCCCCAGCAGGATCATCCATTTTGTGTTTGAGAAAGTATGTTGGCTGGATTCTCTGTGCGCATTTACTCTGCTCACTACTCTTCAAATTTTTAAGTCTTACAAAATGTGTCTCAGTCCCTTAAACTTTCAATGTGTAGGCATCATTTTAGGCAATACAGCATGTATTTAAGGGATTTCCCCTCCCCCCATCCAATTTTACCAATTTTGAACTTGAAGAGCATCTCAAATTTATATTCTTACTGAATTAAGTATATGGTAATCGGAATAAAGCAACACACAAAGGGCATATTGCAGTGTCCTGCTATTTTTAGCCTTGAAAATTGTTTTGCATAATGGAATATTATGGCGTGGCATGGTGTGATAGATTGGGGAGGAGGATGGTTCATATTTCTGTTTCCAAAAAAGAAATTTAGCATTTTTTTTAAATAAACTGATAAGATTTCATATAACATTATATTTTCTTTATCTTTCTTACATATGACCCAAATGTTCTTTGAAATTATCAAAGCTGTATAAAATTCTTAGAAAGTTCATCTCTTCCCCCATACGTATTCCATCCCCCACACCCACACATATAAACCTCTCACAACCCTAACAAACACAGAAATTATCAGACTAGTTATTAATTTATTTTAAAAAACACCCCTTTCATGAAATTTTTACATGTGGGATGTTAAAGCAGAAAATGTATAGCCTTCTGGCCAGAAGCAGCTTACCTCCTAGTATGAAGATAAACGTTTCACTTCAATATCTCTTTCATTATAGCATGTTTAGCTAAATGGAATTAATAAAGTACCTACTGCAGGTTTCCTGCACTGATTGCATGTGAATTTGTGGATGTTAATATTCAAGGGCATTAAAACAAAAATAAAAGAAATGAGATCCTTTCAAATAAGAAATACTTTAACGTTTGGTCTCATAAAATAAAATAAACATTATAAAAAATGAAGCCTATAAACATCAGGGAGATGGATAAGTTGACACATCATTCTGCATATCTCTGTTTAATAATATTATATTTCATTTCCCATGGTAAGACAACAGTCATTACCCAAAGCAGCCATTCGTAAACAGCCATTGTGAACAGATTGCATCCTTGTTGGTGGTATGATAATTGAAATAAGTTTACCAGTCTTTTATGAGAAAATACCAGATGTATAAAATACCTATTAATCAACTCACTCGCTTTTACAAACATCAGTTTCAGTACCGATGGCTATTAAAGAATAAATGGAATAAGAGGGGGGAAAAAAATCAGAGCATTAGTACCGTGATTCAAGTGTGCAGTGTGTTGCTTGCAGTAAATGTGGCATTGTGTTCACTGATAGACTTCTTTGGGCCAAGCTTATGGCTATTGTTTCCCACCATTCATCATTTTTTGGGTTTGGTAACTGAAGGGAATGCATTAAAATTTCCTTTATGGACAATGATCTAAAAAGCCAACTGCCAGTCAAACCCCTTCTACGTTTTTTAAATCACATTTTTTGGTGACAATTTCTGCCTCTATGTGACGGGCTGTGGGGGCACTACCGTGGTCCACAGTATACAAGGCTAATCCAGTTGCACTTTCCCCTTTTCTTGATGTCGGTGTTTGATTGGTGCGGGTGGGGCAATGCAGCTGGATTTAATGCCTTGAGTACTGGCTGCTGGAGATACAGAAGGGGCAGAAATAATAGCCAGGTGTGGAGGGCTGGGCGAATCAGTTTTGGAAATCTTTTCCTTGTTTGTTTTGCTTCTGGTTCATTTGGCTTTTGATTTTTGGCTGATTAAAGATTTGCTCTTTCTGATTCCTTTAGTGTTTGTTGCCTCTGAGTCATCCCATCAGTTTACATAAAATGTCAAGGAGTTGTGGGATTTCATACATATGTAGAAACCAAATAAGCTGGTGAAATGAGTGGTGAAACAGCAGAAGAAATGTGCTACAATGATTTATACAATGATGCCAGCAGCAACATCAGTAACAGTAGGACACTGGAGGACAGGATAAGATAAACTGTCCCTGTGCTTGAGCAAGATGCCCCATGCTGGGGGTGGGAGGTACAGGGACAGCAAGGAAGTAGACAAAGGTATAGATCTTGAAACTAGGGGTGCTGAAGGTGAAGCCCCACACACTGGCTTGAAGTTGTTTCCGTCATATACAGGGTTTACAATTTGGTTCAGTGGCTCTGAGCACCCCCACTATAAAGTTTGTTCCAGCACCCCTGGACAAAGGGGGCCAGAAGATAACTGATGCAATTCTTGAGACAAGAGCACACCAGTAGATACAAGGTCAGTGATCCTTCGGATTGTGTCATGCCTGACAGAGGAGCCTTAAATGGCCTAACAGGCAGGATGTAATGTCTTTCACTCACTTCTCAAAGCAGCCATTTTGGATTGTTGGGGTTCTCTGAGGTGGGCCATTGCCTGTGGTTCAGAGCAGACAGGTTCATTCCAAGCTATCTAACTCAGGTAGGGCACTGCAGCTCCAGGATATCTGCACAAGCAGTTGAAAGCAGATTTTCTTTAATCCTTTTGGCTGGACGTAAAGAGTGGATATTTTCCTTTGGGGAGGTAGCTACTAGCCATTAATACTGGTGGAGAACTTCAAAAGTTCCATATGTGCAGGACTGTAATCCTGTCTGGGAAACTGAGGGTCAGGACATTCAAGCCAGATGGTAAAGGGAATGCAAAACAAACAAACAAAAACACCCCACAGTTGTTCTCTCCTGAAGTTTTAGGCAGGATGGGGGGCAGGCTGACCTGTGGCTATAGGAACCATCCTAGTGGACAAAGGGCAATGCTAGATTGGGTTTGATGGGAAGCTCCATGAGTTTTTCTGTCTAATCTCTTTGGCCCAAAAGATGTGAAGAAGTGTTGCTTAAGTAAGAAAGGCATATAATGGTTGCAAAGAAGGAACCACAGAAAAATTGTGCAGCTAGTATTAGTCTGCTCTCTTGAGATGACCTTAGGAGATTCGCAGTGGAAGGTCCAGTGTATATATTTTCCTTGGTATTCAATTTCTGAACTGTGATGGACATTAACAAGTAAAATATCTTAGGATGGAATTTCCAAAAACACCTGTGGGAGTTAGGCACCCCACTTCCATTGAATTTCAATGAGTTGGTCTTAGATACTTTTGAAAACTCCATCCTTACAAATTAGAGATGGAAAAGGCCTGTTAGGTCCCCTAGACACCAATTCTGCAAATTCTTACTTGCAGGCTCAAATTTACTCATATGGGCAGTTCCCCTGAAGTCAACAGGACTACTCAAATGTTTGAAGTTAAGTATGTGTGTAAACGTTTGCAGAATTGAGGTCTGAATCAATTTCCCTTTCACAGCAGGACTGTCACATATCTAGGGTTATGTCCAACCTGTTTTTAAATTACTCAAGTTCCAGAGCTTCCCTTATGATATCTTCATACAAGTCTCACCATCAATCAGTTTGTTTTTTTCTTGAACTGTGTCCTACATTTTTATTTGTTTAGTTTCATGCCCCTTACTCCATTTTTGTATCCCCTTATACCACTGTAAACTATTCCAATCTCTTGTGTGTGTTTTGCACCTTTTAAATACATTTGGGTTTGACTAAACATCAAAGCAACTTTGAAACCACATGTTGGCAAACCAGTTAATGATGCTAAAGAAAAAGGATATTTTGGCTAAGAAAAGCCAGTGTAGAGTCTATTATGTATGTAACACAGAGTGGCCTAACCTATTATGATATTAAATCATTAAACCACAATATATCATTTCTCTTCCTGCTGCGTGACATCATTTTGGATCTGTGATCCACAACCACAGTGACTGATGACAAGTGCGGTCACTGGAAAGAAAACACAATCCCTGCAATGAATTAAATGAAAAACTAACCAGAACAGCAGTACATATTGCACTTTCAAGCCAGCTATTATGGTTTGAATCCTGGGGTGTCAGATGATGTAATAACCTGCTACAGAAAATGTAGCAGTATTGTTGCCTGACAGCTAAGACACTATACAATGTTTAATTACTCTCGGAAGTAAACTACATAGTTCAATATGCATAGTATTGGCTACTGCCATTTTAGATTCTAGTTCTTGCAGCTGTCAGGAAACGTAAACTTTATGGGTGTTTTGTTTAGGTAGGAATCCTGAGCATTTACAGATCTCTTTTCAAATTATTTTATCGTGATCTTTTTTGCCTTTCCTCTACTTCTTCTCAGCAGTCACCTCTTTTCCAGTGATAATGTCAGAATCCTAGGCTGACTTTTTAGGTTATATCAATGGAAATTTGAACCCAGAAGAAGTGAGATGCAATATTAAATATACACTAAAAGCCTACCTGAGTCACTTCTGCCTTTTGTAAGCATTTAAGCCGAAAATAAACTCTAATGTGGTCACAAAATGGTCACTTTGGGTGCTTAAATTCCACCTTCTGTGATGCCCTCTAAAGCTTTTTTAGAGATTTCAGAAAGGCACATACTGCTTTCTTACATCAACAGTAACTTTTAAAAGGGAGAACAATATAAATTCCATTTCTTTCTTGTTAAACACTCTTTACTACTTGTGGTGGTATTTGAAATTACAGACTGCAGTCAAATATTCTATATTGCATTATGCAGACCAGAATATATGTGCCTATTTCAGATATTATGTAATATTTCCCACCAATAAAATCCATCAGACTAATGTTTTAACATCTTACCGTGAAATCTTGAAAGCATATGGAACCATCCATTCACCATAATATGTGGATTGAGATTGCACAGCCAACACAATACTCAGGTATTTTCTTCTTCTTGCTCTGGCTCCTCTACAGTTTTCCTTTTATGCCTTCATATCTGGGTGACACTTGTGTTCATCCACATCACATGTGAAATCTGTGCTATGGACTCTGTAGCTGAGTAATAGACTCTCATATGAATAAGTGATGAATTAGGGGTGGCGTCAGATCAGCTTCTAAGAGCAGGTGTAACCTACCAAGAGGTGATGCACAGTAGATGTATCTTTGGGATGACTGAAAATACATTTGGCATCAGTTATGATTAATTTAAAACTCACACAATTAAAAACAAAGTAAAGTCCAACTTTAGTCTTGAAAACATAAAAGCAAAAATTTGTGTTCCTGTGGCTACAGAAATCCAATAATTTTAAAATATTCATTGCTGTTAACAGGTTTCAGAGTAGCAGCCGTGTTAGTCTGTATTCGCAAAAAGAAAAGGCGTACTTGTGGCACCTTAGAGACTAACCAATTTATTTGAGCATAAGCTTTCGTGAGCTACAGCTCACTTCATTAAGTGACTCCTTGCACTTAGCAAAGGCCTTATACATTTTATTTACTTACCATTGTTACTCTAGTGAACTGACTTGCATTTTATTCCTGATAGAGCAGGTATGGCTTAGCAGCTATTCAGTGCCTGTGTGAGAGAAGGAGGTCTTTTGTCAGCATTTTGTAACCTTTGTTTGAGTAATATTTTAGCCAGAAATAAAACTGCTGTACATCAAAGAGAGATTCTGAAAACAACTATAGAAAATGTTGACATTATCTTGAGGTATATAAAGGGGCATGGGATCTTTGTCACATATATGAGAGCAACCAATAAAAGCAAGAAAGCTACTAGAGTTTTCTATGTAGTATAAAATGTTTTATTAGTTGGTGGTGTTTCTAAAAAAGTTTGAGGTAAAACAATTCTTTATATATATCTTTTTTTAAACTGAGACTACTCCCAAAAAACTTCATTCTGATTCTCTTCCACCCTCTCTCCCCCCACTCCCCTCTCTCTCTATATATAGATAGATAGATAGATAGATAGATAGATAGGTCTTGAGTTGTAAAGTTGTGAGTAATAATCCATAGTGGAAGGGATCCTGAATCTTGGTCTCCTGTAGAATTCACTTGCTTCACTGTTAAATGGCCAACATACTGTGATACAGCATGGCCAGAAGGCAGCAGGAGAGTGATATAGGAGAGATATGTAAGTCCCAGGATGAGGAGAAGCCTTATTCCCTGTAAAGAGAAGAAAGGTTTCTATAGATTAATTAAAAGCACCTGAAGCCAGTTAGAGCACCTGAAGCTAGTCACCTGATAAAACCCCCCTGCTTCAATCAGCTGGGGGAAGGAGTTGGAGCAGAGAGCAGTTTGGAGAAGTGCCATGGCTGGCTAGAAGACCAAGACCCTAGGTAAAGAGGGACATGGCTTGTGCAGAGAGAGAGGGCAGGAAGCCCCAGAAGCTGATGAGCAGGAGAGGGAAGTACCCCAGGGGAAGGAAGCACTAGTTCAAGTGGTTTACCCCTATCCCTAGGGCCCCTGGGCTGGGACCCTGAGTAGAGGGTGGGCCCGGGTCCCTCCCTCTCCAGGGTCCCTCCCTCTCCAGTATCCTTTTCTGGGTTACTAGTGGGACAGTAGATACCCTAGTTCAGGGGCAGGAAACTGCCCCCTGAACCACCACCACCACCACACCCCCCCGCCCAAGAAGAGGAGGCGTGGGACCCATCATAATCATACAGGCAATTTGCTACAATACCAATATTTAATTTGTGGAAGACTTGAATGGGAGAATGCTATCCAGGCCATTGTTCTCATTCCTCTGCTATGCAGAAAGATCAGCTCACAACCAGTACAAAAGAGAGCACAAGCCAGTTCCAAATGAGATTAAATGTGCATGTAAAATAGCTAATGAAGGAAATAGTTTCAGCCATAAAGTTCTCCACTGTAGGTACAACTCATAAAAGTGCTATGGCCAAATAATTTCTACAGCTCCTGGCACAAGTAACTCAGCCAGGCACTAAGAACCTGCACAGGGAAAAGCTAAAGGAATACACCTGTCAGGATGCAGAGCAATGACACAATAGAAATCTGACCTGCACACCCTTCCTCTCTTCATGGAGGAGACACACGGATAGAGAACCAGAGTACCTGATCCTACATCTACACCCACCTTGGCCCTCTCACTGCCCAATATTAACCAATTTTAAACAGGGTTTGGTATACAGAGACCTCAGCCTGCTTAGTACCATGGCAAACACACCATTAACCATCTTTTTAATCTTTTTACTAACGATACAAAAAAGGAAGGAAAAACAGTTAAACTGCTTGAAATGTAAAGAATTAAATAAGTGTGTGTGTTGTTTTTTTTTATTTTAACATACCTTGTTCCCATTCCCTTGGCTGTAAGTAGTCTTTAGAAGAAAAGCCCTCCTTCTTTTACAGTCTCTTGTGTAGTAACTGTCCTTTTATGGGAAAAGATAAGTTGGTTGAAAGGGGCTGAAGCAGTTGTTGAAGTCTGATCCTGTTTCCTTAATGACACACACACACACACAGAGTAGAGACAGAACTGCATTTTCAATCGTAGGTGTTGACTCTCACTCACAACCTCACTGCTGGAAAAACATAGGCATGGCACCACTGAGAGACCTGGCAAAGTTGTTAGGCACTGAGAGACCTGGCAAAGTTGTACCAACATTGAGTTGTTTAGGGAAGTGGTTTTCAAACTTTTTCTGGTGACTCAGTTGAAGAAAATTGTTGATGCTCACAACCCAATGGAGCTGGGGATGAGAGGTTTGGGGTGTGGGAGGGGCTCAGGGCTGGGGCAGAGGGTTGGAGTGTGGGGCTCAGGGCTGTGGGGTGGGGCCAGGAATGAGGGTTTCAGGGTGGGGAGTGGGCTCTGGTCTGGGGAAGGGGGTGGAGGCTCTGGGGTGGGACTCAGGGCTGGGGCAGGAGATTGGGGCGTGGGGTTACCTGAGGCGGCTCCCAGTCAGCAGCGCAGCGGGGGTGCTAAGGCAGGCTTCCTGCCTGTCCTGGCACTGCGGACCACATGGCGCCCTGGAAGTGGCCAGCAGCAGATCTGGCTCCTTGGTGGAGGCATGCAAGCGGCTCTCGCCCACAGGCAACCTCCCCGCCCCCCCGCCCAGCTCCCATTGGTCAGTTCCCAGCCAATGGGAGTGCAGAGGTAGTGCTCGGGGCGGGGATAGTGCGTGGAGCCCCATCTTCCCTCTTCCTCCCCCCTCGCAGGAGCCGGACCTACTGCTCACCGCTTCTGGGACTCAGAGCGGTGTCAGAACAGGTAGAATCTAGCCTGCCTTAACCAGGCAGCACCGCCGACGGGACTTTTAACAGCTCAGTTGGTGGTGCTGACCAGAGCTGCAGCAACCCAGAGCCTTACGTTCCGAGACCCAGTACTGGGTCACGACCTGCAGTTTTAAAACCACTGTTTAGGGCATTGTTTTTATCTGCCTTTCTGGTAGTGGACTTATGGCAGTGTTGCGTAAGTGTTGTAGTCTTGGCTTGGCAAGCCAGGCTCTTATTAAACAAAAGGATACCTGTAGGTAAGAGAATAAATAAGGTGGGGAAGGAAAGGGAGACACAAAGGCAGTGGGGTGACAAAGTCACACATCCCGAGTGGTGCTTGGGATCTAGCTGGAGGAGGTGAAGGTTCCAGCTGGGACCCTGTCTCCTGCTGGTCTGGCCAGGACATTTCTCAGGATTACGATGGCAAAGGCCCAGAGTTGGTATGGTAGGTCCCAGGAGATGGTGAGGGTGGCAGTCATGATGGGGAAACTCACTCGTTCCTGTTTTCTCATCTTTCGGTCAGCCAGCTTTCACATTCATCCATCTGAATTTTCACCCCAAAGTCTCTTGTTTTTGAGACACCCAAAAAGAGGGTGATGGGTGATATAGCCCATTCTCTCATTATTTTGTGTACCAATAAGGCCTGATTTCTGACTTACCAATTTTGGTCCATTGATTTCTGGTTCCACGTTTCTCTTGTTTACCAGGCATAATCCTAACACAGTTCTTGAATTATATCAGAAGGCCTTTTTGTTTAGACCAATTCAATCTTTGTCTCCCTTTTGCACCATTTATTGTTGCGTAGTTAAAATATTTCATGAACTTCTATCCACTTTCCCACAGTTGAGCTCAGTTAGGGTAAATTTCTTGGCCCAATTATTACAACATGGTGTTGGGGACATGCTTTTATTTGTTGCCACTTAGAAAATGATTAATAAAGCATGACTAATGGAAGCTCAAGTGAGTTCTTTAGCCTTCCTATAAGGAGTGATCATATGAGTATTAACCGCCCACAATCACTATCCATTCTGTTTGTTTTCCACCTTTAAATGTCACCCTCTTACCCCTTTTAAGTGTTTGAAAAGTTTTTGTAATTTTTTTTAGACTATTAAGATCAAATTTCACTCCCCCTGTCAACATGCCCCATTTTCCCATAATGTTTTATTCATCCTTATAAATCTATCTAAATGTAGTGATTTATTGAGATGATTAAAGCCACAATTACCCAACAATTTGTTTATTTTGTTTTAGATTCATCTCTATGGTTCTCATCATCCTAATTACTAACCCAATGCTATTTTTTATGACTAGCTTTTTTTTTTAAAGAAAGTTTTTGTTTCCAATATAAAAGCTCCATACATTTTTTTGTGAAAATAAGTCAGAAAAAAATCTAATTCTTTGGTCCTACTGATTTATACCTCCCAATGGGATATGTCTCAGCAAGACTGACTCTTGCCTGGTTAATTTTTTTCCATAAGGAATATATTAACAACTTTCCAATCCTATTATCCAATCTGTTAACTCATTCAAGACACACATGCTACTAATAAAATCAGATATTCACTATGGTCCAAAACAGGTCTTACTGAAGTCTAAGGAAAGATTCCCACTGATTTTCATGGGAGCTCAATCCATCCCTAACATGTGACAATATGGAGTAGTTGACATAATATTAATGCAATAATATGCATGAATTGATAATTATGCTATACAATATTAATATCAATGGGCAAACTGGTTCAGAAAAAAAAATTTCTCTTCCATATTTTCACCTAATTCTAGAAGCAAACAGTACTCAAATTTTGTTCACGGTTTTTGCATGTTATGAATCATTTCTCTCCTTTCCATTTTTTGATCAAAATACTGTGAGAGCGAAACTATTCTTTTAAGGTATCCATCTAGTGGTGCATACATGAAGAGTTTTGGATAGAATACACAATCACTTATTCCCTTACTGGCTTTCACCACTTTTCCTGGAATATTTCAAGCTCCCCATGACCTTGGGAGTCACAAAATTAAAATAAGTGAGGGGAAAATGCCCCAAATCATGGGAAGGGAAGTGTGACAAGGAATCCCAAATGGGAATGTATGTTAAACTTTGAGAAAAAAGACAGACACAAGGGAAAAAGCTTGTATGAAAGGCTAAAATCTATGCTATCAAAAGGAGAAAAAAGGGATTGGTCTCTAGTGTGCTGTATTTCATCTCTTCAACCAGCATTACCACGATATATTGGTATGACTTAAAGTGGTACATACTACTCTTGCCTTTAATAAAAGAAAAATATAGTATGTGAGCACACAAGTAACATTTTTTTAAGATCCTTCACTTCAGTGTGACATTTGTTCACAGATTGCTCCCACTGGAGAAAGCAATTCCCAAAACTGTTCATGCAACAGGGTGTATCAGCATAACTTTGCATAGATGTGACATAACTATGTTGCAGGCCAAAAGCAATGATTCTGACACATCTGCTGTAGACTCAGAGCTTTTCAGTGTGGGGACTGTGACTTTTTAGCATGCTGCACCTAGCAGAATTTGGGTCCTAAAAATAATAGATGATAATTTAGGTTCAGATGGTCAGGATGACAAATTTCTAAAATACTAGGTGCAAGCATTATTTACACACTTTAGATCTGAACTCCCTTTGGTGTGCTGTGGAGATGGAGTATGGAAATGTTCTGTCACCTACAGCCGGGTCAAAATTTTCAAAAATAGGGATCTAAAGTTAACTCCCTAAGTCCATTTTTAGACACCTACCTGATTTTCAGTAGTTCTGAGCACCAGATATTGGGTGGTGCCTAATATTGAATTAGGAGCCTGACTCTTGGGTCTCCTTTTCACGAAAATCTCTCTCTAGGCATTCAGCTTTAGTGCCAACAATTAGTAGAAGCATTTAGCACCCCCTTGCAGAAGTCACACATTAGCTTACGAATTTCCTGAGCAGGAGAATAACATGACCTCAGATTCCATTTAATCTTCAATGGGCTTTGGATGAGATCCAGAATTGAAAGGAGTTAGGTGGTATTCAACATAAATAGCTTGCTACTCCTAAAATCACCATAATGTATAGCTTACTCATGTGAGTAATCCTTATATTAGACCAACTGACTATGCAGCAATCTCTCCCACCCCACTCATTTACACCTAAAACCACAGCTCTATCCTTTTATGCAACCAGGGCTCCCATCCTCATGAACAGCAAATTGTTTCTGATTAGAGCGTCGTAGTTAATGCATATAAATCCCTACACTCATGTACAGTTTGTTTTTCTCTTCATGCTATATTTTCTCCTGGAGCTTGGATAGTGGCCCTGTAAATCAGCAATCATTAGTTCCTGGAAATCCTAAATCCTGTACATTAATGGGAAATAATAAATCTAGTAAAATTTCTACAGCAATAATGTTTAACTTCTCTTAGTGCATTTGACTTACATGACTGTTGTGAGGCCCACAAACACACACGACACAAAAATCACCCAAAGGAATTAAAACAAAACAAACAAAAAACATAGCTTTAATTTTTTTAAAGATTTCTATAGTCTTTCCTATTAATCCTTTAAATGGTTTTCCCATTCATTTTTCTGATGACTCATTCATCACTCTGACAGCCAGATTCCAAATCATCCAGATGTGCTGAACATGAACATAACTGAAGAATTTGTTTCCCTGGAAACCAGATGAAAGCCTTTAGAACAACTCCATCCCCTGCTTGGCTTTCCTTTCTCTCTGAAGAAATAACAAGAAAGGAAGTTCAGAAATAACAGAACCAGACAGGTGGATCCAGATTATCTCCTCCATTTACGTGAGCAGAGGGTAACCAGCTTGGAAAGAATGCCCTTAAAGGATCTGGAAGGGAGAGTTTTACAGCTCTATGGTTTTGGCCCTTTCCTTTTTTGATTCTGCAGAAAAGGACCTAGGGGTTACAGAGTATGACAAGCTGGATATGAGTCAACAGCGTGCCCTTGTTGCCAAGAAGGCTAATGGCATTTTGGGCTGTATAAGTAGGAGCATTGCCAGCAAATCGAGAGACGTGATCATTTCCCTCTATTCGGCATTGGTGAGGCCTCATCTGAAGTACTGTGTCCAGTTTTGGGCCCCACGCTACAAGAAGGATGTGGAAAAATTGGAAAGCGTCCAACGAAGGGCAACAAAAATGATTAGGGGACTGGAGCACATGACTTATGAGGAGAGGTTGAGGGAACTGGGATTGTTTAATCTGCAGAAGAAAAGAATGAGGTGGGATTTGATAGCTGCTTTCAACTACCTGAAAGGGGGTTCCAAAGAGGATGGATCTAGACTGTTCTCAGTGGTAGCAGATGACAGAACGAGGAGTAATGGTCTCAAGTTGCAGTGGGGGAGGTTTAGGCTGGATATTAGGAAACACTGTTTCACTAGGAAGGTGGTGAAGTACTGGAATGGGTTACCTAGGGAGGTGGTGGAATCTCCTTCCTTAGAGGTTTTTAATGTCAGGCTTGACAAAGCCCTGGCTGGGATGATTTAATGGGGGATTGGTCCTGCTTTGAGCAGGGGGTTGGACTAGATGACCTCCTGAGGTCCCTTCCAATCCTGATATTCTATGATTCTGTGATTCTCTATAAAGTGTAAACCCTTCTACAGGAGAACCATGGGGAATGTGTTCTGTTCGTTAGGGTGGGAGTGGATGGAGTCTGGCAATAGCAGCCTTTCGTATCATCCCTAGGCAGCACCCAGGATTACTGTGTTGATGTCATCCAGTATTCATTCCTCTGGAGTCCCTTCCAAGACTGGAGGTGGATGATGTTGCTGCTGCACAGCCTTTTGAAATTCATCCTATGGTTCCACCCACAACCCAGTTCCCATGGTACTCCAGTTGTCCATCTGATGTTCCATGCTGCCAGAGAGGAAGAAGCAGCAGAGAAAAGCAGCCCTTCCATCAGCCATCTCCTGATTCTTTGTATGGATTCTGGTGATTCACGTGATTGGGAAGCTGTCCCTGCCCCACACCTAAAATCTTTGTCATTCAAGGTGGTAATTTCCTGGAAACATCATGACTCTCTTGGCCCTTCAGTCTTCCTTCTGTGGCATCTCTGTGAGATTGGCTGTTACACATTTTTAGAACACTCTGTAGTCAATATTCCTTTCCTTAAGTTAATGGTTCTCCAGCTATTCCATTCTGTGGAACCTTGATTCCTTACTTCTCGATTCTCAAAATCTTTCATTTTGCAGACCATCCGCAAGTGCTCTGCAGCTCACTGGGGGGCTATGGACTACAGTTGGAGAATCACTGCCATAAAAGTAAAGCTTAGCTAGGAGTTTCCAAACAGGCTTGTGCAACAATCACCATTTAATTTGAATATGAGGAAAGGGTGTCCTTGCATATAGTTCTTTTGTTTACATTGTTCACGTATTTGGGGTTAGGGGGAAAGAAATAAAAACCCAAACTGGATGATGTGGGCAGAAAAGGGAGCAGAATGAATTATACTTTTCCAAAATTGTCTGTCAAAATGAATGCAGAGCAACAGAGGTATCTTGCCCAGTTAATGAGCAGCAGCTATCTGGATTAGCATGTATTTGCTGGATTTCTAATTAGCTTTTTATTGTGTTAACATGGTAATATTAATATGATACATTACTTTTAGTCATGCAGGCATAAAGCCAATTTTAGGGAACTGGACTTTGAGAACAAAAGTAGAGAACTAATGAATAAGTAATTTACAAAACTACTCAGCCTAACTCTACACCAGAGAGCCAGAGTTTATAATCTCCATTTTTTCAGCACACAATTATAATTAAAGAATGTTCATTTGATTTGCACTAGCAATGGTCTTCTCTGGAAACTGGTACTTGATTAATATTTTGGCATTTCTAATAGAAGCAAAGTTTATACTAGACTGTTTCAACAGAAGTATGTTCTTTGTATAACAGGATCCAGAATAATTTGAATGAAACATTGAACCCCTGTTCATCTCTCCCTCTTAAAAACAGATAAATTAAAAATAAAAGCTTTTGTAAGGGATAAGTTAGACTGCCTTTCATCAGAATATATAGTACCTAGGTTATTTGAATGGTAAAATTGCTTGGATTTAAGGAACATTCTTATTGATTCATGAATATTCCAAAGGGGTAAATTAATCTTTTGTGAACCCCACAGCTCTGATGAAAACTGCTGTTTAACATTCTAAAGTGCCAAATTCATCTTCTGCCAGCATAAAAGGACTTACTATAATAAAGACTTTTTATAACAGCAATAAGGCAGCTCAGTGGGGTGTGGTTATCATGAAGTAATCACACTTTGAAGGATTAGACATTTTGTCTTGTGTCATACAACTCCCTAAAGGCAAGAATACATGGTGATATCCAATATCCTCCATTCAACTTTATTGCTTAATTATTATATGGGACATTCTAGCTATATATTTGTCTGAGTTTATATATGAAAGGTGGTTCTTGAACTTCATAATCTGCCACACGTTCTCTATAAAGTTTTGCACTGTCTGTCAAAGAATATAAAAATCAGTTAAGGATTACAACATCTGTAAAAGGTACAAAACTTACAGATAGAGAAACTGAAGCATCAGGATGTCAGAATGAGTTGTGCAAGGAAGTCTGTTGCATAGATTGGAAAAGAACCCCTGTCTCCTCAATGGTAGTGCTATGCTTTAATCACAGGACTGTTTTTTCTCTTTGCTTAGTCTCTGAGTTATCCTACGGCATATGCAATCTTGAGCCCTTAATATTTCACCTCTCCTACAGGGGATTGCCTGCCCTTCTAGGTGAATTCTATTGACGTGGAACACAACCTTAACTATGGTATCATGACCTTAACTATGGCATCTCAATAATAACACTTTGTGGGCCTGTGAACCAGGCATGTCCTTTCTCCAGGATAAATGGAATTTTGAGGCTCCAGTATTGTAAGTGCACACAATTGTATATGGCTTAGATGAAGGGTAAACACAGCTAAATGTAGAATAATCTCTATTTAAATGCCCTGGCCTCTAGGTCTCGATGGAATTTCCCCTATATCAGTGCTAACCATACTGTTATTAATCTGCAAAGCTTTATTAGTGAACTGTTCATTAAGCATACAGGCATACATTTGAATATTGCACTGTGAAATGAATCATGTATGCATGCTTGTTCCAAAAATAAATGCTCCCAAATGCTTCTAGCATAGCAGAAAGAAAAATATCTTCCTGCTTTTCCAATTTATTTCACACTTTGAGAACAAATTTTACTTCTTTATTTAAAAAAAAAACTTTATCATGGTTTGTTTGAAATTCAAGTTTTTGGTCTCTTATCTCTTTTACCTTTGGTAGCATTATGCTGAAATTTGTATATCCCATAAATATTTCATGTGATGTTTATACATCATATTCAGGAAACACAAAGCAGGTATCTATAAATGTCACTAACCAGAAAGAGCTTAATTTATTTAAAAATATATATTTTCACGGCTGTCCCAAAGTATTAGTAGATGGGTATTAGTCTTATATTCATGATGCTACATTTTTGACATTATGAAATTAAGTTGTTTTGCAATTAAATAATAACACACTCATACATAGTACAAAATGTTTGCCCACTGATCACCAAAAACTATGCAATCTTAGTGGAGTTAGACCATATTAAAGCAAAAGAGTATTAATGCTGCAGACAGGTTGCATGCAAGCTACTCCACATTCTGATTGGAAGCACCTTCACCCTGACATGCAGCCTGCTGATCGACCTCTGGATTTCACTTGAGTAAAGATGAAGGTGGCACTGAGCTATCATGTTGCATAGTAGTGTTATGATGACTCCACCTGCATTTATAGCTCCTCCTCCCCAATTTGCATGTTCTCTATGTTCTTTCCAAAGCGTTCTAATAACTCTTTGCTTTGTCTTCTCATGTATTTGTGTTTTTGTATTTCAAGACACACCACGTGCTTGGAGCATCTTTTCACTTCACATATACCAAGTTACATGGCTAATATAGCTAACCACCTTAGCAAAAAAAGGTTTCATTGAATGCTGACAATTACAGCAGATATTGCAAGCCACCTATTAATGGATATCATTCTTCTCTAGACCTCTTATTGCCTCTTCATGTGGCTTTCAGACATTCCCCTCCTCATGCCTGTGCACACTTTGAAAATGCCTGTGGAGACGTGTGTATTTTACAAAGCTTACCTCACCTAGATGTCTGAATACCACATGCACCAAACTGATATCTATATTATATACACGTACAAAGAAGTGTGTATGGAGTATACTTTTGAAAAGATACATGCATTTAAACTTCAGAATATACACACATATACAATACACTTGTTTTAAAGTGATTATGAATCTGTGTTTGTATTCTTGTGATTATAGATATCTTCGTCATGCCTATAACCCTCATCCTCCCCTCCCCCAACCTATTCAGTGCACTACGCCTCCTTGAGGACTTTTGGATAAATTATATAGAGAATTATGTTTGAGTCTGATTAGGGGATACTGTGTGATAAGTCAAAAAAGTGTTAGGAAAGCACTAAAAACCAAACAATAGGGAAACAGTTATAACTCTGTATCTGCAAAAACATCCATGTATGATTTAGTCCAAACTTTCCAGAAAATTCTTTGCTAAAATGACATGTGGCACCTGCAATTTCAGTTTCTTTGGTATAGTTTTGGTGAGAGGAAGGGAGAATTTTGGAAAGCTGGCTTCAGCTTTAACTGTGTGTACTAGCCAGCTCTCTGTAGTAATGTGTAAATATGGGAAGTAAGATTCAGGCACCAAATTCATTTTTGCTCATCTCTTAAGTCAAATTTTGAGTCTAAGGATCTGAATCTTAGAACAGCTAGTCCTGGAACCCAGAGCGGGAGAGGCAGTCTTGATTTGGTCCTAAATGGAACGCGGGATCTGGTCCAAGAGGTGATTATATCTGAACTGCTCAGAAGTAGCAACCATAACATAATTAAATTGAACATCCCTGACAGGGAGGAAATACCAAAGAAACCAACCAAAGTAGCATTTAACTTCAAAAAGAGGAACTACACAAATATGAGGATGTGAGTTAAATGGAAATTAACAGCAACTGTCACAAGACTGAAATGTCTTGAAGCTGCATGGAAACTATTTAAAAACACCATAATACAGGCTCAAACTAAATGTATACCGCAAATGAAAAAAATAAAACCTAAGACAATCAAAAAATGCCGCCATGGCTAAACAGAGCGAAAGAGGCAGTTAGAAACAAAAATGTTTACAAATTGGATGCCAGATCCTACTGAGGAAAATAGAAAGGAGTATAAACTCCGGTAAGTCAAGTGTAAGAACATAATTAGGCCAAACAAGAATTTGAAGAGTAACTAGTGACATACACAAAAACTAAGAGCAAAAATGTTAAATACATCTGAAGCAGAAAGTCTGCCAAACAAATAGTGGAGCCACTGTAAAGTCAACAAGCTAAAGGAGCACACAAAGACAAAACCATTGCAGAGAAGCTAACTGAATTCTTTGCATCAATCTTCCCTGCATAGGATGTGAGGGAGTTTCTGACACCTGAGCCTTTCTTTTTAGGTGACAAAGCTGAGGAACTGTCCCAGACTGAGGTGTCAATAAAAGAGGTTTGGGAACAAATTGGTAAATTAAACAATAATAAGTCACCAAGACCAGATTGTATTTACCCAGGAGTTCTGAAGGAACTCGGATATGAAATTGTATAATGTGGTATGTAACATCACTTAAATCAGCCTATGTACCAGATGACTGCAGGATAGCTAACACCACTCTGCTTTTCTCACCCTTCCCTCCCCCCGTCCGCAAATAAAATGATTTTGCAGGTGATCCTGGCAATTCAGGCTGGTACCAGGCAAACTGTTTGAAACTATAGTAAAGAATAGTATTGTCAGACACATAGAGGAACACGATATGGTGGGGAAGTGTCAACATAGCTTTTGTAATGGGCAATCATCTTTGAGGGTGTCAACAAGCATGTGGACAAGGGTGAGCTAGTTGATACAGTGTACTTGGATGTTCAGAAAGTCTCTACAAGTCCCATATCAGAGGCTCTTGAGCAAAATCATGGGATAAAAGGGAAGGTCCTCTCATGAATCAGAAACTGGTTAAAAATAGGAAACAAAGGGTAGGAATAAATGGTCAGTTTTCATAATAGAGAGAGGCAAATAGCAGGGTCCCCCATGGATCTGTACTGTGACCTGTGCTGTTCAACAGATTTGTAAATGATCTATAAAAGGGGGTGGACAGTGAAGTGGCAAAATTTGCAGATGGTACAACATTACTCAAGATAGTCAAGTCGAAAACTGACTGCAAAGAGTTACAAAATGATCTCACTAAACTGGGAGACTGGGTAAAAAAATGGTAGATGAAATTCAGTGTTGATAAGTGCAAAGTAATGTATGTTGGAAAACCTAATCCCAATTACAAAAACAAAATGTTTGGAGCTAAATTAGCTGTCAGCCCTCAAGAAAGAGATCTTGGAGTCACTGTGGATAGTTCTCTGAAAACATCTGCTCACTGTGCAGTGGCAGTCAAAACCACTTACAAAATGTTAGGAACCATTAGGAAAAGGATGTGCAAAAAGACAGAAAATATCAGAATGCCAAGATATAAATCCTTTGGACGCCCACACCTTGAATGACGTATACAGTTTTGCATATCTCAAAAAATATATAAAAATGTTATTAAAGTTTAATGTTCAAAAATTATCTAATACACAGATTAAGAAAAGTGTCTCAGCTCCCGAAGTCCTGATACAACATGTGTTAGACACAGGGTTAGTCTACACTGGCAACGCTGAAGCGCTGCCCCAGCTGCGCTTTAACGTGGCTTGTGTGGGTGCGACGCAGCGCTGGGAGAGAGCTCTAAAAAGCCCCCCTCCACAAGGGGCGTGGCTACCAGCGCTGGGGCACTGTCTACACTGGCGCTTCACAGTGCTGAAACGTGCTGCGCTCAGGGGGTTGTTTGTTTCACTCCCCTGAGCGTGGAAGTTGCAGCGCTGCAAATTGCCAGTGTAGACAAGCCCTTAATGTAAATCCTAGCTGAGTTGTCTTACCAGTTAAATCCATAGCTGATAAGGGGCCTAGACACACCCACACACAAGATCCCTGGGGATCCAATTTAACAGTGTGGCCTCATCTCCTATTGGGGTTAGTGGTAGTAGGAGCCATCCACAAAAGAGCCACCTGTTGGGGTTGTGGCTAACCCGCTGGTGTGCTTCCAACCCATTACTCCCTGTTCAGCACCACCTTGCTACCCCAACAGAGGGCACTGTGTGCCAGTGGAGGGCAGGGCGGTTAGGGCATAAGAAAATATGGTACAAATTTGCACATGGTTTTTACATGTACAGTTGTACTTAGTTTTAGAAAATAAGTCTCTATGCAGACAGGATAACACACATGTATCAAATAAAATAACATGGATGTATGTTTAGAATCCCATCATCACAGGTGTGAAAGAGCATCAAATAAAACTTTTCATTTCCTAGTACATGTAAAATAAAGTGAATTTCAACTCTTACAGTTTTCTGAATGGCTTTATCCCTTTTTTTCTGTTGCTGCCTCATCCCAGATACCCTTTGAGGTTTTCCTTTGTTCTACCCAGGAAATCCATGTAGTTGTGCATGCAGTTAACATTGCAGTCTACTCTTAAAAAGAAAGGAAGATTGACCTTTGGAGACCCACTGTGTCATCTCTTGGGCCTTGGAATTTTAAATGTATTCCTGAATGGGGGCCCCTTATAGGCCAGCTATCTTACATGCTGCATAGCCTTTTGTCCCATGTACAAATTGACCCTTCAGTTCATTTGGACATCAGTGGTATATAGCCAGCTGTTTCCAGGGATGATACAACTCTCAGAAGCCTCTAGTGTCACAGCCAGAAGCCAACTTTAATCTGGAATTTTTGAGAACTAAGTCCAAGTCCATGATGATATCCCAGGAACAGAAATAGCATTAAAAAAAAGGAGACTTTTGAAAACCTCAAAGGCCCTTTTATCAGGTGGGTGTTACCCTTATCTGAAAAGGGTATTTTGAAGCCTCAAAAGACACGTTTCTATTAGCTCGATAAAAGGATTCTCTTTTAAAGAAACAATAATTGTTGCAGTTAGTTTTCTTTCACTGGGTTAAATGAGGATCTTTTAGAAGAAATGATTACATCCAATCAGCACTAGTGTAATCAGATTTGTAAGCCATCAGTGAGTATTTTTAAAAAGGGAAGAAAAAGGAGGAATACACTGTATTTGATATTTTGTTGTTGTTAAGAGCTCATTTTAAGGTGAATAATCATACCAAATTAAACTCTGAATGCTCAGAAATGAGAAACTAATCTTTATTTTCTTTCTCCTGAAGAATGATTGCATTGTAGTAGTTCAGTTTCAGTAATGTTTAAAATGCTTTTAGGGGTGAGGAGATTCTGCTGACTTCTGAACAGTCATTTTAAACTCGGAGGGTCTGATTTTGAATTCACTAATGCTAGCATGCAGAAGGAGTACTTGCATTAAGTCACTGGGTCAAATCCCGGACTACATTTATGTGGCTCCACTGACTGTAGTGGAGTCAATGGACATACGCTGATTTACACCATCCAAGGATCTGGTCCTGTAGAGTTAGAACACCTCAAATCCAATCTTTCACTAAGTCAGGCAACAGTAGTTTGATGGAGTGAGAAGGTCCCTCGCTTGCCCCTACATATTCCCTGTAAATATAAATAATTTTCATTTAAATTAAAATTTGTGTTTAGAGAATATATTTCTACTGGAGAAGCCTGGGTAACCTTCTCTTAAGTTATATATATTCATTTGCACTAAATATTCAGTAACTGTCCAGGCACGGAATATATAGTTCCCTGCTGTGGTGGTTTTGTGTTGGGTTTTTGTTTGTGGTGTGGGTTTTCTTTGTGTGTTTTTTGGGTTTGTGTTGTTCTTAAATGTACTATGACAAGCTAGATAGCTATTTCCCGAGGTTCAGACTGCAAGACTGTTGCATGGCATTCTCCCTCTAGCAATTTTACAAATTAATCTGTTTGTCTACACTATCTAATGAAGTAGATATACGTGTATGTGTATGTATAAAATGTGTGTGTATGTATGTATATGAATGCAATATATTTTACAGGAGGACTAGGGAAAAGGACAGGAGTTTTCAGAGTTTGGAAAGAAAGCATAGGAATCACATTGTAAAGAATTTTTTTATCAACAATCTTTTTTCTTCGCTACTGGTGCAATCAGATCCAGACCATATGTCTTTTAAAATAGAGCTTGTGAGCCAAAAATGTGGCACTTAAGAGCTAATTCTCTCATTTTAGGCAGTGTTAATGAATTACAGAGAGTAATATCTGCCTGTCATAGACTTTTTTTCTAACAGAGAACAAACTCTCCCCAAAACTGCTTTAACAGTCATCAAGAGAAACTGTTCCTTTGTCATTTCTTCCCCGTTAGTGTACTAAAACAAATTCAGCCCATTTAATCGTATGACATCAGGCAGCAGTGAAAATGCAATTTGTTGTGAAATTTGGTTTTGCATTTGCTATTAGAAGCCAAATGTTCAGCTCTTTTGCAGCTCTCCAGTGGACCTTATCAAAGAACACGCTAGCTGGAGGGCATCTGCAGCACTGATCACTCAGAAGGAAATAGAACAGCTGTGTTCCTGACAACTGGAGTAGGCATGACGTCCATCAACAAATATCGGGGATATCTAAAACTGTTCACCTTAGCAGGGTGCCCCCCCAAAAACCTGTTAAGTTGTAAATGAGAGTTCTCACTGATTGCCAGTTCCAACCATTATTTTTCCAGTAAAAAATAAACATTTTTACATTCATATATTCGTTTGCCATGCTGTCATTCATCACCCACAAAGTAGCTCTAGGTAAGAATTATAAGAGGATAAGCTGTTTCAGGAAAGCTAGACTCCTAAGAATCCTGTGATCTGGGTACACCGGTTCACTGTGCAAGCACATGAAAAATTTCATAGTGAAAAGAAATGTCTCAGTTTCTCTTTTGTTTTTAGGCATAGGAGTCAGTTAGCAAGGAAGTGTAGTAACAACACATGTTATCGTCTTGAATCCTGTCTTTCTCAGTTTAATTTTCTTGATCCGCTCTAATACTGACTCCCATGTTCTGAGACATTTTCTGTCGTCTTTATCTGTCACTTACCTTATATTCATGTTATGTTTGACTTTCACTGGACTCGTATCAATTCACAGAGATTAACATGTAACTAAATTTGGTTCTCTTTGCCCAGAATGCATTGGCCCAGCATTCCTTATGCTGTTGAGCTGAAAGTTATCTGAATTGCAGAATCTTGTTTTGGTCTGTTCACTGATTGCCCCCTGCAGAGAGAGAAAATGAAGTGAAGAATTTTTCTGAGAGAGAAGTAATGCAGTTAAATATACCACATTCATTGAGGCACTGATACCATAGGCTGAATTCTGTCAGTTACAATGCTATAAATCTGGAGTGACTCATTGGACTTGGGCAGAGTTCCTCCAAATTTGCAATGGTGTAAATGACCTTAGACACTAGTCCATGTCTGCCAATCTATAATTATGCTGGCTCCAGCCATATGCTGATCTAAATAGTCCATATATTATTTTGAAGTAATTTGTATTGTTTGGATCATGACTGTATTCTTCTGCATCGGTATATTAGTATCAAAGACAGATCTTATGCATTGCCCTCAGATTGCCTGCCTCCCCAATGGACATTTCACTTGCTTACCTTTCCATGGATAATGATACCTGAAATTGTTTGCAGCTCTGCTAGAGTTCAGGTGCACAGATGAAGGTACTTCTTTGTAATAGCATGTTCTCTTATGGGTCCTATCTTAAAGTATACAAGTCACTTGGGTGCTAGTAGTCCATATTTAAGTACCTATATGGACATGATTCACAATTTACACTTCTCCCTACCACTGTGTCCTTACCTTGTTCTAATGTATTTAGTTATTAGAGGGATATTGACTTAGTGTGTGGGATCATATTATGCATACTTCAGGCTGAAGTCTGTAGGCACAGTCTGGCGAGTTAAGGGCAGAAGGCCAATGGGGTTGCATAGGGCATTAAGTCAGGGCAGAACTTACCTTTATTTTTGAATCTCCATGACATATATACAATTGTAAAACATATAGCACACTATGTTAACATGACTTTATGTTACATTGTACAGGATTTGTTCCAGTTGTATACAATGTAAAATTAAGAAAGATACAGATTTAATATTATATAATCTCTCACCACACCCAACTCCTGTTGCACAAATAGGGTGAATACACCCTTGTGTTAAGAGTGATCTCTTCTGTATTCATCTAGACAGGGGGGTGGCAGGCTTGTAGAAATTTTGGTGGTGCCCAGAACCTGCGCCCTAAACTCCGCCCCCCACCTGCCTAAGGCTCTGGGAGGGAGTTTGGGTGGCGGGAGGAGGTCTGGGGTGCAGGCCCTGGGCTGGGGAAGGGGATTGGAGTGCAGTCTCTGGGAGGGAGTTTGGATGCAGAAAGGGTGATAGGTTGGGCTCTGGGAGGGAGTTTGGGTGGGAGAGGGAGTCTGGGATGCAGGCTCTGGGATGGAGTTTGGGTGCAGAGGGGGATCCTGGCACACAGTTTAGGGATGGGAGGGGGTCCAGGCTCTGGGAGGGAGTTTGAGGGTGGGAGGGGGTGCAAGGGTGAGGGCTGTGGGGTGGGGCTGGGGATGAGGGGTCTATGATGCAGGAGGGGGCTTAGGGCTAGGGCAGAGGGTTAGGGTGCGGGGGATAAGGGCTCTGGCTGGGGCGTTTGGGGTGTTGGAGGGGCTCAGGGCTAGGGCAGAGGGTAGGGGTGCAGGGGATGAGGGCTCTGGCTGAGGGTGCAGGCTCTGGGGTAGGGCAGGGCTGGGGAGGAGTTTGGGGTGCAGGCAGGCTTCCCCGGGGCTGTGGTCAGAGAGGAGGACTCCCCTCAGCCCTCTCCCCTCAGCAGTGTCTCAGGGGGTGCTCCTAGGGCCCCTCTCAGGTCCAGGAAGCCCTCTCACCTCCCCTGTGGTGGGTGCGGGTGGGGGGGGGGGAGGCTGCCATCATGTGTGTGCCTCCTCGCCTGCTGCTGCTGCCCTTCACTGTAGCCTCACTGAGGGATGGGGCTGCCCCTTGCCCAGCATGGGGCAGGAGTGGTGGCTGCGGGTGGGGGGGCCTGTGCTGGTGGAGGGTCCCACCAGAAAAAGGAAGGGTTGGAGGCAGAAGAGCAGGGGCAGTCTGCCCTGCCACTAGTGGATGGCGGGCACTAGAACCCTGTGGAGGCAGTTGAAGCCGGGAGCCAGAAAAGCGGAGTCAGCAGTGCCATCCTGCAGAGGAGCTGCAGGGGAGAGGCAGGGACGCTCCGGGGGGCCTGGGGAGGTGCGTGGGGGCAGCAAGTGGGGGCCGGGGGAGGTGCGGGGTGTGGCAGGCAAGTCTGGGGGAAGAGACCCGGCCCCTGAATATTGCTGGAGCCCGGGCACCACGGGCCATACAACTTGCTGCCCCTGCATCTAGAGATAGGCTGTGCCATGTCTCACCAGCTATGTGAGCACTCTGTAGTGGGAGGTAGTATAGAGCCTCTCCCTCGCCCTGCTGCTGGATGGCATGCCACCCAGAGGAAGCAATTCAATTTCCCCCAGGGAAAAAATGCAAGAAAGGGGGCCACCCAAATACTCAGAAGAACTTGTTTCAATTCAGAAATAAAACTCTTTCTGACTGCACACCCCTAGTTGTCACCTACCACCCCACACTGGACCCCATATGGGATATTATCAAACAATAGCAACCCATTCTTAGTGGGGTCCCCATCCTGAAATAAATCTTTCCTGAACCCCCTCTTATAGGCTTAACACAACTCCCAACCTCTCCAAGCTCATCATCAGAAGCAAGCTCCCCACAGATCAAGACACACCAACTCAAAGCAGCACCAGACCCTGCCACAACAGATGCAAAACCTGCAAACATATTTCCACTGCTACAATGATCAACACCCTCCACAACACACATTTCATGGGTCCTTCAACATGTGCTGTACTACCTCATCCAGTGTACTAAATGCCCCAACAACAGCAAAGTGGGTGAAACAAGACAATCACTATGCTCTCATATAAACTCACCCAGAAAAATGATAAAAAACAAAAAGACTCCATCACCTGTGAGAGAACATTTTTCACAAAGCAATTGCTTTATATCTGACCTATCAGTCCTCATCCTCAAAGGAAAAGTGCCCAACACTTTCAAAAGATGACCCTGGGAGCTTAAATTCAGAACTTTGCTAGACACAAAAAATCATGGTCTGTATAAAGACCCTGGATTTATGGCTTATTACAACAATCTGTAACCCACAAGCTCTCCCCATTGTGTCCTATGACTACAGGGGTGTTAACAGGCCACTTCACCTTGAATAGTCCCTTAGAATATGTGCTAACTACTTATGCTAAACTATCTGTTCGATCATGTATGTATCTGTGTCACTCTTAGTACCACTCCCATATCTGAAGCAGAGCTTTGTGTAGCTGGAATGTTTGTCTCTCACCAAGGGAAGTTGGTCATATAACTGGCCGCTCTCATTATAGTGGGTATGGCAACGCCCATTTTTCATGGTGTGTGTATGTGTGTATATATATATAATCTCCCTACTGTATTTTCCACTGCATGCATCCAATGAAGTAGGTTTTAACCCATGAAAGCTTAAATTTGTTAGTCTCTAAGGTGCCACAAGTACTCCTCATTCTTTTCACCCACCTTGTCTCTCTAATAATCTAGCCTTTGGCTTTTACAGCTGCTACACAAGAGAGAGTAGGGCAAGATGTCTTAATTAAATGTGTTTACTTGTATATCGCCATGAAAACAAAAATTGATTGACACTCATTTGGAAGCAACAAGACTTCTTCCTACCTGCTGTTAGTAAGTTAAGAGGGCTATTCAGTATAATTCAAGAAGATTTTTCTTCTCTTCCTTTTTAAATAAATTATTTTTAATCTCACTGGTTCCAATTTACTGTAAGCAAAACATCAGATTACTTATGTGTTTAATATGAGTTATTAAGTTCTCATTAGACTAAATTACCACCCTTAGAGAGCTACAAAACTACTCTGAAGTCATTTGAATATTTCCATAACTATGTACATCACCTGTTCTTAAATACCATTGATACTTTTAAGATTTGCACTACAACTGTTTTCTCCCAGAAATTCAGGTCAGATTACACCACATTGTTTACCATATGTATCAATATGCTTTCACAAAAATTGTTTTCCCTTTTAAGTGTCTCTCTCATGTTGCATTACAGTATTAATTAGATTCTGTATGATTAGTGATGGATGAACCTCATAAGGTTGAGAGATTGAGTTCTGTGTTGCTTAGCCCTTGGAGCGTATCCAAGTTTATTTTGAGCACTGTTAGACTTGATATCAGGCTTGAAGTCTCAAAGAATCAGATACTTTTAAAAAAGAGATTTCCACAGTTTCCTAATTTCAACATGTCCAGAAATGCTTCAGGAACACCCTTTCTTGCCATATTTCAGTAGTTCTATTCCTGGGCCGTCCCAAGTGCAGAACTGATATATAATATAAAGTAAACCAAACTTCTCTGCACCTTAGATCAGAGAGTTTGATTTGAGTTTTGAGCAATGGTTCTTGTCAGTACTTGTGACAGGTTTGCCTATCCCTAACAGGGATGTGTAGTTGCTTCCCTGCTCTCAGTGATGGTTACTAACTGTTCAGGAGTAAATTTTGTCTGCCTTGTCCTTTCATTTCTCATTCCATATTGAGAGATCTCTGAAGTCCTATATACTTGAATCTTTTTGTAAATACCATCTTCCAAGCTAGGAGGAGTGTAGAATGGTGGCACAATGAGCTAGTTTTACAGTGAGTTACTGCCTGGTAACAAAAACAGGAGTACTTGTGGCATCTTAGAGACTAACAAATTTATTTGAGCATAAGCTTTCATGGGCTACAGCCCACTTCATCAGATGCATAGAATGGAACATATAGTAAGAAGATATATATGTACATACAGAGAACATGAAAAGGTGGTGTAAGAGGCTAATTAATTAAGATGAGCTATTATCAGCAGGAGAAAAAAACTTTTGTAGTGATAATCAAGATGGCCCATTTAGACGGTTGACAAGAAGGTGTGAAGTATCAGAGGGGTAGTCGTGTTACACTTCCTTGGATGCAAGAAGGTGTGAGGATACTTAACATGGGGAAATAGATTCAATATGTGTAATTGAATCTATTTCCCCATGTTAAGTATCCTCACACCTTCTTGTCAACTGTCTAAATGGGCCATCTTGATTATCACTACGAAAGTTTTTTTTCTCCTGCTGATAATAGCTCATCTTAATTAATGTTTTTTTTTTTTTTTTTGCGGATACAGATGAACAGGGCTGCTACTCTGTAACAATTGTTTCCTGGGGAGCTATTGCAAGATACTTTTTGGTAACTCCTTTTATGATTTTATTTTACAGTAATACATATTTAATACAGACAAAACTTACCACTGCCCTATTGTGTGTGTGTCTTCTCTTTGGGAATTATAGTTGGAACACTTTGTTCTTTTCTGCAGAGGAGCTAACCTGCATATGTTAGTTGTAAACACCTTAGGATTCTTGGAATAAAATGGAATATAAAAATCAATGCAAAGTCTAGTCTTAGTCTGAACTAGTTTCCTGTTATTTGTCAAACCTGATAATATGTTGCTAGCTTGTGGGGGCCTTGTATGTGTTAATATTTTTTATTTCCTTTTTTAGAAAGCAAAGGGGAAAAGGACATGCAGAAAGTTAGCTGTATTATCCTGTTCTTTGTTGCATTAGGACAGCTGTTAGACTGGATATTGGGCATCTTGATGGAAAAGTCCTAGAATATTTCATGGAAAATTAGACTTTTCTAAAGTTGCCATCCTATAGAGCCTAGTAGAAAATTATATCTCTGCTGTAGAATTACATAAGTTTGTTCAAAATAACCTCTAGAATGGATAGAACAGCATATTAAATTCTATTACTTTTTAGACTAATTTCTATAGAAGCCCACTAACATTATCTAGAACCATATTGTTTTCAGCACTGTTAATTTCATAAGGATTGTTTTGTAACCTAAAAATAAAACATAGGCTAAAACATCTTGAGGATAGATAGCATAGCAAACCCCAAGATCAGTGACCTAATTTTTCTTATTCTCTTTACTCTCCACAGCACCAGATTACCCCTACACAATAGCAGCATAGTTAATTGCATATATTTGGCCAATTTACTGTGTTCTGCAAACTGCATATATTGACTTCAGATGGACTCAGGCAACTGCTTAAAGTTGAGTACAAACTTAAGGACTTCGCTGAAACAGGTTCTTTGTGCAGTGTATATACTGAAGGGAGTATGCATTTTAGGCAATTTTCTCCATGTAGGTGACTCACTGTCTTGTTGAATAGTATCTTCCTATCTTCTTGGTGTAGACCTGGCTTGACATGAGTAATTAGGCATGGATGAGGACTCATTTTTGGGGAGACAGGATTAGGGAGGTAAATGGACCAGCAGGCTGGAAACAGAATGTCTGCACTAGCTCAGATAAGTGAGAACACTCAGGAAACAATTTACAATGGACAGGACAACAATGAATAAGATAAGTCAGGAATGTAAAGATGAGGTAAAAAGTAAGATTTATTGACACTAGCACTTTTGTCGACAAAACTTTGGTCGGTCAGGGGCTTGGAAAAAAAACCCACTCCAGACTGACAGAAGTTTCTCCAGCAAAAGCGCTGGTGTGGACAGTGCTATGTCAGAGGGAGACATAGCTACTGCCGCTTGCTGGCATGCGAGCTCTCTCCTGTCAGTATACAACAGCTACACATGGGACCTTACATTGGCACAGCTGCAGCAGTACAGCAGTACATAGTGTAGACGTAGCCTGAGTTGTACATGGAAAGAGTATGGACAGAACATGCTGGACAGAGGTTGGTTCTACAAAGTAACCAAGCCAATTCCAGAATGTGTAATGCAATGTAATGTTTATAAAGGAAGAGATATGTTGTGAAACTTTGGATGTGTGGTGTGCCCTGTAGACACTGCCCTACAATTGAGCCTAATCAACTCAAGAGTAGTTTGATGATATGCCAATGAAGAAATCCCAGTGATTAATTCAGAGTCAAGCTGAGTTCTTGGGAGCCAAATGGATGAGGTGTCAGAAGCTACTGAGTTGATAAGGTCTCCGAAGCCACCCCACCATGGGGATGCATAAATGATGATTCAGTATGCCAAGCTCACCCCTTTCTCTGTCACCAAAATACATATTCTCAAATCTGTTTACCGTCTTATGAATGGAAACAAGCTACAGACAATGAATGATTTCATATATATTCATCTTCTGTAGCTCATTTCCACTAAGAAAGAGGTAAACAGAAAATTATAAAAAGCACAGTTGCTATTGTATACAGTGTTGTTGTAGCTGTGTTGGTTCCAGAATATTAGAGAAATTAGGTGAGTGAGGTAATATCTTTTATTGGACCTACTTCCGTTTGTGTAGTCTCTCCCCCAACAGAAGTTGGTCCAATAGAAGATGTTAACTGTTGATATTGATTTTTTTTGGCATTATCAAGCAAACCTTAGTTAACAAATGGTTTTTATTTTGGAGTTTATTTTGTGATATTTAAGGGTAAAACCAATCTTATATACAGCCACCAGGTTCTTTATAAAATCATTTCTATTTCCTATCTTTCTTGACCACATTTGGTCTCCACTATTGCTTGTTTCTTCAATCATTCTTCTCTCTCCCCCCCTTCCCCCGCCCCAATCTTTCTGCTACTGCTAAATGCATGGCAGACTGTGACAGCATGGCACATTTTCGTACAAGAATGATTCTTTAATGCTGGCAGTGGTCTTAGTAGGATAAGCCATTTCAATGATAATATCATCCTCCATTCATTATGTATTTTCCCTCCCCTCCTCTAATGAACTGTTGCCACTTCAGAGAGTTCTACTCTTCCAAATGTCTTGCATGAATTTGCATATGGTATAAGATTTGTGATTATAGAATATTCCTTACTGAAAAATAGGATGCTATTAAACTATGGAACCTTTTAATCACTGTATAATCTGTTAAACTACTATGTGTGAATGAGATAAATTGAGGTCTGAACTTACTCCATTCTGTATACCATAACAATTTATCTCTTGTAGTGATACAAGCACTGAAAATGAAAGATGAACAGATATACAAATATCTATTCTCCAGTTGTACAGTACATGTGAGGTGCTTTCAGACAATCTACATACCAGTAGGGAGTGCAATGGGGAACGTATGTGCAGACCCCCTGGGCTTTGTCATTCAAGAAATACTGTCTCAGAGAGGAGAAGATATTTTAGGAAACAGTAACAATACCCAAGTCATCCAGTATCTCTGGAACTGAGAATTATTCTGGGATGTATAATTTTAAAGGTAATATTTGTAGGAATGCTACAGTAAATGCAGAGTAGCCAGAGGTGCTGGAACTAGGCGTGCTGGGGTTGCTGCCACACCCCTTGGCTTGAAGTTGTTTACAGTTTGGTTCAATGGCTCTCAGCACCCTCACTGTACAAAATTGTTCCAGCATCCTTGATAGTAGCACTCTCTACAAATAGATAACGTGGTCATAACTGTTCTGCCAGGTTGGAAGTTTATTATTTGTATTTCAATAGCATCTAGGAGCCCCAGCTATGGACCAGAGGACAGATTTCTTGAGGTATTTAGGGCATCTAAACATGCAGATCGGTGCTTAGTGGGATTTACAGAAGTGTCTAAACAGGTTAAGCACCTAGACTGCTAAGGGATTTTTGCAATTCCTACTCAGTGCCTATCTGAGTGTTTAGGCACCTAAATACCTTTGAAAAGCTAGTCCCAGGACCCCATTATACTAAATGCAAACACAGAACAAAAACACAATTCCTCTATGTTAATACTGTCCCCTAAGTAGTGTAAGGGACAAGAGTTATTAATAGAAATCCTGAAAGTTCCAATAGGAATGCTAAAAGCTTTAAGTCAGGTTAATAAAAACACATACAGTAGTTGTTCACTGCTGCTCATTTATATTTGGGGAGTTTTGTGTCATTAGTTTTGTCACTCAGCAGCTGGGACCTCACAGCCTAGAAAATGCCCTCAGATTTGGAAAAACTACTCAACCATGTTGTACCTTAAAAGACTGAAGACTGGCATTGTGCATGTTTAATCAGATTGTATACACATCTGTGCTCTGCAATACAGCTTATTTGGGGAAAGTATGCACCCTGTCACTTCCTATTGATCAGGAGATAAATAGAAATAGGACAAGTCCACTGGATCACTGAGTCTAAGCATCAGGCTAAAGAAAGGAATAAAGCCCTGAAACATTTAATTTCCTCATACAATATTTCTTCACCTGTTGTCAATTTATTCTTAATTAAAAAATTTATAAGCAAATATATTTACCACTTTGAATTAGACCATTATTTCATATGTGGTCTCTTGTAAAAACAAAGCTCTCAGTCATGTTATATTGTCTCCCCTTTAACCATTCTGGTCTCAAAGGCCCCTACCCTGATTAACTTTCCTAATTTAAAACCAGTCAATAAATTCCTCGGCTGTCTTAGAGTCGAGTAATCCCAAGGTAGTCTTACTGCATCCACATTTCTCCGAGCCTCTAGTGTCTTGATGTACAAGAGCACTGGGAAACAAAGCAGGTTTTCCAGCAACACAATACAGGCAGTTAAACTTGTCTCGTTGGTCTGGAACACTGGCAAGGTTTTGTTAGTCAGGTGTTAAGACTATGTTTTTTTAGACCTATGATTAGGTTCACTTCCAATTTTTCAAGGTGAGTACATAATGAGTTCATATGCCATATTGCTTTGAATCTGCAAAATTTATTTTCTGGTGCTGTAGACGCACTTAGAGCTAGAGGCATCCTTTTGCAGCTTAACAAGATTGGTAGAGCTAATTCAAAACTCTGAGTTCAGTCAACGGCACCCTACAGCACTGTCATTTAGAATGGTTCCGCTTGCTTCCTTCTCTTTGACAGGCAGGTATGTGGGAGAAACCCGTAGTCCTACCACTTCTTGCCGTCTTGGGAGAAATTTGCGCCACCAGAATAGACAAAGAGAGCAGTCCCTAGGCTAACCAGAGTGCCAGAATTGTGATTGTCCTTGGCTCTTGTGTGTGAGATGTAGGAGGCAAGAGGAAAAAACCTTTTTTTGGACCCTTCTTTCCACCCCTGTACATGTGGAAGGGCCAGGTGAATCTAGCCTTAAATAGGCTGAGGCGCAGACAGCTAATAGATAGCAGGGTTCTTTTGCTAACCCACTCTGTCAGCCGTGTTGGAATCCTGCAGGTAATTGCTGATGGACTCCTCCTGAATCAGTATAACTGGTGGGTCTTGTTAACTCCACCCTGTATATAAAGAAAGTGTCCTAGACTCTGGATGGATAGGGTCTACACTGGACAGCCCTCCATGAGGAAGTCAAGGTAAAGGAGAAAAATTTGATCTGGAGCATATTATATTGTTGTTATTTTCGTTGTAAATAAACCTAAGCCCAGAAAGAATCTGTTTTTTGTTACCCAATCTGGACAGTGTTTTCAAAGAGGATGGAAAAGGTATATCTGCTCTCAGAGCATCTTGTCTGTACCTTCCCTCTGCCTTACTCCTCACCTGATGTTCAGCTCTTCGTTAGTTCCTAGTAGTTCATAGGGCAAGAATTTCAAGCATGGCTCCCTAAAAATGCTGAGCACCCACAGTTCCTAATGAAGTCTGTAAGAGCGGCAGGTGTGGAGCCCCTCTGAGAATTTGGTATCTAACTGTGGATTAAGGTACCCAACTTTAGGCTCCCACGTTTGAAAATGTGTACATTTAAAATTTATGTAATAGTGGAAGAGTAGAAGCAAATTTACATAAAATGTCTCTCCTTGTGATTGTCAGCTGGCTGTTCTAGAGTTCTTTGGGCCTCCTGTCATGCTGGAAGGAGCTTCTTGCTTTATTTGTTGTTGTTGATTGTCTTGTGCATTTCATCTTTAGGCTCTTTTCAGGATGATCTATAATCGGACTAGTGTCATTTAATAGAGGATGTGAATCAACTGACTAAGCTCCCTTAGTTATGTCAGAGTTGGTTGTTTCTTACGCATGGCCATTAGATGTGGGGAAAGGTAGAATTAAAACCTGTCTGACCATGGCATAAGGGGCCTGAATGTTTTATGAATAGAGCACTAATACAAGTCTATATTAGTGAGATGAAATTCCCTTGAAATCCCCTTTAGTGCTTGTGTCTTCCAGAAGAATTATAATAATGACTTCCCTATTCAATTAACCTCTTTTAAAGTATTGTATTAGTGATTGTGGGTCATCTCAGTGAGGATGAAATTGGCGCACGCAGAGCAGAGGGAAGATATGAAATCAAAATAGCACAAGTTGCAAATTCAATCAGAAAATCACTGATAAAAGTACTTCAAAGTCTCTGTGTCAAGAAAGAAGGCATCTATTAGCATAATTATGAATTTCGTTTCAAGATGTGAAACTCAGACTAATAATGATGGGAATGATTTAGGGAATGGTCATATTACTGACTTCTGTGGATTTTTAACCAACTTTAAAGAATCAAATGGCTGATCCTAAGAGTCCTGTGTCTCTCCCGCTCTGCCCAGTGGGGTAAGGAGCTACGTAAGTGTCATTAATGACACTTTGGTGATCACAACCAGATAACTGTCCAGGAATTTTCTGACAATTAACATTCCATAAATTCATGCCTTACCAAAGCATATGTTTATCTTCTTAACTTTAAGTCCCGACTGGCACCCCGGTATGTTAACGTTTAAATATACTTAGCATTAATGACACTTAGTCGCACCTTTTATCTAAAGATCTCATAGTACTTTGCAAGGATGGCGAAGCATTATCAATCTCCATGTTTATCTAGCATATAAATGGTAAATGCAGTCAGTTTTTAAAGAGAGCTTTTACAGTTGAGCAAAGGGCTTTTGTTTTTCTGGGTACCTTCCTTATAGTGCCCTGGAGTCAGTGTCCGTGAAAGAATTGGCAGCAGCTGTGAAAATTGTGCCCTGTGCCAGTAAATTTGAACACAGAATGGTTGGTAATTCTTATTTCACGTAGCTTTCCTGTTCAGGACTCCACATAGAGAAGTAGATGCCATGTAACTACCTAACAAGTATGTTACTTCAGAGTTCAACAGGTCATTTTTGATGGCTTTAATTTTCACATAATAAAAGTGTTGTGTGCTTTCTTCCTCCAAAAGTTCAGTTTATCTCAGGATTTTCCCACCCCATTGTCTGGAAACAGCTGAGAGTTCACTCCTACAATTGCTACTGTCCTGTTCAGCTTGGTCTGGTTCTCTGGCTTTAATGTGAATATTTTAGACTCCCTGTTTTGTTCCTACACTGATGGGAAATGAATCATACATTTGAAAAAGACTAGTGACCTCAGACCCATCATGATACGGATTCATAAGAGTTATTAGCTTTTTATATATTTATTTAAATGCTAAAAAATTAGAGAGATTAGAGAGACTATTAAAATAAAAAAAACTCAATAATAATAATGGGAGATTTCAATTATCTCCATATTGACTGGGTACATGTCACCTCAGGACGGGATGCAGAGATAAAGTTTCTTGACACCGTAAATGACTGCCTCTTGGAGCAGCTGGTCCTCGAACCCACCAGAGGAGAGGCAATTCTCTATTTAGTCCTAAGTGGAGCACAGGATCTGGTCCAAGAGGTGAATATAGCTGGACCGCTTGGTAATAGTGAACGTAATATAATTAAATTTAATATCCCTGTGGCAGGAAAAACACTACAGCAACCCAACACTGTAGTATTTAATTTCAGAAAACAGAACCTCATAAAAATGAGGAGGTTAGTTCAACAGATACAGTGCCAAAAGTGAAATCTCTGCAAGCTGCATGGAAACTTTTTAAAGACACCATAATAGAGGCTCAATTTAAATGTATACCCCAAATTAAAAAACATAGTAAGAGAACCAAAAAAGAGTCACCGTGGCGAGCCCACAAAGTAAAAGAAGCAGTGAGAAGCAAAAAGGCATCCTTTAAAAAGTGGAAGTTAAATCTTAGTGAGGAAAATAGAAAGGAGCATAAACACTAGCAAATGAAATGTAAAAATACAATTAGGAAGGCCAAAAAAGAATTTGAAGAACAGTTAGCCAAAGACTCAACAATTAAGAGCAATTTTTTTTTTTTTAATGACAGGTTTCAGAGTAGCAGCCATGTTAGTCTGTATCCGCAAAAAGAAAAAGAGGACTTGTGGCACCTTAGAGACTAACAAATTTATTTGAGAATAGTGATGAAGTGAGCTGTAGCTCACGAAAGCTTATGCTCAAATAAATTTGTTAGTCTCTAAGGTGCCACAAGTCTGCCTTTTCTCTTTTTTTTTTTTTTAAGTACATCAGAAGCAGGAAGCCTGCTAAACAACCAGTGGTTGTTTTGAGGTGCTAAAGGAGCACTCAAGGACCATGTGGCCATTGTGGAGAAACAAAATGAATTCTTTGCATTGGTCTTCATGGCTGAGGACATGAGGGAGATTCCCAAACCTGAGCCATTCTTTTTAGGTGACAGATCTGAGGAACTGTCCCAGATTGAGGTATCATTAGAGAAGGTTTTGGAACAAATTGTTAAATTAAACAGCAATAAGTCACCAGATGGTATTCACCCAAGAGTTCTGAAAGAAATCAAATGTGAAATTGCAGACCTACTAAGTGTAGCCTGTAACCTATTATTTAAATCAGCTTCTGTACCAGATGACTGGAGGTTAGCTAATGTGACGCCAATATTTAAAAAGGGCTCCAGAAGTGATCCTGGCAATTACAGGCCTGTAAGCCTGACTTCAGTACCAAGCAAACTGATTGAAACTATAAGAACAATATTGTCAGACATATAGATGAACATAATTTGTTGAGGAAGAGGCAACATGGTTTTAATAAGGGGAAATCATGCCTCCCCAATCTACTAGAATTCTTTGAGGGGGTCAACAAGCATGTGGACCAAGGGGATCCAGTGGATATAGTGTACTTAGATTTTCAAAAAGCCTTTGACAAGGTCCCTCACCAAAAGCTCTTAAGCAAAGTAAGCTGTCATGGGATAAGAGGGAAGGTGCTCTCATGGATTGGCAACTGGTTAAAAGATAGGAAACAAAGGGTAGGTATAAATGGTCAGTTTTCAGAATGGAGAGAGGTAAATAATGGTGCCCCAGGGGTCTGTTCTGGGACCAATCCTTATCAACATATTCATAAATGATCTGGAAAAAGGGGTAAACAGGCAGAAAAAATTGCAGATGATACAAAATTACTAAAGATAGTTAAGACCCAGGCAGACTGCAAAGAGCTACAAAAGGATCTCTCAAAACTGGCTGACTGGACAATAAAATGGCAGATGAAATTTAATGTTGATAAATGCAAAGTAATGCACATTGGAAAGCATAATCCCAGCTATACATATAAAATGATGGGGGTCTAAATTAGCTGTTACACTCAAGAAAGAGATTTTGGAGTCATTGTGGATAGTTCTCTGAAAAACAGAGCAGTGAAAAAAGCAAACAGAATGCTGGGAATAATTGAGAAGGGAATAGAAAATAGGACAGGAAATATCATGTTGCCTCTACATAAATCCACGGTACACCCACATCTTGAATACTATGTGCAGATGTGGTCGCCCCATCTCAAAAAAGTTATACTGGAATTGGAAAAGGTTCAGAAAAGGGCAACAAAAATTATTAGGGGTATGGAACGTCTTCCGTAAGAGGAAAGATTAATAAGACTGGGAGTTTTCAGCTTGGTAAAGAGACAGCTAACGGGAGATATGATTGAAGTCTATAAAATCATGACTGGTATAGAGAAAGTAGATAAGGAGGTATGTTCACTACTTCTCATAATGCAAGAACTAGGGGTCACCAAATGAAATTAATAGGCAGAAGGTTTAAAACAAATAAAAGGAAGTATTTCTTCACACAACACACAGTCAACCTGTGGAACTCCTTGCCAGAGGATGTCGTGAAGGCCAAGACCATAACAGGGTTCAAAAAAGAACTAGATAAATTCATGGAAGATTGGTCCATCAGTGGCTGTTAGCCAGGACGGGCAGGAATGGTGTCCCTAGCCTCTGTGTGCCAGAAGCTGGGAATGAGTGAAAAGGGATGGGTCACTTGAGGAGTACCTGTTCTGTTCATTCCTTATGAGGACCTGGCATTGACCACCGTCGGAAGACAGGATACTGAGCTAGGTGGACCTTTGGTCTGACCTAGTAGGGCCATTCTTATGTTCCTATTTAATCTCTGATGCCCATCATGACTTTTCTGAGTATCTTGCAAAGTCAGCTCCTGGCTCACAGCAGGAAGGAGTGGCATCAGCTTGTACATACAACAGAAATTGCACCATTGCTGAATAGTTTTTAAGATGAAATCCTGACTCTGCTGCTGCTGTGTGTTGGGGTAGGTTGTGGAGAGCTTGTGTAGGGGAACTCTGCAATGCTCTGCAACAGCTCTCTGAGGTTACATCGGTATGGGAGATGGAAAACAGTTTTGACACTATGCAGGCCACCACTGCCTCTGCAGCTGTACAGATTCACTGCCTCTTGTGGACAAGATAGCACAGGGGGCATGGCTGATACTGCAGCCTTCACTAGTGCACCACAGCTGAGGAGAGAGGAGTTCCCTCTGGAAAACTCCTATGTAAAGCCCATTCACTTAGGTTTTGCATAGGGATCGAGGATTTGGCCCTTTGTAAAACTGCTTCATCTGGTGCCTGCTGCTCTCTCTTCACTGAAAGCATCCCATCATACCCCATTTTAAAAGAGAAAATGTTTTTCCACGTCTCATTCATATACCTTAGTCATCAGTCTGATCCATATCAATCTTCTCTCCCACATATAAATAAACTGAACCCAAATCTCTATTTGTTTTGCAGTCTGTCTCTCCCTGTTTGTTTCAGCTCATGGTGAGAGGCGGTGGTATCAGAGCATCATGCCTCTTTAAAGATGCTCTAGGAAATATTGTCAGAACATCAACATTCCACAAACCTATAAACTGCTAATCAGATTCCAGTTCCAAGCTTCCTGCTTAATAAAAAGGAGATTAGAATACTAATCTGTTGGTAATGAAATCTGGATGCCCAATTAATGCTTTACTCTCTGTCCTTCCACACTTACTCTCCCCCAGCACAGATTATCTACAGGCCCTTCTATACTAACTTTGTGTAGATGATCATAGAACATATGTGGAATATTTATTTTCCTTTAGATCTAGACTTCAAATAGCATATGATTTTCACATGCTGCCTTCCCCTCTGGGTGTGATTTTTAAGGTATTTTATCTGACCTTGCCAAGAGCAGCATACCCCAGCTTTATCCATTTCTGGAACCCCCTGCCACAACACACATTCACACACATTTAATAGTCTGGTTTTAATTTAGTGTAATTTGAAAAAGGGCAAAGGCAAAGCAACATTTGTGGTCATAAATTATTATCCGTTTACATCTCACTAAAGGTTTCTCCTTAATTTTCTCTGGTTGGGTCATATGCCTTTAAGCATGCAGGCAAAATAGAGGAATTGAAAATTCTGTTGACAGGTAAATGTGAATCATCTTGTATCATTCAAAGAAAAATAATCAAGCTCTTTTCAAATAATATAAAATGTAAAATGATTGCCTGTTGGGGAGGAGGGAAGCTTATCAGCATCTCTTCTATAGAAAATGATTCCCATTTTGTAACTGGAGGAACATATGCTTCAGTTTATCTTGTCACTTGACTTGCAGTCTCTGATATTTATTAACAGTTGATTTCCTGTAGATGCTGTTCTTTCCTGTTTTTCTCCTCCCACCCCACCAATCCATTATTTCCCTGAAAACTACATCTGTCCTTCTTTTCATTATCATTTCCTTAAAGATTATTATTATTTCATTGTTGGTTTTGAAGAGGCTTTGGTAATGAGTGGTGCAGCCCTGGTTCCATGCACAAATACAACAATCAATGTTTGAGGCTTCCCCCCTCCTTCCTTAATCATTTTATCAAAGCCTGTGAGATTGAACTTTTGTAGTCACTGCAAGAAAATACAGAAATTATGAATTCAACAGAAGATTTGGTATTCACTAGAGGCTCACATGAAATAGAGGCAGGGCTGGCTTCAAAGACGTGGACAATTGTGTACATCTACAAGACATCTTTTACAAAGCTAGAGCTCTGTGGGTGAGCAGTACATTGGCTTAATATCTTAGCAGCATATACCCCTATATCTAAGACTTTGGCACTATCAAGAGAGTCCTGTAGGCTGTTGTTCTCATGCCTTATATCTCAGTAGTTGAGCTTTTAATAATTTTAAAAGATGTTTTTTTTTCCCTTTCAGATACTTCCACTTGTAGCTTTCTCAATCTCTCACATCTTTTTCTACTTAATCCTAGTATCTGATATCTTTTTATTTTGTATTGATCATTGTCCTTGATGCCTGTCTCAGAGAATTAGAGGGTACGCCTGGTACTGAATCCCCATTTTTGAATTAAGACCATTTTAAATAGCAGAAAAGCTTCAGTGACACAATGAGCCTGTTCTGCTTTGATCACAATTTGATAAAGCTTTACAAAGACTTGGTGAGTTATTTAAACAGATATCAGCTTACACCCAGGAAAGACAAAAATGGTATTATATAAAACCCTGTGTTTCTCCATTTCCTGCAGATTGCACTAGATTTCAGATTATTTGCTGCTATGAGAATTGATTAGATGAAAATACTTGTGTTTACCTGAGCTCTAAGAGTTTTCAAGCATCCACCCCACTGTTAAATTGCTTCTGTGTAGCTGCATAATATTCCTGTTGTGAAATTCTTGCTTATATCAGTACATCTGTGAAACAATTAGTAACTCATCAAAAAATGTAAATTCATTTATTGCAAGGCTGTAGGAACCCTTTACTCTCTGTTAAATTGCACCTATATAACCACGCAGCGTGAAAAATTGTTAAATTTATTGACGTGAATGGCAAACAAATAGCTAGGATATGATTTGATATTAAATGGACTTAAATCATGGGTTCACCCCTGCCCCCCTCCCCTCCCCCCCAAAAAACAAAAAAAAAAGCACTATGAAGCCGCTATGATTGAGTTCCGGTGTTCCCAGTCCCTGTCTCGCTTCCTGATTGAAGGAGGACCATGTGAGGGTGGATATGAGGAGAGCTTTAATGGGCCTTGTTCCAGGAAATCAGAGCAACTTCCAAAGACATGACCAGCAGAGTCTGAGGTGAATTTGCAGAATTCCAAAGCTCTGCTGTGAGGGGCTAGGACTAGAGCTGGGTGAAACTTTTCAAATGAAACAATTTTTGGTGAAAAATGCAGATTCTGCAACACTAAAATACTTAGCATATTTTTGCCACAGATTTGGGGGCAGTGGGGGGGGGAGAGAGGAGTTTTAAAAAAAAATGAAAAAAATCTTTTTTTTTTTTCAGCATTTTCAAAACAAAAGGTTTGAATTTTTTTCCAGTTCAAACAACCTTTTGTTTAAATATTTCTTTTAATTTTATTTTAAAAATTAAACAATATTAAAATGCTCAACATTGAAAATGAGGCATTTCATTTTGGTTGAATTAAACATTTCATTTCCTCAGAAACAATTTTTTAAAAAAAAATTTGACATGCAGAATATTTTGAAAATATTAATTTTGGGTTCAGCATACGATGATGATTGTTTTGGAATTGCCAGTGAACCGAAAAATCTGTAAAAAGAAAAGGAGTACTTGTGGCACCTTAGAGACTAACCAATTTATTTGAGCATGAGCTTTCGTGAGCTACAGCTCACTTCATCAGATGCATACCGTGGAAACTGCAGCAGACTTTATATATACACAGAGAATATGAAACAATACCTCCTCCCACCCCACTGTCCTGCTGGTAATAGCTTATCTAAAGTAATCTTCAGGTTAGGCCATTTCCAGCACAAATCCAGGTTTTCTCACCCTCCACCCCCCCACACAAATTCACTCTCCTGCTGGTGATGGAGAGTGAATTTGTGTGGGGGGGTGGAGGGTGAGAAAACCTGGATTTGTGCTGGAAATGGCCTAACCTGAAGATTACTTTAGATAAGCTATTACCAGCAGGACAGTGGGGTGGGAGGAGGTATTGTTTCATATTCTCTGTGTATATATAAAGTCTGCTGCAGTTTCCACGGTATGCATCTGATGAAGTGAGCTGTAGCTCACGAAAGCTCATGCTCAAATAAATTGGTTAGTCTCTAAGGTGCCACAAGTACTCCTTTTCTTTTTGCGAATACAGACTAACACGGCTGTTACTCTGAAACCGAAAAATCTGTGATTTGTGTAGCTCTAGTTAGGTCCTAACTTGAAGAGGAGCCACTGACAGCCAGCTCAGGCTGCTGGGTTCTATAAAGAGCCAAGAGAATGGGCCTTTCTTCTCTCCAGTAGTGAAAAGGGCCCTGGAGAAACAGCAACACTAGAAATTGAAAGTAAACACTGCAGGAGCTGCCAGGAAGCAGAAGAAGAAGCTGGTGCTATTCAGGATTTAGTCTCCTTCCTTGCTTTTCTGTAGGTTTTAGTCCCTCCCTGTCCTCTTCCCTAAACCCTCAAGCCTCATCTCTGCCTCTTTAAAGCAGTTGCCAGAGCCAGAAATTAGCAGCTTCCTCTTCCTTTTCTTATTTTCATGTGGCATGCCTGCCCTTCCCTTGCTGCTTTTGCATTCGGTATGCACATACATATGTACCCGAGTATGCGCACTCACACTCTAACCCATTACACATGTGCTGGAAACTTGCTTCCCCTCTTGAGGGGATCATGCAGCATTTTGCCTTTCAACTCCTTGAAAAGAATCTCTGGCCTAGGTGATCTGTTTTCGTGCAGCACAGGAGTGGTCAGGGAGCAGGCAAAGATAGTAGTATGCCCTTACATGAGTTGTTCCAATCAGGTCAGTGGAAGAACTTGTGTAAGTGCTACTCATCATCAATAAGAGTTGCAGAACTGGATCAAGTAACAAGTTTTGCCTACACATCTGTATACAGTGCAGTTCAAATGTGTAACTCTTATAAAGCAATCCATTAATATTATGCCACGTATACAGTATTGACATTTTATCATAGTAATTAGGCTGAAAAAAATACTGACATGAGTCTCAGCACTTTCACATGTGATAATTTTCATACTTACCACAGTCCAGTAGTCCATCTTTACTAAAATATCTAGAACTCAGTGATAAACATTGACAATTCTCCAATCAAGATTTTGATTTGAAAATGTGCATCACATAAATATTTTGTAGTTCACTTGCATTTTCTTAAATAGGGCCTTTAATTAGTAATGTGTTTCCATAATAGAGCCTAGCCTGTTTATTACAATTTGGCTTTTAGAAAATTGCCACAGTGAGAGCTTTGCAGGCAATTCAATGGTTATGAATATCTACTGCCCCGACACCAGTTCAGAAAGGTCTCTATAGAGAAGTTAAGTATCGGGGATAGCTGTGTTAGTCTGTATCCACAAAAACAACAAGGAGTCCGGTGGCACCTTAAAGACTAACAGATTTATTTGAGCATAAGCTTTCGTGGGTAAAAACCCCACTTCTTCAGATGCATGGAGTGAAGATTACAGATGCAGACATAAATATACTGACACATGAAGAGAAGGGAGTTAACTCACAAGTGGAGAACCAGTGTTGACAGGGTCAATTTGATCAGGGTGGATGTAGTCCACTCCCAATAATAGATGAGGTGAACCACCCTGATATTATACATTTCTACTGATTTGTGAGGTCCTGAAAAAAGGCGCTTATCTAATATGGCTATCCGTAATTACCTAATATGTATAGTGAGTTGACAAACTCCCTTTGCTACTTGTAGAATTTCCTTTCTCCTTACCATAGGTGAAAAGTATCATTGCAATGTGTTTGCCATCATGGTGCTTTGGAAATATTGGCATTGTATAAGACACCAAGAAATGTGATGGTTAAACTATTCTTTTTTTTTTTTTTACAAAGATTTTTTTAGGAAAATTCTTAAAAAGAAAATTCCACCAAAGCAGAGATCAAAGTTGGCAGATCTTAATGGAATGCACTGCTGCACAACAAACTAAGAGGGTATGTTTGCACACAGAGGTGTGACTGCAGCTTGGGTAGGCATACCTGCACTAAATTTAATTGAGCTAGCTTGGTTCCCAATAGCAGTGAAGAAATGGCAAAGACCCTAGCACAGGCTAGGAGCCTGAGTACATACCCAGGGTTCTGGGCAGGCTTGTGAAGCCTGTGCCAAAGCCCCGGGCACCGCATCTTCACTGCTTTTTTAACAGCACTACTAGATATAAGTTAATGTGGGTATGCCAATGTGAGCAGCAATCACACGTCATATTGCAGCGCGAATACTCGCTGACTCTAATTCTTAGAGCAGAGACACTCCCATTCTTAATTTTTTCTCAGGAGTAGTGCAATAGGAATCAATGAAACTACTCCCATGTTTAAAGTTAAGAACGTGCTTAAGTGTTCTCAGGATCAGGGGGAAACACCAGCACCGTATCAAATCTTGTTCTTTCAGGCAGAAAAATCTCTACAACACCATTGTTCAGTAAAAGTATTGTGGCATGGAGACAAGCAGGGGAAGGATGAAGTCCTGCTGCTGTGCCACTATGCTGCCAAAACATAACCCTTGAATGCATTTGGCTAAATCACCAAAGTGCTAGCAAGATGGTTATTCATATGAACACAGGTCTTTCAGATACTAGTTCCTTACACAAGTGCAGGAATAAAACATAGTTCGCTTTAATTCACCATATTCTAACTGAAGTGAACTAGGTGGAGAATTATTGACCAACGTTTTAAAAGAAAAAAAATATCCCTCCATAGATTATCAAAAAGGGAAATCATTTGATATTTCAGGTTTCTATTCACCCCTCTCCAGCTCTCCATCAAGAAAAGTAACATAAATTTTGCTAAAAGAAAAGGAGTACTTGTGGCACCTTAGAGACTAACCAATTTATATGCTCAAATAAATTGGTTAGTCTCTAAGGTGCCACAAGTACTCCTTTTGTTTTTGCGAATACAGACTAACACGGCTGTTACTCTGAAACCTGTCATAAATTTTTCTGGTTTGTAACTGGATTAAATTGAAACCTTCAAAATTTCCTGCCTTTTCCCCATAGAAATACCACACAGAGTATCAGGCCAAATTATACTTCATCTATGGGCAGTTCTATGTTGGAACTATATCACTGTTCTGTAGCATTTCATTTTTCTCAGCCACAACTGTTATGCTGGTTCTTGGCAGAAAACAAAGAAATTAAATAATCCACACCACAAAATCCTCCTCTTTCTTGTTTGTTTCTTTCCATTACCTGCATTTGGCCTGGGCCATTTGCTGGCATGGCATTCCTTGGCAAAGATGTCTCAACAAATCCATCTTCCCACTTCTCTGGTTCTGAGGAATTATTCCACTTTATAAGATCATCAAAAATGTTTGTTAAAAAAATAAAATAAAATAAATCACCTCCAATATCTGTATACTTTGGTCTTGCCTGCCACAGCTAAAGCAAGAATTGGCTATGTTTTTTTTTTGTTTGTTTTTTTTTTTGCGGGGGGGGGGAATTGGCTGTAATATCCTTTCTTGTTTCTATTTCAGGACTTAAATTATCTTGTATATTTCCATAGAAAACAGGTAAAATATATACTTTTCTGCACAGTTCATAATGTAGCTCTAGCTTAGTATAGAAAAGATTCATGCAGAGGCTCAGATTTTATGGTGATGGGGGCCATCTCACTACTTAAGCAGATTATGTTGATTTATTCACATGACTTTTTTGTATAGATATTTGTATCGTTAATGATAAACTGCTTTTATTAATGTGTCTGAGGACATCCTATATTTTTGGATAATCAGAGGTCTAGATAAATTAACTCAGTTTCTCTTCAAATTTCAGATCTGGGGAGAAAAATGAATTGTAGAAATTTGGATAATGAGGTTTACCTGTATTATCTGTACAGTGATGATGTGGTTAGCATTGTGCAAGATACAGATATGCACAGGCAAGTAAAATTCTGGAATTTCCTAACTTATGACCTTTCACTTTGAAAGCTTACCATATTTTTAATTTAGTGATTGTATGAAATCTACCAGCTTTTAAAAAAGCAAACTGAAATAACAAAGATTCTACCATGTGGAATCATACTGAAATCCCCATGGTTCTTCAGCTGGGTTGGAACCTTAGATCCAAAATACAGATCTCTGCCCCTTGAGCTAAGAGAGGAACTGATAGCTCTAGTAGGACCAGCCACTAGAGGAGGATGAGGCACGTGCCTTGCCAATAGGTATCAAAGATATTTGCTTAGAGCCAAGGAATGCTGAAACTTAAGAAACCTGGATTCTATTCCAGGTGGTGGAGGGGAGTGTAATCTAGTGGTCACAGACCCTTTTGCCCTAGTTCCCACTGCCGAGTCTTACCCTTCTGCACCATCCCCTCCAGCCTGTTCATGTCCCACTTCTGTCTCTTTCTCCCTCCACCCACAGCTCATCATCTCAGTCCCAGTTCCTCCTCTTGGCTCAGTCCAAGTCTCACTTCAAAACTCCTATTCTCTCTTCTTAGGTACCTCATCTCAATCTCCCCCCAGGCTTTTTGTCCCATCTCCTGGCCTAGCCTGGCCCAATCTTTCACACACATGCCAAATTCCTTGCTTGATCTGAGTCTCCCCTCCCACAGCTCCCATTCTGTTGCCTCATCTCACCCCTTCCAGCTCCCAGTCAAGTCTCCCCGCCCCCCTACATACAACAGACTTCTTGACCCAGTCTGCTTCTTTCCCCTCCCACCAAATTTAAAGAAGAGAGAGTCTCCTTGCCCTCAGTTCCCATACCTGGAAAGCAGCAAGGAGCAGCAATGTCAGGAAAATCCTTCTCAGCACCTAAATCCTTAGGCGGTAGCATGTTCATTGATGATTGAATCTTTGGAGAATTTAGCTTTCAAACCCTGAACTGAGATTTTTCAAAGGCTTATAACTTGGCCCAGTGTGGGAACCTTTTCATGGGAGCAGCAAATGGTACATCTCTGACATTTAGGCAAGGCTCATAGCAAATTAGAAGTCCCTACTCCTAGCCATGCATGATTTAGAGCTTCTCAATGAAATGTTTGTAAGAGGTTTTTTTAACATGGGCAAAAAGACGATTATTTCCCCTAACATCGTTCTGAAAAATGGCTGAGCAGCTTTTGCTGAAATTTCAAACAGAATAATAATAATAATTAATAATAATTCAGCCTGAAGCAGGCACTTGGAATGCAAAATTTCAGCACAAACAATTAAAGTTTGGCAAAGTTATAAGCAACTTCCGATTTGAAAACCCTGTTTTCAGTATCAGGAAATCTTAACTATAGGCAGTGCCATCAGCTCTCTGTGTAATACAATGTAATTGTACAAACAATGGCACCTTGGCACATCCCAAGCCCACTCTGAGTAGCCCTCACCTCTCCTTTACGCTGTAGTTAAGGGGACAGCTAGTGAAGGAGGTGACTGTGCAGCATAAAGTGAACCTGGCAGACCCAAGAAACTAACTTGTAAACTTTTTCTCCTTATTGGATCTATTACTCAAATGTTGTCAATCCAATGCACCTTTGAAAACCACAAGAAATACATGTACAATAACCTTTCAAGCCTGTAGACAGTGGAGAAGAAATTTCATCTCCAAATGAACCAAACTGAAGAGTTTCTGTGATCAGGTTTGAGATCCCAAACAAAATCAGATGATTCTGATGTCCCAGTTTGGATTTGTGGGTATGGTATTTTCTGATAACTTATCAAATTTGGCACTTTGATTCCTAAACAAGTGCCAGGTTTACTTAGATTACACTAAGCGACTGCCTCTGAAATTTCATGTGCACCCAAGGGCATACTATTATAAATTTAAGCACCCCTAGGAATACCTTCCTAATGCAGAAGTTGTCGACTGAAAAATGATCTGGCCTTCTTTGAGAGAAATATTAAAGCTTATAAGTCCTATATTGAGCTTCCCACCTTCTCAATGAAAAATGCATTTTCCTTGTGAAGTCCCTCATGATTAATGTACTACTGTAAATGTGTGCCATCAAAAGCTGAGTAGATAGTATTATGCTTACACACTACAGTTTGAGTGTATCTAACAGTCTCTGTTCTGTACTCTAAATGTGGTTTTGTGTGCTTTCCACATATTATGGAAAATATTACTATATTTGGACTTTGCACTCATGATTCATGCCTTCAAATGAGTTATTTACATTCATCAGTGTTTACTATTTCTTCTGCATTGTGTGAATGACATTTATTGTGTGATTTTTTTTTAAATTCTTTATGGGTGGAACCGTGCAATTCAGTGCAGATAGCAAAGAAACATTCAGAGACTGCCAGTGTCAAGATGCTGGTGGTCTTACAGTTTATCCAGCATCTCAGAGCCGTTGGGATGATCTCAGTGGAAGGGCTTTGGGGTTGCCTCAGCTGTGATTGGAATATAAAGGAACATTGCAGTTTTAGCTTTGAACATTGTCAGTCCCTTTGTTTTCAACAGCACAACACTGATAGAAAATGTGATGAAAAGTACATACATTCTGTAACATAAAAAGATTCAAGGATGATCTATGAAAGACTTTTAGGATTTGTAATTGAAATAGATCTTCACCTTGGGACAACTCAAGTCTTTGATTTTAGTCTCCTAATACTTATCCCATTATATCATATGGTTGGTGAAAGGACTTGAAGTAGTTTCCTTTCTTTTCCCAAGTGTTCGCAATTATTTCTCCTCTAATAAATAAAATACTATTATGGGATCACCCACACAATGAAAGAGCGAAGTTCTTAACACTGAAGAAAGACAACCTTTGGAATTAAACCAACTGAAAGCAAACGGAAGAACTAAAGAGTTAAAGTTTTGCAATGAAGCAGCAGATGCCTATAGATCTCAAGGTTGATTGAATTTAGCGGCTCCTGTTATGAAATTTATTAGCCCTGGGCAGCAGTTTCAACTATATCCTTTATTTTGTGCTTCTGGAAGCAACAACACTGTTGGTAATGAATAAAATAAAGCAAGAGAAGAAATCAGAGCCTGAATTAGACGATTTTGCAAATGTAGTAAACACTCTTAACTCACAATAAGTTATTCATATAATGCATGAATCATTTCTTTGTCCCTGGACCTGAATTTTAAGTTAATACTGTTTTTCCCCTTAAATGTAATCCACACCAAATAATATTTCATCATTTACAATACTGTTTCTAAAACAGGCTAAAATTGTTGAGCTTTTCACTCAGAGTACAACAGTTAATCTTGTGCATATAAACGGTAAATGCTGTCAGTTTTTAAAGAAAACTTTTACAGTTTAGTAAAGGTCTTCTGCAAACTGTTCCCAGAAAAAAAAAAGTAATTAATATTGAGCTGTGTATTACTAATTCAGGAGGAAAATTCTTGATTAAATCACCACACACAAACACTCACTATGACATTCAGAGTTAAGGTTAAACTTAAACCTTTGAAAGCATGGCAATAGTTAATTTAGGTCACACAAGCAGCCTTAACTTGGCCTCTGTGTGCTGAAAACAAGCAAACAGTTTAATCTCACAGATGACCAATAGCTGTAACATCTTACTTTTAATCATACTCTGGCAGCACCAAATACAGTGCTCTCTACAACCATATACAATCTGCAAAATAAGATGTAATTTATGAATTCCTGAGTAGACACCATCCCATAATTAAGGTGGTAGTTCACCATTTTTATTAGTCATGTGCCACTAATTTGACAAGTATTAATAGAACTAGTGTTTTTGCCGATAACTAACAAATCTCTTAAACCCAGATACTGAAAATTAAGGCAAAAACATAGAAAATCAAACATATGGTGACAAAAAATCACACTTCATAGCTGAGACGTGTATGTATGAAACTAATGATCGGTGCTTAACGATTTCAAAATGCAACTCCAAAACTGTACAAACACAATGTAATATCCAAACTTAGGATGTCTGGAAAGACAAAGTTGCAGAAGAATGGTCAATTAGCCAATACAATTACTTTTCCTGGTTTAAGATGTTAGTAACCTGTAGATGTCAACTTCCTAAAGCACTTAGAAAAAGTTTCTGTCATAGAGAGGGAAAGAGTTAAAATTGTTTAGGTGGCCTGTGCTATCAGAAGTTTGAGTTTCTTTAAGTTTAACTTTAACTGAAATTCTTGGCTTTCAAAAGTTTGTCTTTTTGTTTATAGCTGCAATATTCATCTTAGTTTTATTTTTACCCTTATTTATTGATATATACTATTCTTAACTTGAACTTCAAGTGTTTTGGCTGGAATTTCCTTAGGATTAAAATATATTGAAGAATTACCTTGTGACAAGCATTCTGAGTACTCTAGCTTAGGTTTTTGATTTCATACTTCATCCTTAGCTCCATATTACAGTTTCCTAAGGAGCTTTACTTTTCATGATCCCATCATCTGTGAAATATATTAGCTTTGTACGTTGATAGTTTTGAGTCATTCACATCCAAACTTAAATTTAATTGTATCAGTTGCACTGAAATAGGCTGTTGTTATCTGCTTAAAACAATTCAGCCTGCTTACAGAGGTAGACCTTTTTAAGCATAATTATGTGGTCTCCAGGTGACTCATTGTCCCACCAGAATATTTGGCAGATGGGAGTGGTCATGAAGGGAAAGATGATCTGGAGTATGGACTGAACAACCTTTAGAGAGGAACCCTAGGAGCAGCTTAGCTTGAGGAGGAAGATTGAACTGATCTCTGCTATCTTATTTTTGTTTTCTTTATTAATAAAGCCAAACCTCAGCAAAGGGAACATTTTTGGAGTGTACTTACTGTGGTGATTGTGTTTGTAGAACAGGATGGAGAATGCATCTTCTCACAATTACATTTTCAGTTTAGCAGGGGAAAAGCACTATTAGCTTATATTATGGTTTGTTGCAGTTCAGCAAAATCTCAGGTCTAGTTGTGGTAAGGAAGAGAAATGTGAATAGGGAAAATAAATGGTTAGAAGTAGACAGTAATATTTTCTTCCTATGCTGTGGATAAAAAAGAAAAGAAAACTGGCATCCCATTTTTCTCCCCAAAATTACTAAAAAGATACAGAGGTAAGCGAATGAACATCTCAGTTCCTTTACATTCTTATTCAATTAAAGAGCTGAACTAAACAACAACTTTTACGTTAATCTTGTCAGTCCTTAATGCTCTTGAAAATAAGGTGCTCAGAGGATGAAGTGGTGTGCAAATTTCTGCAGTTAGTTTGAAACCACCAACCGCATTATATTTCTGCCTTAAAATGGACATAAGCTCTGACTAATTTATTTTTGCCTCACAGTTCTATCAAACTTCCTTCCACCAACATACACACACTCAACATTCAGTTGTTGTAACTTTTCTTCTTTATTTTGAATGTCTGAAGTTGAGAGAACCAGCTTCTTGCCTCAGCAGCTGCTTGTCTATTTCTCTAGTCCTGGTGAGCTGGAATTAAGCTATCAGGGTGGAATCCACGAAGGGATGTGGGTACCTGGATGCCCAGCGTTGCAACATCCAACTTGTAGGTACCTAGAAAATTACAGGAGCAACATTGCAATCCACAGAGCCCAATTAGCTGCCAAGGATCCCTACACAACGAATGGGGAAAGATCAGTGCCTTAGAAATGTGACCACAAAAGCCAGCATGTTAGGTGGGGAGGCTTCTAAGATAGGCATAAGAATATGAGTGGTCATATTTGGATCAAATCAATGGTCCATGTAGCCAAATATCCTTTCTTCTGACAGTGGACAGTACTGGATACTTGAGAGGGAATGAACAGAACAGGGCAATTTCCAGTGATCCATCCCTATCTTCCAGTCCCGGCTTCTGGAAGTTGAACCGTAGGGATATGCAGAGAAGGGGGTTGCATCCCTGACCATCTTGGCTAATAGCCATTTCTAGACTTATCCTCCATGAACTTACCTAATTCTGTTTTGAACCCTGTTATAGTTATGGCCTTCCCAACATCCCATGGCAACGAATTCCACAGGTTGATTGTGCGTAGTGTGAAGAAATACTTCCTTATGTTTATTTTAAACCTGCTGCCTGTTAATTGAATTGGGTGATCTCCAAGTCTTGTGTTATGTGAAGGGGCAAATAACACTTCCCTATTCACTTTCTCCACACCAGTCATGATTTTATAGTCCTCTAATATCCCACCTTAGTCGTCTCTTTTCTAAGTTGAACAGTCCCAATCTTTTTAATTTCTCCTCCATTTGAAGTTGTTCCACACTCCCTCCCCAATCATTTTTGTTGCCCTTCTCTGTACGTTTTCCAATCCTAATACATAATTTTTGAGATGGAGCAACCAAAACTACACACAATATTCAAGCTATGGGTGACATGTTGATGAAGTGTCCTAAGCCCCGCCCCCTCACAAGGAGAGGCACCTAAGTTCTCAGGCTGTGGGGAGAAGCGTCACTCTGCTTAGCGATCCATGAATTGAAATCCTTGTCCTGGGGTCAGGTCGCTTAAGAACCTAGGACATTTCTTGTGGGGATGAGTTAGGTACCTGTTCCATTCCACTCAAAATAGCTGGAAGAGGAGGTGGTGGTACCCACCTTATAACTTTTAGCCCAGTGGTTAGAGTCCTTGCCTGGGATGTGGGAGACCCAGATTCAGGAGAAAAGATTTGAACAGGGGTTTCCCGCCTCTCAAGAGAGTGCTCTAACCACTGAGCTATAGGATGTTCTGATGTTGGGCTCTCTGAAATCTCCTGTTGAAGCTGTTCCACTATGGATAAATAGTGAGAATGATTGATTGTAGCAGAGGGACTTGTGCCTTGGGTCTCCCACCTCCTAGGTGAATACTGGGCTAAAAGTTATAAGGTGGGCAGCAGCACCACTGCCACCTCCCGCACCTCCTCTCCGGTAGTTAGATTTTGAATTGGACCCGATCTGGTAGATCGCCTCTGAGCTCGCCTACCAGATTGGGCCCCACATGCAACTTAGGTGGATGGATTCCTATCTTCCCCCAGTTTGTGAATCATTCTGGACTTTGGACAGGAAAATAGGCTTCCAGATCCCTAGAGGGAGGCAGTAGTTCATATCCCAGAGGCAGAAACATAGCTGCCTAGAGAACTTTTACCTTGAAAACTTTGGCATCCGTAGGAGTATAGGTGCCTACAGAGTTTGGCAGGGTTTTATGGATCTTAGTGAAGCCAAAACTGGGATTTAAGCACCTAAACCCATGATTTAGGAGACTAAGGGCTTGTCTACATGAACATTTAGTTTGCAGCAAGCTTGGATGTGAATCTACCCCGCTCTGCCATTTCAAATCGGTCTACATCAAAGCACATTAACAAATTATTAGTGGATGTCAGCAGGGTCCACATGGACAATTAGTCCGCAGAAGGCTGGTGCGGGTAGATTCAGAGCGCAGCTTGCTTCAAACTACATGTTCGTGTAGACAAACCCTAAGTCTGGGGTTTAGGCACCTAAATACATTTGTGGATCTGAACTCAATAACTACATATTCATGACTGTGACAGTGTGCTGAGGGTTAGCACTTGAGCCAAAACTCTGATTACTATTAGTGCCAATTAGGTTCCCCTGGAGAAGGCCTAACTGGACAGAAGTGAACCTGACTACCGGGCCAGATTGGAGCTAGTGAGTCAATGAAACAATTAGCCCATTAACAGGGAATCTGTATAAATCGTTCTGAAGAGGAGGAGAGCAACAGAGAGACAGAAGGCTGGAAAGCCTAACAAAGGTGGTCCTCTGGCACCTTACCACAATCCTTTCAGAGAAGGGGTCAGAAAACTGAGAGACAGTGTAAAGGTGTGGAGACTGCTGTGTACTAGTGGAGGGATTAAAACACTAAATAAACTACACTGTAGTGTTCACAAGCATGAAGATCTCAGAGTAGCCAGCATCTGTAGAAGTGGTGGGGGTGAGGCACACCACCTTGTCACAATGACAGTTAGCCTATTCCTTTTATCAAACCGACATTCAAAAAGTTTTAGTTTCCCTATCAGTCACTTAACCATGGCAATGAAACTGTGGAGTTGTTCGCTGTTTTCCACAAGAGATTAGGCTGTGGCTTTCCGCCAGCCAGTCTGAGCCAGCACTAATATAATTCACAACTGGAAGAAGACAATCAATTAATCAATACTATAATTTGGAACTGACCAGAGTACTAACACTCATCGCTATTAGATTCACTGACTAACACCATTTAGGATTAATGAGATAGCAAGAGCATACAAACTAAAGATTTGTTTAAAGACTTTTTTGTTTTAAGATGAAGCTACCCATTCTATTTTGTCATTTTTTAAGTTGTATATGTCACTTTGAAATACTAATGTAAATACAAACTATTGAAAAGTGCAAATTACTTATCAGAGATAGATTAGGAGCCACATCTTTCATAGATCAGCTTTTTGGTTTGGAATAAGCTAACTCAATGATTTCAACACTGGAGTCTACATGGTACCGCACAGTAGAATATAAACCCTATCTTGAAACTCTCACTTCTTTGTAGTGTTATTTTGGTACTCCTTAATTTAGATATCTGCAACAAAAATGTATATTTTTTGGCTGAAGAATAACATAAGGACAAGTAAGCAAAGCAATTTTAACAGTGAAAGTTTCTAATTTCTCATGTAAATCATGCAGTTTATTCCAATATTATTCTAGGATCTGTAGTATTTTACATGTGACAGGAGTCAAAGCATCTCAGTCCTTGCTGACAGTGTAATCAAGCCCATATGAGTTCACACTGACAAGAAGGTGGCTGCTTGCAAACCCCTGGCTGGTTATCAGGATTTCTTGTTAAATAGAAATTGGTTAGCTTATCAGTAACTCCCATTACACTGTGTGTGCAGTTGCTTTTGTAGTTGTTCATGTCGCTGCTCTGAACTCTGCAGCAGAGGATGATGACTTCTCAGAAGAGCTGGACAAGAGCCTGGAAAGCATTGCCATAGTGAACAGCATTGTCTTTCCAGGAGACCTAAACATGAGATTACATTCTAATACTTTGATTTACAGAATGGTGGCTGCTGACAAAGGTAACTAAGGTAAAACAGTGTGACCTGCAAAAAGCTGCAACTTTATAAGGAACTGGAAAAGTTTACATGCACAAAGGGAGGCAAATAGGGGCACAGGCCCACTCAATAATCAGCAGGGGCACAGAACTCCTCTGGCACCAGGGCACCAGTGGGGAGAACAGTACATGCCCCTTCAAAAGCGGTCATATTTTTATTGTTGTGTAGGCCCCTGACAGTATTTGAGTTGAAAGAAAGTGATCCACCTGTTTTTTGCAAAAGAACTGATTGTCCTTATTTCAATGAAGAAAATTCCACACTGAGCGGTTGATACTTTTAAGCAAAATTAATTGTGGTTGTCTAAGATGAAATCTGATCCTAAACACTTAAAATTCTGTTCAGTCCACCAAACAAATTAAGCAAAGCAATGCTCAAATAGTTATCTTGGTGATCTTTCTATTAAAGATTTTAGGTGCCCAAGGCCTGCCTCCTCTCGATGCCTATCTAATTAGAATTTACAAAGAATTGTAGGAAATAACTAACAAGTTGCCAAAATTTAACCTAAATTGCATCATCATCTAAATTGTAGCCCTTTAATGTTGATTTCATTCCTGTCCATACTTATATAGCCCTCAAGCATGCATATATATATATACACACACACACGCACTGTCATCTAGGATCGTGCGCAGTTGAGAGGCATTAGCACGAAAAGAGCATATAATAGCTGTGATTTTTATGTAAGGATGTGGGTGCAGTATTGCCAACCTCAAGTATTAAAAAATTATGAGTCAGGCCCCCCCAAAATCATGATATTAGTTTTTTAAAAAATGTTGTTAAAAATTTAGGTTTCTTTTTGTTTTCCTTCTGCCTTGGAACCATTTTTAAAGCTTTTCTCCCCAGCTATGTAGGCTAGAAACCTTTTAAAATGAAAGATAAGATTTTCATATACTTTACTTCTTTCCAGGAGCTGAAACATTAGGTAAATCAAATATCGTAAAACTCATAATAAAGCCACAAGAGTTGGCAACACTGTGGGTGTTGTTATAGAGAACAAAAAGAAAAGGAGTACTTGTGGCACCTTAGAGACTAACAAATTTATTTGAGCATAAGCTTTCGTGAGCTACAGCTCACTTCATCAGATGCTCACGAAAGCTTATGCTCAAATAAATTTGTTAGTCTCTAAGGTGCCACAAGTACTCCTTTTCTTTTTGCGAATACAGACTAACATGGCTGCTACTCTGAAACCTGTTACAGAGATCAAAGATCATCCTCCATCATGGGCGGTGTGTGACTCCTGCAGTTTGGGAGGCTGGGCATGAGCCCTAGAAGGTCACTGGCTATTGGACTGTGCTCTTCCCCCTGATCTGCTCCAAGGCCCGCCCCCACTTGTCCTCCTCCCCTAGAGGCCCTGCCCACTCCACACCCACTCCACCCCAGGCCAGGCCCCTTCCCCAATGCCCACCCCCCACAGCTTGCACCTCTTTGCCCCCAGCCCTGAGACACCCCCCCCCCATGCCTCTCCACCCTGAGCAGCAGGCGGGGGGCCCTCAGGGCAGAGCGAGGTGCACCAGAGGGAGGTGCACCACATCCTCTTTAGGGAGGCTGAGCCTCTTATACCCACAGCCCATTTCCTCCATTCTGGAAGGCAGGTATTTGGGCTGCAGGGAGCTGTGGGCTGCGATCATACCACCAAGCTCTGGTTGCTGTTGTTTTAGAGTTCTGTAATTCTTAAATTAAAAACCATGTCTGCTAAATACAAATTTATGATGACTAAATAAGGAGATCAACCCAAAAAAGTACTGGTTCTCTAAGAATTCATAGATTCATAATTATAAGGGAAGTAGGGCCCCACTGTGATAATCTAGCCTGACCTCTCATATAACACAGGCCATAGGACTTCTCTGAATACATTACCTCTTTTAAAATCCAGATTGGATGTTTTTTTTTAATTGTGGTGGTCCAAAATGGCACCGACTTTTCTGAACTTGCTGATGATAAACCATAGGAGGGGAAAGTGGTGTTACAGTAAATGACTATAATTACTTTGAATGTGATTAGCTGATAGAACTCTGGTGCAGTATTCCTTAATTCATCATCTTATTGTAAACAGCCAGTATGCCCTTCCTATTGTTCCTTGTAAAGAGAAACTTTAGTTAGAGTGGGAAACTGAAGCTGTGTATGACGACCATTGACCAGTCCCTCAGATACACTTTGGTACGCATGACTAAAGCTTTCATTGGAAAATGGATTGCTGCAAGTAGCTCAGAAGACCTAATTTACAGACTACCTCATTTATTTTTCAAAGACAATAAAGTCAGTCAGCCAGGCCAATGGCGACTCTTTCTCTGCACACACATACAAATCCTTTCTTCCTGGCTCTGCTGGTACCGCAGCAACCATATAGGATTTTGAGCCTTAGGTCCAACAACTGTGTCTTCTGGAGGGAGGCAAACCAGGCCAAATAGGGGACTGACAATGGCTCTTCTATGCCCTTGGAAATCTCCCAACCCCTGATTTTTTTTTTTTAATATGTCCTGCTGATGAGCACTCATGAGGGCATGCGGCCCTGTCTACTCAGGTCTGCTGAGAAGTCAAAGGGAACAGCTCTGGTGAGCAGGGTGTGGTTGCAGAAGCAAAATTTGGTGTCGTTGAAAACTAGTCAGCAGCAATGGAGCTTGTGCAAACTGTGCTTATTTTTGGATATTAAGTTTAATAAAACTCCAATTTTAAAATTGCCCCTGATCTGGGAGTGTAACATTGACTGACACAGCTAATTATCATCCAAACCTAATTACCCTTCCCTTGCCAAGTGTAGGCTTTTGGAGGAGGTTGGGTAGATTATCATTCTTGAAAAAATTGATCAGAGTGAAAAAGAATAAAGGCGACGGGGAAGAGAGATCTACAACAAATAGCTCTTGACATGGTAACCTAGTTGGAATCCCCAGTAATAAGAGATACTAGTAAGAGAGTTACTAGGAGCGGACATTCTAACTAATGGTTAATCAGTCATATAACAAAGACTAGCTCTCCTCAAAATCCTCAGATTATCTTTACAAAACCACATAGTCCATTGTATGCCACATTCAGCAGTATTCCATTTTCCTGCTGACTTCCAGTTCTTTTTGAATATTGACTATAAAAATGGCCTTGAGGGATTTTCTGGTTATTGTGTCTCAGTAATTTCCTTATCAATGTGTTCTGTTTACAAGTAAAAAGATGATATTTTCCCCAACTGTTGGCCCCAAAAACTCAATTCTGAATCCAAAAGTTAGTCTGGGTTCTTTTTTTCGCACACATTACTGCCAGTAAAAAAGGATCTGCATGCCAGGTATTCCTTTAATGATGCCTGTGGAAGTGTCTTCACATTAAGTTTACAATGATGCCTGTGCAACTTTCATTACCAGTAGGGGAATTAGACAGGTGTAACCGACTGATTTTTGTCATTGGAATTCATTTAACAACTCTGTTGATGACACACTAGAAGGAATAAAATCCAGTCATTCACTTTTAGCTGAATTGGCTTTGCAGAGCAAACAGGAATTTTAAATAATAATAATGTACAACTACCTCTGAAGTCTAAATAAACCCAGGGAAGCTGTTCTGTTGAATAAGACGTCATTATTGCATTAGTGTCACAGACGCTGTTCAAAGTACAACCATACTTTGAAATAGTGCTCATTGTAACTGATGAGGAACTTAAGTTGGGTCCCCAGACCAGCTCTATCAAACGAAGAGTTACACTGGAATTATGACTGCACAGTTAGACTTCTGCAGAGCCTGGAGAAGGTGGGGCTTGCTACAGCAGGTCCAACATGTGCTGTGTATTCTTACCTCAAGTGGCTATATTTTCAAGTATTTTTTATTAAACTGCACTCTCAATAGCATAATACCTTATTTTAATGCATTGGCTCTTGCATGTCCATCAGTATCAAGCTGTGTCTTTTTTATATGGATAATATTTTCAGAATAATATAAAACATGATCTTGCTGCAGATGTCACCATGCATTCAACCTGTGGCTGACATGTTATGAGAAAAAGAATAATGTGAGACTCCGTGACCTTCATTGCCGAACTAGAAGCTATCTATTCCAGAAAATATATAGCATTTTTGGTTTATCTTTATCATGTTTCCAATAATAATAATAAATAAACTCTCTTCTGTCTGGCTAGATGCCCACTTAGTAGACATATAAGAAACATAATTATAAAGAAAAAAAATTGGCATACAATTAAAATGAAAATGTTAAGCTATAATTTATCTTAGTTTCTGAGGAGCAGAGCACTGGCAAATATTTTCTACTTCTTCACTTCACCAAAAGATTTGAAACCATCCTTGAGAATGCTGTTACAGTACATTTCAGGGTTGTGGTTGTCCTCCTTCATCACTTGATTACTCTTTTATAAACAATGATGATCTTTAAACCAATGTCAACTTGTAAGATAATGTTAAGATGGTGATTAAATGGGAAATTAACAGCTACTACCTCCTGTCGGTGGCAGCTGAGAACCTTCCTTATGAAAATTAAGAGCCTGTCTTAATCACAATGTGGATGAGATAAAGCAGGGTACTTCTGGGTTGCTAGAAGTCAGAAAATGAAAAGAAATGTAGCAAACTGGACAGAGAAAAATATATACTTATTAAGGTTGTTGTGAAAGACATGAGTGCCCTGTCCCAAAGTTGAAAAAGTTCTCCCTCTTTTTTGGAAAGGACCACAGCTGCCTGATCTCACTGCAGTGGGACTATTTGTGGAGTAAGATACTACTCAGTGTGAGCAAGGGTATCACAATCTGGCCCAAAGTCGATAAACCCTCAAGAGTTCTCTGTTCCAGCATGATCTTTATGGCTAAAATCTCTGTTAAAATAAATTACACATGACACTGGCAGCTGGAAAGAGCTAATGACAAGCTGCATAGAGTAACTCGTCAAAATGTTAATTTTTTGCAAGTTGTTTAGATGCTAACATTTGTATTTGCTACATGTTAATCAATATGTATATCTGAATGTTTAATAATAATTGTACTACAGTATGCATTCTAAAATAAGGGCAATCAGATTGCATGCTTCTGGGAGTAAGTTGGTCATGTGCAGGGCTGAGAGAAGGATTTTCTTCTCCTGTATCTTCTACACTGTTCAATTCACTATAAGTGTTATGTGGATGTTTTACTGCTTTCTTGAAGGATCAGGTTCTGACCACTGCCAAAAGCAAGATGGTAGACCAATAACAGTATTTCATTTTCACCCTTTCTTCTATGCCAACCCTTATTAGTGGGGAAGGATCCCAGTCAAAATCCATAAAACTGCTATCTAATCCTCCATTTAAATCTCTCCTCAGAATTCACTTCCGCTGTAGTAAAATACAAGTACAGACTGGTAATGGCTAGTCAGACTAGTGATCACTGTTACTGCAATGCCAAGACCATTTATATTTAGTGGTTACATGCTATCTTTTTAAAATGTAAAGCTTTTTAGGGCCGGGACTGCCAGTTATAGTCTGTACAGCACCTTGCACAATTGGGGCCTAACCTGGTCAGTGGTTTTTATGTGCTACTGTAATATGAAGCTTATATAATAAATTTCAGTAAAGAAATTTGCTCAGGGACTTAGATCACACACATAGCATGAGCTAAATTACTATAAACAACGTAGGAGAATAAACCATATTTACTGAAAGAACGTTCAAAGTAACTTCACATTCCATAGCATCCTGTCCCCAGAATTTGCAAGTGGGTTTTGAATAAGCTTCAATCGTTCTCTGACTTTATGCTGTATAGAGAGATTTTGAAATTTTTGGTGGGCATGTAGGAATTCTTAGACTCTGTAATCCCAGTTCACACCAGCTGTAACTCCAGTTCAACCCATTTAGTAACATCAGGGATAAGTATGGGACCCTATGCTCTTAATGTAATGTAATCCAGTCACAACAAGCTAGAGAGATAGTTTGAGGGTCTATTGAGGCACCAGCATTACTGGTCAGATTTAGAACAGAGTGAGGAGAAAGCAGTTGACTTTTACAAAGAGAGTTCTCAGACTGTGTTACTGGACCAAAATACCATTGAATTTATTTGGGTGTATGGTTTTTAAATATACCAGATACTAGAATTCATTTTTCATAGAATTGTGAAGCTTTGATTTTCCCAGGATTTCTAGCTCAGATATTTTGGATTCAGTCCAGAGCAAAACCATGCTTTTTTTTTTTTTTAAATTCCCTTCATACCTTGAATCTTAAACTTATATAGTTTTTTTTTTTCTTTTTTGGGGGGAGAGGGAGGTGGGGAACGTTTAAATGGTTAAAGAGCAAAATTTATAAAAGCCCTAGGATTTTTTTTCTCATTACAAGAATAAAAATGTGAATAAATGGAACAGAGATCTAAGGCAGACAACTTGATCAGAAGATTGGAAGAAAATATGCAAATATGTATCTACAGTAAATGTTCAGTCTCCTGGGGAGAAACAGACTGCAAGCTGCTGTTATGTACTTATGTTTCCTTTGTTAAAACGAATGTAAGAGGCAATTGCTTTTCTTTTATTTATGTAAATGGGGGGATTGTTCACCATATGGATGGACTTCTCTCTGCTTATGACAATTCTCCCTCTGTCTGTAATACATCAGAAATTTTAGGAATGGGGGCACCAAAACCAGCTTTTGCACCAAAGAATCCTAAATTCTTAGATTCAAGGAGGGATGGGGGGGAGAGGAGTTAATATTTATTGTTGTCTAATTTGGGAAGGGAGAAGTTTGCTTTGGTAATGACCAGAAGAGAAATACTGAAATGCCATAGACTACCCACAATGAATTTAATTCCACGGACATCTAGGAAGTGTATGAAATCTCACAAGAAAGCCTGTTCTTATGAGATTTCCAGACCAAAATGATTTAGATGGTTTTGGATAATCATTCTATTTTTTCTCCTTTTTTCCAGTTAAAATGGAATGTTTTAAATGAACTGCAAATACAGTACTTAGATACTCCTTCAGTATTTGCACTCCAGAGTTAGTTCTGCAAATACAAGGAGGTCTCAATGATGGGAAAGAGTAACATAGAGCAACCCCCAATTTTTACAGTTCCTGTTAGTTAAAAGTCCTTAATTGAACATCTAGAGTTGCCCTGGCTGAAGCCCAATGCCTATGGAGCTCCTAAGATGTGCAGGCATAGAGGTTCAGTCCTGCAGAGTTCTTAAATTCTGCAGTTCTGAAGCTAAATTACTCCTACAGTGTTTAGCTTTAGTCTCATAGATCTTAGAAGGTATGCATGGCTGTAGTTCCTAATTATCCAACTCCTTGATTTTATGAAAGTTTTGTGTCTCCTGACATGTTCAGAAAATCTGGTCTCTGATCTATTATGTTGGAAGTGTATAGCACCATGAGGAAACTACATATCAGAGCAATCTGTTCTGCCTTTTTACAATAAAGCATTTCTCTGGAACTGCCAAACCAGCCAATCTGCTCCATTTTGATCATAGCTAATCTGATTAAGCCTTGTTATATTTGTGTTTGCTGAAAGGCTCAAGAGAGTAGGTTAACTTTTTTTATACATCAGTGAAGGGTTATACAATCTTCAAAACTAGGCTCAGACCTTACTGTAAGTATTAAGAATGCTCCTAGTGTTTTAATATCAAAGAAACTTAACAAAATGTCCCATTTATAACCACTGTTCTTCTATTGAGGCTTCCCCCTCCCTTTTAAATAAATATACTAATACAATTCTATGATTTTAAATGGGTATATAATAGTGCAGTGTACCCACTGTACATGATATGTAATGTCCTTATCAAAATGAGTCACCCTCCTGCTGCTCCCTTCCTGTTTTATCGCTTTTTTTGTTAAAACTAGCACCATAATGATACAATCATCATGTAACATGAAACTAACATGTGCCTATCCAAAGGCTATACTACTTATTAATACAGAGCATAAGAATGCCAGGGTTAGTGATAATACTAATAAAAATTTACTTTGGGGTGGAATAAATCATACTGTACAGCCAATGCAGTGCTCATGCTTTAAGTACTTTTGGATAATAAATATCATTTATGTAGTGCATTTTATCCTGAAAGAATCGCCAAGTGATTTATATCAAAAACATTGCCTCTAGGGTGAAACACAACTGCCTAATATCACAGTGTTAGATTTTTGGCGAAGGAAGCTAAAAATACCATATCTAATTGAAAGTACAGGATGAATCTGAGAAAGCCAAATATAGTTAGTTAAATTGGCATTTGGCCAGAACACCAAGTTTAACTCCCCTTTTCATGTGAAAAGTGCCCTGTGGTTTTTAATGACATCCAGTAAATGGTCAGTAGCTTGCATTTTCGCATCTCATCTGAAAGATGTTCTAATACCACAGTGAACTCTAGCACAGAGATAGAACATTCATCAGTCCTGACTTCGAGGACAGAATGCCACTACTGAATAATCTACTTCACTTCCTTCCATAACCTGGGTTTATCTTGGAGATTTATTGTCCACATACTGGCCAGGCCTGACCTTGCTTTGCTTATGAGCTATGATAGCGGTAGAACTGTGGTAGAGAACAAAACTGAAAAGGGATAACACTCAATCGTTTCAGAGTAGCAGCCGTGTTAGTCAATAGTTTGTTGTTGGGTTTTTTTGTTTTTGTTTTTTAAGCTATTTCTTCAAAAGATGGGGCAATTGGGGAAATTAGTGTTGTTTTTTTAATTTTTTTTTACCCATTGCAATCATCAGGAGACATCTTGATTATCAAGAGAGCATTTTCCTAGGATCCCCAGAGGTAGACAACATCCCCAAAACAGGAAACTATGACCTTGAATAACTAAGACCGTGCTCTTTTTTAAACCGTGGTCCCGAGTAACCATCTGCATTCTCTGAACTCTTTCTCCTGGCCAAGACAAGTTAGCAAGCAAAATATCTAATACATAATCAGAGCACCCATAATCGGAAGGATGATATTTTTTCTGATGCCTTAGCATGACACATCAGTCTGCCACAGCTCTGAAGCTGATTCACTATTCAGACCTCAGATATTAAGGAAATGAAAAACTGTGGAATCTGCAGAAAGTGATACATTAGGAAATTGGCCAAAAGGCTGTATAAACTTTCTAAAACGTTGTAAATATCTCCAGTGGGAAAGGTGACACATGATGGGGAACATGGGTTTGATAGAACCAGCACTGTGATGTCCAGGTGTGTGATTAAAGCTGCAGGCATTTAATGTTATACTAGCTAAACTGAACCTTAGAAAATAAACATACAAAAAGTGTTTGTGGATGTATAAATTTGCAAAGTTCTAACAATCTTAGCTTTGCAGCACTTTGAGGTCCAGGGAAAAAATTGCAGGGTGATTATTTCTCTCTCTCTCTCTTCCCATCCCCCTTTTCCTCCCCCCTCCTCCATTTCATAGATCCCTTGAATTTCAGCTTATTCATTCATGGTGCAAAAGCATTTTCTGCTTTATAAAATCTGTTTTATGTCTTTGCTTTCATCTAAACAACAATCGAGGAAAATACTGGTTTTATGTCTCAGAAGCCCAGGAGAAAAACCATACTGAAGGAGAAAGTTCAGCTGACTTTGAAGGCTTGAAATTTTTCACACGATAGATCTCTGTAATTTTTTTTTGACATATAGAATAACATGCTGCTCCCATTAAGGTATGGTCAATTCCAAAGGCCTGCTTTTGTTCTATAGTAAAGAGGACCTGTATTTCAGGCTAACCTGGGGCTAGCAGGGACTGAGAATGAAATTAAGGTGATGTGCTCACCTTCCAGTAAGCAATTGTATACTTCTTTGTCTGGAAGCGTGGCATAGTTCATAGCTTAAGGTAGAGCTGCAGCTTTGAAGAAACCTACTAGCTATTTTGCTAGCATATATTTTTGCAGGGCCAGATTTAGGGACTGGCGACTCAGGAGACTGCCTGGGGTGCCGGGCTTCAGGGATCGCCAGACTCGGGGTGCTGTTTTTGTTGTTAGCGACAAAAAAGATAATAGAATGTTTGAAGTAAAATGTTTCAGGTATTCCATATGTTGGATTCATTTTTTTACTAACTTCCTAGAATATTCTGGACCTTTGTAGAATCTTGTGGAACCTTCCAGACTTTCTGAGAACTACATTTTCCTTGAATCTCCTAGAATGTTGCCAGCCATGCCCTCGTGGGTATATAGGGAGTGGGGCGTGGCATCACCAGTCAGTCAGTCAGATATAAGAACAAACTGAAGTTTAACAATTGAGGGTAAAGGCACCGAAGAACTCCTTGCCTGGGGTGCCATTTGGTCTAGGGCTTTTTGTATTGTCACAGCTATGTGAGGATAATGGGTAGAAAGTGGGAAGGGGGTAAAAGACATCCCAGACTGGAGTTGAGAAAGAATCATAGAATATCAGGGTTAGAAGGGACCTCAGGAGGTCATCTAGTACAACCCCCTGCTCAAAGAGGACCAATCCCCAACTAAATCATCCCAGCCAGGGCTTTGTCAAGCCTGACCTTAAAAACTTCTAAGGAAGGAGATTCCACCACCTCCCTAGGTAACGCATTCCAGTGTTTCACCGCCCTCTGAGTGAAAAAGTTTTTCCTAATATCCAACCTAAACCTCCCCCACTGCAACTTGAGACCATTACTCCTTGTTCTGTCATCTGCTACCACTGAGAACAGTCTAGATTTAGCCTCTTTGGAACCCCCTTTCAGGTAGTTGAAAGCTGCTATCAAATTCCCCCTCATTTTTCTCTTCTGCAGGGTAAGTAATCCCAGTTCCCTCAACCTCTCCTGATAAGTCATGTGTTCCAGTCCCCTAATCACTTTTGTTGCCCTCCACTGGACATTTTCCAATTTTTCCACATCCTCGTAGTGTGGGGTCCCAAACTGGACAGAGTACTCCAGATGAGGCCTCACCAATATCGAATAGAGGGGAACGATCTCAGAGCCTCAGAGCACTCTCTAGAACTCATGAAAATAAGTTATTAATATGATTTATTATGAAGTTTCCATGCTGAAGCATCATAAAACATATTTTGATCCACAGACTCTGTGATAGTGAGTTGAAGGCTCCTTTCCCATTGGCCTTTCATAGTAAAACAGAGCAAGGAAGGGCATATGATGTGCATCATCCTGCAAACTGCATTTATTTTTACACTGTGAAGGAGCTGTGATTTTCCAAAGTGTGTTCTCTCTCTGATGGACTGGAAAAAAATCCACATTCATCAACAGCAAAATGACTTCTATAATAAAACTGCTTTCTTTTACCATATAAAAATAATCAGCAAGGCTATGGATTTGATTAGATGAGCGAAGATGCTTTTAGACTCTCATTGGGCTTAGCAGAGCTTCAGCAAGGGAGAAGACTGACCTTTGCTCATGTCCATCACAGGGCTGAATTCCCTATAAAGAGAGAGTTTTGCATGGTTATGGAAGCCTGTGACACATACCACCTGCACACAGAAAATTGAAAAGCTTTCATTTCCAAGAGGGCTATGTCTTTACACTCTTTTCCTCTCTCATGTCTTCAGAATGCTGAGTTCCCTTAAAGATAGGCCCATTTTATTTACAAATACAACTTTGTAACACCTACCTGCTTCCAAATCTGATTCTTTTAGTAAAAAGCCTTCAAATTTAACTTTTAAAAAATATTTTTCCTCAAAAATAGTTCCCAGAAGAAAGTCCTGTTGTTCAAAATTGTCAGTTCATGCTAGGATTTTTTTTAATTAATTTCATTTTTAATAAACACATCTAAGTAAAAATGTCAGCTTCAGACCATATCAATTCCCATTACTCACTCTGTATGGTCAGTGTTAGATGTTGCATACACTGAACAGATAATGCTAACATTTCCTTCCTTATGTGCAGTGATTGAATATAGGGTATCTGCACTAACTGTGAAATCTAGACTTCCCTGAAATATTTTCTGTGAATGTATTTACAAACTGTGCAGTGGGGAGACAAGAGAAGCCATCTTAAAACTATTATATTTTTCTGTGCTTGGAGAGACAAAAATCATTTAGGAACAGCCTAGATAACAACAGAAGTGCCAACAAAGCATTAAAATAAAAAAATCCCCACTGTATGTGCTTATTAAATGTTTATTAAATTATGGAGCCAAATGACCAAGTTATACTACAAGACTAAACTGTGAACTTTGCCCTTTGGAGATGCATGCGGTAGTCTGATTGAAGCTAATAATGTATGTGGTATAGTTGTAGCCATGTCGGTCCCAGGATATTAGAGAGACAAGCTAATAGTGAGAGTTAAAAATAAGCAAAAGGTGCCATACATCCTGTAATAGCGGGAGAACAGGAAGAGAACCCCATGGTCGACCACCAGCATGTCACTTTCCCCAAACGATACCCAGTTCATCTTCTCTGGGGTAGAAGATCAAAAGGAAACTTTCTCTCACTCTGCCCCTTCCCCATGAAAAAGTATTTGGTGACGGGATCCTCACAGATTTTCCAGGCCCAGAGATGCCCTTCTATAGGTTTTCCTGGAGGAGGGCAGTCATGCTTCAGGTGGGAATTCAAGTAAAGCTCTCTTGGCTCACAGGCTTGTTTTTAATCCATTGAGTAGTTGGCTTTTGGAAGAGCCCATTAATTGCATACTCGTTCAGTTTTTACAAAATTCAGAAGTGGCTTTTAGATCGTTCACGAATATGCAGACAGTGAAAAATACACTGTGAAATTTCAGTGACAATTTTCCCGATTTAGTCATATCTTGCAGAAATTTCATAAATTTAAACAAATCAATTTTGCTAAAATATCCATTAGTGATAAGTGTTTCAGCCATCTCTAGCTCATTTTTCACCTTTTTATTTTTGAAGTTACAGTTGCCTTAGGTCAATGAAAGCCAGACTGATTTATTGCCAGCTATCACTTCAAAAGTAGTTCATAAAGTACTGAATGCTAAGGTATTTTTAGCCCTCGTATCCACAATAAAGGACATGAAAACCAAACAATTCTCCAAGTTGTTGTGACTAACTGGACTTTTCTCATGAACATGAAATACATAGGAACTCTGAACAGATGAATTTATTGTACTTCTGAATTGGCTTGGCCTGGAAGGATCAATGCAGAGAGAGAGGCTCCGATTCAGCTAAGCACAAGCTTCTGTGCTGTGCTGAATAGGGATAATATTGGTCATGGGTTTAAAGTTAGGCATGTGCTTAAGTGCTTTGCTGAATGAAGGTTGACGTCCCTGCTTGTTGCGTTCTCAAGTAAAATGCTCCTGGAATACAGGCATGTAGAAATGACATAGAGTGGGTGTAGTGGTTCCTAGTCATTCTGCACAGGGCTGCTGCTATAGGGGCCATTGTTAGAATAAAGTGAGAATGGCTGGGGATTCCCTATGAAAGCTTGTCAGAAATTCTCCAACAGAACAGTTTTCCATCAGAGAATGCAGATTCGTTTATAGCAAAACATTTTCCACACATGATTCAATTTCTACAAAGATCCAACAGAACTGAGGCAAGTTCCAATGGAAACCTGCCAGCTCACCTGACCAATACCTTGACAACCTGCCTGGCAGGCTGCTGGGGACCTTCTGGTTTCAAGCTCCTGGCTCTTTGGCAGCCTGCCTGCCTGGGTGATGGGAAGCTGAGACCTCGGGGAGCTCCCGAGCTCCAAGGCGCTCCCCGTTTAACCAGCACTCCCAGGGCTTCCAAGTGCCCCATCATCCTGCCAGATGGAATTTAATTTAAAAATTATCAAAGAGAACCATATTGGATGGAGTTTTTTTAAATGTTTTTTTGGGGAAGGCAGTTCTGTTTCATGCAGAATTTCTAAAATTTTGGGTTTTGCTCCAAATGGAATGAAATCTTACTTAAAAATCCCAAAATCTTCCGTGGAATGGAATTACCATTCTCTGCATGGCTATACTCCCTATGTCCCAGCAGTCTCTGAACTGATATTTCATTCTTTTGGGGACATTGTTAAGACTGATACTATTATTTATTAGTTGTATTGCGGTAGCACCTAGGAGCCCCAGTCATAGACCAGAACTCTATTGTGCTAGGCACTGTACAAATATAGAACAGAAAGATGGTCCCTTCCCAAAGAGTTTACAGTGTAAGTAGAACTGATGTAAGATGCCTCTAATTTACTGGGGACCAAACTCATTCATATTGGTTCTGGGATTGGGAGATCATGAAACTGAACTTTACACCATCTTTGCAACCCCACTCATACCCAACCTGCACCGTGCATGGTTCCTCAACCAGAGATAAGGATCTGACCCTGGAAACATATCTAATACCTCAGTCCCTTGTGGGAAGATGGAAGAATAAATTTACACACACACAAACCCATAATAAAATAGGAAAGGAATTGTGAAGGGAGAGTTAAGAGAAAGAGATGACAAACAATCAACAATAAAATATTTAATTCCTTTGCATCTAGACATTCATAAGTACTAATTGCCACAGTTTGTAGCACCAGTACAAGAATTAATGGAGTCCCATAATCTGCTCAAAAAGATACAGTTGCTCCGTGAAAAAAATTGTGTACGCATGTAATATCTTCCTCCTCCTGGCTGTCTTCAGTCTTGTCACTGTGGGAAGGCCAGCTCAGTGTTCCTTTTGTTTATGTCCTTTCAGTTCAAAAGAGAGGAGGATTTTACCACTAAGAAATCTTTCTTGGTATCACGTACCTTAAAAAACAGAGAGATCAAACTTTTAACCATTTTCTTCTACTGCTTCTGATTATTATTCATTTAGCAACCAGGTTTAAACAGCAAAAGAGCAGGAATACTGTGTAGAATTGAGTAGGAAATGGTATGCCCATTCTCAGAAAATTTTTAAGACTTCAGAAATGTTCCCTGTCCTGAATCAGGACAAAAAGTCGAAAATTTTCATGAACTGATCATCTGAAAATAGATAAATAAAATTTAGAAAAATATTGGTTCAGGTCAAGCAATACATTTCATTTTGACTTCAACCATTTTTATTTACTTTTTTTTTTACAATAATTAGCTTAAATTTCAAAACAAAACATCATTTTAAACGAAAAAAAGATATTTTTGTTTCAAAAACATCAAAACAGGATGCTTCAACAATTTCAATTTTTCCCAACTTTTTTTGAAGCGAGAAATTCATCACAACTGAATCTTTCCCGTAAACAGTTTTTGTTTAAAAAATTTAGCATTTTTGACCCCCGTGACAGCCCCCCCCCCCAAAAAACTAAATTATCAAAAATTCCCAACAAGCTGTAATACTGAGAGCTCGGTTAGAGGTTCTCAAAAGAGTCCGTCTGGGACTATGACTAAAACTCACATGACTGATGACTCTGGAATATGACAAATATATTTCAATATGTGATTCATAAACAGCCCTGGAAGCTTAACACTGCATTTTTGCTACAAGGGATATATTCCATCAAATAATAAAAAGTTCCTGTATCTCTTTAAAAAAAATAGCACTTCCTTTCTAGAGGACAGATGGAATCTTAAGGCTCTGAGTCTAGATTTTAGTTTATTATGTGCTTCTATCTGTATGTAATTAGTTTTTGAGTGTGGCATGTGTTTCACTTTGTATGTTTTTCTCAATGTGTGATGTATGGTTTTTTGAACAGAAGGGTTTGGATTATTTACTCAGAATAGATTGTGTGATTTCCATTTACTGCCAAGTTTCCTGCACAAGAATTTTTCTTTTTCTGGTGTGTACGCACATACATGTGTATTTTGTGAATTTAGAAACCATAATACAAAGGCAGCAAACAGATTGAACACACTGGAAAGAATGGTTGAAGTAAGTGGCTCAGAGGGTTGTAATTTTGAAATAACACAAAATAAAAGGTGATACATTAGTTAGAAGACCTAGCAGAGTTGTCTGGAAACTCTGTCATATATAAGAGGTGAGAAATGGTAGTTGTCATAATGAATCTGTTGCTTTAGCTTAAGACAGTACCTCTAGCATTGTTTTTCTCAGTGTAACAGAAAGCTGTCATGCAAACTATTAAGCGTTCACTGCTGGCCAATAATGTGTTTAACAACAGTGGGTGATATTTGGCTCAAAGGCAACAGCAGTTTATTTTAAAAGAGCTTTTAGAGAGCAATCGGTTATAATTTCTGGAATATAATTTGCTGTGTGCTGTACATTTTATGCATTATTAAAATATATGTGCAATATTAGCTCCCTTCAAGTTATTGCTCACCAATTTTGTTGACAAGAAATGCTTGATGAACTTCAGATGTAGCTTTAAAGTGATAGATTTCACTAGCAGTATGGTTACAACCACAGGATGATATGAATAATTTTAAGATGTGATAAAATGGTTTTCTTATGTTGCTTAATGACAATACTGCTTATGCAGTGTGCCAAATTACCATTAAGGGATATTTTAAATCACTTCAATAAATCTTAAAATGATTTTTAGATATCACTTACTGCCTTCCAGTTGACATAACAAATGAACCATTTCAGATTTCATCGAAAGCTCTTTAGTACATGTCAGCAGACTATTTTGGAATAGTTTCAAAATGTGACAAATTGTAGTAAATCATTCTGAGGCACCCTAGCACCATTCCTACCATTATAAAGTATTATGTGGCACTGTGTAAATCATTGTAGATTGCATATCAACTCGTGTTTTTGTCACATAGCAGAAGTGACAGAAATAAAAATCTGTCATGGTGGAAAATGCCCTTCTCCATCACCTCACTTTATTTAACAGTTTCTAATGTTGATATTTTATGGGGCTGTAATGAGGAGTGGAAATATTTTCTCTGTTCATTTGTCAGAAACTTCGCTATAGTGCCAAGGTATCGCTATGATAATGGAAGAATTGACCTTAGAAGGTAGGGTGCAGGCTAGCTTCATACACAGAATATCTACTAATTGGAGGAAAACACTCTTATAAACTTTGTAACTAACAAAAACCTTCACAATGCAGTTGGTAGGGCACTGAATGGCATACACACACTATTCCATCTTGTTTGTATTCCAGCCAGGTCACATACACAGTAGCAGATGATAAATATTTTAAAAATAGGAACTATTATTTAAACATCTTCCCACTGTAATCAAAACTCAACTGCAAGTTTCATAATGTTTTGAACTATAGGCACTTACGATGATGTTACTCTTCCAAGGATCACTGGTCCAAAGCACTCCTTTGGGAATGGAGTTATTGTTAATTAAAAATTCATTGCTTTTAGTTAACTAATGTCTCCCAAGAACCAAGTGTATTGGAAAGCCTTGTACAATAAACTGAAATAACACAATAACACTGATCGAGATGCACTGTAAAAGCTATGTGGTAATGGCTTGTGATTATTAATTACTCCATTATGAACTATTCACTCAAAAAAATATGGTGATTAACACCCAAATTGCCACAAATGAGGTACAGCAATAACACCCATTGTAAAGACACACCCCTTTCCTTTTATGTCAAATTAGTATTTTAAAAAAAAATCTGCTAAAATTAGATATCCACGTTAATCATTTAGACAATGCAATATACCATAAAATGGACCCAAAGCTCACTGAGGTCAATTGGAATCTTTTCATTTATGTCAGTGGACTTTGGATCAGGCTCTGTTCTATCAGTGTAAAATTTCTCTTTGGAACAATTGCAACTGCATTCAGTTATTTAATAATAATAATAACAACAGTAATAACAGTAAATAACTAAAGAATCTCATATGTCTGAGTATAATGTCCATAAACAGAAATGAAACAATAGAACTTTGAAAAGGTTACTTTATTTTATACTGTCTGGAGAAAGAGAGAGGAGAGGTTGCATTTAATCCTGAAGATAATGATGGAACTAAAGCCTTGACCCAGGTATAGTGCCAGCTGATGCTACAGAAACCTCCCTGTACAAGTCTTGTAGTACATTTCATTCCTGACCTGTAAGCCCTTGCTTTTCCAGTCTTAAGACTCCCGAGCAGAGATTACTACTCATGCAGAAATATATAGTGGTTTTGTGATGTAGACAAATGTTCAGTGAAGATTAAATTGAGAACCAAACTCACTGTACTTGTGACCTAATCCGAATGTGAACACAAGTTGCCAGAGGAGAAAGGCATTGAACCACTGTGCCATCTAGCCCCTTAAATTGAATGTTTGGTTTTTAATACAATGTCTCCCTATTCTGCTTACTGGCATGTCACTAATAGCAGAGATATCATGTCTCTCAGGCTTTTATCAGTAAGTATTGGGGTACCCAAAGGAACATGGAAAAAGAAAAAGGCTCATAATTTTTCTTCAGTACCCAGGAGCACCAGTGGAACATCCAAGAATGTCAGGAGAGCTTCCAAGACTACTTTACTATCTTGCTAACCTAAATAAATTGTGCATTTCCAGACACATGCAACTTAGGGAAAAAGTAATATATATTGAATTTCAGCCTCCATCAATAATATTTTGTTAGACCAGAAGAGTAATGTGTCCTGATACATTATCTCCTTTCCTACAGAGATTATCTGTACCATGAAAAACTACCTTCTACAAGAGGAGGGTAGCCCTCAGAGCAATGGTTACTTTTAAGTTTTTCTCTTGCAGCATGGTGGGGGAGGGAGATGGAAAGTGATCTCAGACTAAAAGATCTTACAAATCATAGTAAAGGAATGGCAAGAATAGACAAATCATTGTAAGAAAAGTGTTTCTGTTGTTCTAGTACAGAAACTCAGTACTGAAAAGGCTGTGGCAGCAAAACAATTTCATTCAGTATTGGTTTCAATATAATGAAACCCAATGTGCAGTTTTTTTAAAATACATTTTATTTTTAAAAGTCCCAAAGAAATTATCAGGTTCTGTTTCTTATTTTACAGTCACCAACTGCATGTTTGTTATATCAAGGGATTAATTCTTCAATGTGTTAGGCTACAGTGTTCTCTTAGAGAAACCACAGTGATTAGTTGGAATACCTTATGAGACAGAAATATTTACTAAATAATCATTAGCTTTATGGATTCAATTTCCACTTGGGGCGGGGGAGTAGTGGTAGTCAGCAATCCCTCAGAGTTCAAGGTGGATTGTCTTCCATAAAATGGTAGCTAGTTATCGCTGGTGGCTAATGAGACCAATCGGGATCCACAGATCTTGTCACAATTGGAACAGATATTTCCCAATGGAAGGGGGAGATCTGGATTGTTGAGTCAGGCTGTGGCTCGTTCTTTCCTCCTTTCCCATTTCTCTCTTTCCTATTGTCTCCGTTGGGTCTTGAAATACTGGAATCCTTGCTACAAGGTCCTTTTCTATTTTGGTTTGTTGAAGGCTTGGGTTTCCCAGGAGTTTTATGTCAATATTTCACTTCTTCGTGTTGGCTTTGAGGGTGTATTTAAAGCACTTTTTTTTTTTGCTTACCCCTCGTCCATGAGCCCTGGCTCAGTTGTAAGAACATGTCCTGCTTCGGGAGTCAATTTCTTGGCATTTGAAGAACATGACCAGCCCAAGGGAGTTGGTGGTGGATGATCATAGCTTCAAAGCTGGAGGTTTTGGCTTGGGACAGAACACTAATGTTGGCATGACAGTCATCCCACTTGATTCAAAAGATCTTGCGGAGACACCATTGATCATATCATTCAAGAACCTTAAGGTGTCTACTGCACGTGACCCAGATTCTGGCATCATACAAGACAGCAGGGTTGACAATGGCCTGGTACATAAGAAGCTTGTTTTGATTCTTGATGTCATGGTATTTTAAGACACATTTTCTCAAGTGCCCAAACGCTGCACTGGTGCATTAAAGGCTGTTTTGAATTTTCTCATCAATGTCAGCTTTCTGTGACAGCTGGCAAGGTAAAGGAAGTGCTTGACATTGTCCAGAGTCTTTTTATTGAGGTGAATAATGGGAGCAGGATCGTGGTGATTCAGAGCCCATTGGTGGAGTACTTTAATTTTCTTGGTGTTGAGTATAAGGCTGAGTTGGTTATAGACCTCAGAGAAAGTGTCGACTATTTTTTTTGAAGATCTTCTTCCGAGTGGGCACAAAGAGCACAATTGTCTGCATATTGAAGTTCAATGACTGATTTATTGATAGTCTTTGTCTTGGCTCAGAGTCGAATGAAGTTGAAAAGCTTGCTATCTATTCTGTATTGGATGTCAAGTCTGGAGGGGAGCTAGTCATTGATGAGAAGGAGGATGGCAGCAAGGAAGCTGGAGAAAAGGGTTGGAGTGATGACACTGCCTTGCTTAGCTCCTGGCTTGACTAGGAAGGGGTCCATTTCAGATCCATTGCATATTACCATCACAGACATATTGTCATGGAGGAGTCCAATTCAATTTCCACTGGGTAATAATCAAGTGATTAAGAAATTGCCTATCCCTACCCTATGAAACCTCCTCTTCTGACTCCTCCCAAATTAGTCCAGCTTCCTTCTATACACATTGTCTCACTTACTTTGAGCAAGATTCCCTTCTGATGACTTTAGATGTAGCATTCTGGAATCCATCTTTAATCACAGTGAATGGGCAGCTTATTCTAGTAATCATGGACAGTGCCATCTGAAGCCTCTCCATCCCTAGGGGTAGTGCAGTGGCAACAGCAAGACTGTGGATAGTACCATGCATGGTATCTAGGCTAACTTGTCAATTCTTAAAAAGATATTAGAAGGGAAGATGGTGTTACGACTGGTTTTATTTCATATCTTCATTTATTATCTGTGTGGAGTAGTAAAGAGCACACCAGTGAAGTTTGCAAATATATTAATTTGGAAAGAACTGTAAATGTGAGTCAGGAAAGAAAAAATAATACATGGCACTTAGTGATTAGAAACATGGGCAGAAAATAAACTGAAAATCAGCTTTGGAAAAATGCAAGGTCTAGGGCAATGGTTCTCAACCAGGGGTACATGTACCCCTGGGAGTATGCAGAGGTCTTCATCAACTCATCTAGATCTTTACAACAGGCTACATAAAAGCACTAGCGAAGTCAGTACAAACTAAAATTTCATACATACAATGACTTTTTTTATATGCTCTATATACTATGCACTGAAATGTAAGTACAATATTTATGTTCCAGTTGACTTGTTTTATAACTATATGGTAAAAACGAGCAAGTAAGCAATTTTTCAGTAATAGTGTGGCTGTGTCACTTTTGTATTTTTATGTCTGATTTTGTAAGCAAGTAGTTTTTGAGTGAGCTGTAACTTCGGGGTATGCAAGACAAATCGGACTCCTGAAAGGCGTACAGCAGTCTGAAAAGTTGAGAGCCACTGGTCTAGGGAAAAAACAATCACAAACTCAGATTTTTTGTGGGAGAAATTTGGGAAGCAGAAAGCTGAAAGCGACTTAGGGGTGATAGTGAAGAGCACAGTAATCATTAGTTTGCAATGCAATATGACAACAAAAGAGACAGGTAAAATTTTGGGTTGCAGATGCAAATATATCAATTCACAGCAGAGAGGTAATAGTTACTCTTGATAGAGCTCTGGTTTGACTACACCTAGAATATTGTGCTCCTTTCTGGCACCACATGGAAAAGCATTAAAAATTATCCAGAGCTTGAGGGATTGACTTCTAAGGCATGATTTAAAGAGCTAAATGTCCATAGCTTGGTTAAGTGATGACTAATGTTAGGAGGACAAACTAGCAATCTAAAAATATTTGTAAACAGGATGGAAAGGAATTATTTACTGTGACATATATGACTATACCTAGGAGCAATGGGATGAAATTAAGGAAGTGAAAATTTAGCCAAAATTATAGGAATGATCTTTCTGACAGTTACGTGTATTAGCCTGTGGAATAATTTTACAGCTGAAATGGTGGAAGCCTCATGGCTTGTGTCAAGGTTCCTCCCCCACTCTGAACTCTAGGGTACAGATGTGGGGACCTGCATGAAAAACCTCCTAAGCTTATCTTTACCAGCTTAGGTCAAAACTTCCCCAAGGTACAAAATATTCCACCCGTCGTCCTTGGATTGGCCGCTACCACCACCAAACTAATACTGGTTACTGGGGAAGAGCTGTTTGGACGCGTCTTTCCCCCCAAAATACTTCCCAAAACCTTGCACCCCACTTCCTGGACAAGGTTTGGTAAAAAGCCTCACCAATTTGCTTAGGTGACTACAGACCCAGACCCTTGGATCTTAAGAACAATGAACAATCCTCCCAACACTTGCACCCCCCCCTTTCCTGGGAAATGTTGGATAAAAAGCCTCACCAATTTGCATAGGTGACCACAGACCCAAATCCTTGGATCTGAGAACAATGAAAAAGCATTCAGTTTCTTACAAGAAGACTTTTAATAAAAATAGAAGTAAATAGAAATAAAGAAATCCCCCCTATAAAATCAGGATGGTACATATCTTACAGGGTAATTAGATTAAAAAACATAGAGAACCCCTCTAGGCAAAACCTTAAGTTACAAAAAAGATACACAGACAGAAATAGTTATTCTATTCAGCACAATTCTTTTCTCAGCCATTTAAAGAAATCATAATCTAACACATACCTAGCTAGATTACTTACTAAAAGTTCTAAGATTCCATTCCTGGTCTATCCCCGGCAGAAAACCAGCATATAGACAGACACACAGACCCTTTGTTTCTCTCCCTCCTCCCAGCTTTTGAAAGTATCTTGTCTCCTCATTGGTCATTTTGGTCAGGTGCCAGCGAGGTTACCTTTAGCTTCTTAACCCTTTACAGGTGAGAGGAGCTTTCCCCTGGCCAGGAGGGATTTCAAAGGGGTTTACCCTTCCCTTTATATTTATGACAGCTTGGGATATTTAAAACACTAAGGCATATACAGTGCAAAACTTCTCATTAAAAAGGGAGATAATCTAATAAGCATTACTATATATAATTTCTACGATCTTTCTCTCCCAGATAATAGTTTCAGCAAGTGTAAGCAAGTATCAGTGTAAGAGTTTAGACTAGAACACATGGTCATCTCTTGACTCCCAGCCCAGCACAACTTCCTCAGGGTTAGAGAAGGATGAGAGCCCAGCAAAAACAGCGCCCCCGGTACAAGCTCTGTGGCTACCTTGTAAGAGACTCAGCAGGGTTTGAGAGCATCCTTTGTGCACTTGGCAGGTAGGGTGCTCCGTGTGGCTGGAGCATACTCAGTGCAGATGGAATGTTCAGCGATTTTAGCAGCAACCTTGTAAAGCTCTACTGACCATGTGCAAAGGGAGATTTTCTGGGATCTCTTGGGAAAGAAGGCATTCCAAGCAGATATCCAGATTTGGCTCATATTTGGAAGTCCCTATCAATTGAATATATACAGCATTACAAATTCATGATTTTATCACAATCCTCATGATATATCTGGGGTTTTCCTTAGAGTCCTAGATCCTGAAGTCATGTGATTATGTGAGACTCTCAACTTTCACTTAAAGGTTACATTGGTAGCCCTCATAGTTGTGGAGAAAAGTTTGAAAACGTGAATCTTGATGGTTCAGAAACCAGAAGACAAAAAGAACTGAACATTTATTATTTTTTTAAATTTCATAATTGTTAACAAATCTCATGATTTTGTGGGGGCCTGACTCATCATTTTTCAGTGCTTGGAATTGGCAATATTAATATGAGGATCTCAGAATCCAAACATAAGCCTATTTACCCACTCCAATTAAAAATAATCATATTTTCATATTACTCTACCTCAGACCCACCCGAAACAAGAGGAGAAAGAGAGAGAGCATACATCAGTACATCTTACACAACTAAAGTCATGCAGTCTGGATTCACAGAACAGGAGCTTTCTGTTATATCCAAAATCTTGTCTAGGAATCCCATGTCATTATTCTGTTTTGTTTGTTTATGTTCAACATGAAGGGGTTTGTTTGTTTGTCTTGTAGAAGGATGTCTATTGCAGAAGGTAATATACATTGGAATATGCACTGTTAATCTGGTGGATGTTTGCTGAGCCTTCTAGACAGGATGAACACAGGCACTGTCACTGTGAGACTTTCACTGAAAATGAAAAATCTTTGCCTGTTAGAATATTTGTTTAGCTAAAGAAAGTTTACACAGCTTGTGGAGAATTATTTTGTAGGAAATTAAATTTCTGTTGTTCTTTTGTCTTATTTTTATACTTGTCAGTTCTGCCTACCAGCTTTTATCCTTCCCTTTACAGCTCATAAATTGCACAGGAAATTCCAGAAAATATCCACCTTAATTAGAGAGTCAAGGTAGGTGAGGTAATGTCTCCTATTGGGCCAACTGCTAGAAGTTACACAAGTTTATAGAAGTTGGTCCAATGAAAGATATAACCTCACCCACTTTGTCTCTCTAATATCCTGGGACCAACATGGCTACAGCAACACTGCATTCACCTTAATTAGATCTTTGTATTAGAGATGGGCCTGAATAATAAATCTGGATCAAAACACTCTCCAAACTGTACGAAAGTTCAGATGCAAGTTTTGTGGCTTAAGTCCATCTTTATTTTGTACTGAATTAATTATAGGTGGAACAGTTAGTTTGGCTTATAGTTAAGATTGTCTAATACTTTCCATTGTAAGCCCCTATTTTAAGTTATTTCTTAACTTTGTTACATTTTAACTATTCACTCTGGAATTTTCTGTGCTTGCTCTCTGCATCAAGCTGAATTTTTTGAAAAGTTTTAACAAAAATGGTTTCATTATTCCCAAGAATGAGGCTAAAGGAAAAAAGTAGTTTTCCATTTTTTAAAAAATAGTTCAACCAGTTAGTTAAAGAGCTGTGGCATCTCTAAAGTTTGGAGCAGGAGCCTGAAATTTGGCAGGAGGACAGATGTGGGATCATATAAGGGCTATTTTTCTGTCCCTATGAATGTTCACTGGGAAAGCTTCAGAAAATCTCCCTTTGCACATGGTCAGTAGAGCTTTACAAGGTTGCTGCTAAAATCGCTGAACATTCCATCTGCACTGAGTATGCTCCAGCCACACGGAGCACCCTACCTGCCAAGTGCACAAAGGATGCTCTCAAACCCTGCTGAGTCTCTTACAAGGTAGCCACAGAGCTTGTACCGGGGGCGCTGTTTTTGCTGGGCTCTCATCCTTCTCTAACCCTGAGGAAGTTGTGCTGGGCTGGGAGTCAAGAGATGACCATGTGTTCTAGTCTAAACTCTTACACTGATTAGTGTTAATAATTCTGTGCACTTCTCATCCTTGTTCTCGAACAAGACATCATATCCCTAACCTTAGGAAACAATCAAATATCATTTGCCTTATCTTAGATGGTTTTAACTGACAGTTTTTACAAGATTACTTTTGGCACAACTGAAAATAGGACCCAGGTTTCTGATACAGCAGACCCAAGTCTCACCCACTTAGCCACGCTACTTTTCAGAATATAAGTATCAACTCAATGTGCGTGACTGTGCTGTCTGTAACCAGTAAATCACACTTTGCTGCAGAGCCAGAAATAGGACCCAGGATTCCTGATTCCCACCGTTCATCTGTCTACCAAATAGTTATGCTAACCACAGGCAAAGTTTCTATCTACTAGATGGTCCGCATAGAGGATAACAAATTGCTACTACTTCAGGACATTTCTTTAATTTAAGTTGTAGAGGTCTGTGCAGTGGATTGAAGGTTTCTAGATTCAAACTTTGCTGACAACTCATGTGTGTGGTCATTATAGCTCTACATAATGGGATTTCTTCCTTTTTTTTCAGTTTTCCCTTTCTAAAAAGCCTTAGGAGTTGAATACAAGTGAACTTTGTTAAAAGAACATTAAGGTAGTAAAGTCAAGCACTCAAAAGTTAGAAGATACCAGAATTAAGTTTGCCTGTGGAACCCTAATTTGTTCCCTTGTGTGTATGTTTTATGATACACAATGGGATTCTCTGAAGTGCCTAAGGGATTTAGGCAGTCAGCCTAGCTGTTATTCAAAGTCCATTGGTGTTAGACACCTAACTCACATGTGTTTAAAAACTCCACCTACAATCCTTAATTACAGGATTACATATTGCTACTTTTACAGCACGCTGGCCTCATTCAGTCCACAAATGAGTGGTGTCTGAGTCAGAAGATTACAAAAAAAGAGCTTTTGTTTGTTTGTTTGTTTGTTTGATTATTTGTTTTGAGGGTCTGGACTTGGTCCTCAGAGACTTGAGTTATATTACTTGCTCTGCCAGAGATTTTCTATGATGTTGGGTAAGGCTATCAGATGCCAGGGCAATTAAAGTTATTTCCCTTTGACCTAAACATTCTTTTGTTGTGTATAATTGTATGTAATGGAAACACAATGTATTTTGTTATTAACTTGTGGTTTGGGTCAATGTCTGTTCAAGGGGTACACTGAAATAAAGCTGTTTTAGAGCAATCAGTAATAATTAGCATATTCCTTACATGATGTCACCATAAAATACTGTTATCTTTAACAAATGCGCAGATAAATCAGCAAAAATAGAATGTCTTGGCATGTTGTATGTAAAATGATTTACTGATCAAGCTCTTAATATCAAGAAAATTACTATCCAAGATGTATTTTTTCTCATTACAGTGTTGTTTTAATCAAGTTTTTAAAGTGAAACTGAAGGGCAGAGCACTTGCAACAGTGGTGCCACCGTCTCTTTCTGAACCATGAACGTTGACTTCTTGCTACAGTCAATTACTTACAATACAACACCAGACAAAGTAAAGACGCTGAAAACAGGCCTCTGTGCATTAATACACCAGTGGATTAATACTCATGTCTCATGAGCATTCAAGAAAGGAAGTGTTCTGTTGCTCAACTTTATAGGGGTTGGGGGAAAGAAGTCAGTTTTCCTTCTAAGTTAAAAAAAACTTTTTCCCCCCCTCTAGAGCTGGAAACATTACCCACAGAAATTCATATTCATACAAAAAATATTCCCCATCAAACACTGTGGGTGTTTATATATTGCAGTTCATATTCATGTCTCAGGTTCAATACCCAGGACCATGGGATCTGCCAGAAAATGGGTGCACATTAGCCTGCTCAAATGCCATGAATTGGTGTCCTTTGTAGCTCTTTATAGGTTTTTATACCATACCCTAGTGTCACTAGTCACCTAGTATTCTGTTCTAGTTCCTGACAGTATATTCCTTTTAATAGCAGGAGAAACAGCAGCAAGATTAGGATGCATAGATTGTATCAGGGTGCACAAGCATTAAAATGAAGACCAGGCCCATGGGCATCTACTGTAAGAACTCTCCACTTCACTACTTGTGGCTTGTGAAGTAACCTCCGTGCTGGTTTCAGGGGGAAGACTCAATTGTTGCAAAACACTTTAGGCCCATGCTGTTTCCTCTGGCCAATGGGTTTTCTGAGGTACCAGGCAGAACAGGACTTCTAAAACTTGTATTAAGATAATACTAAAGATCTACATTAAGCACCAGATCAAGAAAATATGCTGTTAAAGGTATTGCTCTGTCCTTAATTCACCTGTTTCTGTCTAGGTTCTGCAGCAAAAATGGTCCATGGTCCTCTGTCAGACTCGACAAAATAGTAAGAACAGAATACAATATACAAAGCACCCAGGGGGAATAAACACAGTTCTTGTGTTATCAGTAATCAGATAGATTGGTTATACATTGCGGGGTTTGTAAGGGCAACTTTTCTTAAAAGGATGTTGTTAGGCATTTTTGGAGCCTTTAATTCTTCTTTTTTTAAAATTCACTGTTGTGTCCATTACCCTACTTAGAAGCTTAAAAAATCTGACCTATATTTCCCCCAACACAAACACACCTCACCCATACCTACCAATTTTGTCCTTTTGCATTTGGCAAGCATTGATTGTTTGCGTGTTTGAGCAAAACTGAAATTGACATAGCTGTCTGGTGTTTGACAACAATGACCATTTCTACTTACTGGTACATGGAAAGTCTTATTATGCTAAAACATCTTTGAGCACCAGTTTGATTGATTGTTATAGAATGGTCTACATGACCGAGAACAAGTCCTTTTGTAAATTTGTTAGTCAGCTGCTGCTGTAATAAAGCCATATTTTTGCTCTACTATTGTTTTTGGTGGGTCACTTCAAAAAACAGTTTACTAAGCTTTCTAAAAATGTCTTGATGTTGAAGTATATTTTAAAAATTGACATTATTACAACTCGATGTTAAGTCTAGAGAACTACCACTCCCCTTCATTTTACAATAATTTTAACATAGATCAAATTTTATCTGCAAACACAATGTCAGCATCACTTCAAACATTCAGAGCCTTTTTAAGTAAACTCTTCTATTGACTTCAACAGATCTACACACATGAATAAGGACTAGTCACTTAAATAAGGGATTGCAGGATCAGCCCTTTAACCCTGAAACTATTAAATAAGTTGCTCCTGAATACATACACTTTTAAAATGCTAAGTTAGCTAGAAGAAATATAGGGCAACAAACATATTAAAATATCTTATTCCTTCCTTGGAAAAAAGAACAATTTTAATTCTGCAATATTGTCTAAACTATATGAAACTGATCCTACATTTTGTTAGGTACTAAGAAAACGAAGTGAAGCATTCAAAATCAAACATTTCAGTAATTAAACTAGAGAATCAGGGATTTATTTCTCTTCTTATATTGTTTATTTTTATTAATACAGTGGGGATTTTACAAAGATCAACTTTCTGTGAGAAATTGAGAAATTCATCCAGTTTTTAAAAGTTTTTAATTGTTTCATGGTCAGTATGAGTAATAGGATTTTAAATAGATTCATAATAGTGCATGGGACAAGCATAGTCTTGATTTAGGGTAGGATTTTGAAAAGTACTCGAGACAGACTTAGTTCTCAGGTTTTGATTTCCCATCCCATCAACAACATACTAGAGAATTTCGACACCCCCTCCCCCCGTAGGATGATCATCTTCCACCCTTGCATATGATAAAGTAGGTTGCCAAGAGTATGTGTATGTGGAGACTTTTCAGGTGGGCACCTTGGGAAGTGTGCGCTGAGTTCCCAGGGATACTTTGGTCAGTAGGGCTGTGAGAAGGATGGGTCTGCCTCCTAGCTAGCACCCAAAAACCCACCCACACCTCGACCTTTATGCATCTGTAGATTTATAATCTCAGGAAGGCAGGAGTTCTTTGTGTTGTGGCAGAGTTCTTGTAGCCAAGGGCACAATTGCATTACTTATGATTAATTCAACAGTGACACTGAGCATGTGAGAGAGAAAGGGGATGAATGGAAGGGATAAGTGAGTGAACACAGATTTGCGTGTGGGAGGAAGAAAGTTAGCAAGTAGAGGGTGTGGGTAGGAGGGGTAGAAAGTAAGACCACCCAAGGAACATTTGGATTTCATCAAATTAGCATTTTCTGGTGGAAAAGTGTTCAATCAGAACATTTTTAAGAACGTAAGAATGACCATACTGAGTCAGACCAATGGTACATCCAGCCCAGTATCCTTTTTTCTGACCGTGGCCAATGCCAGGTGCTTCAAAGGGAATGAACAGAACAGGCAATTATCAAGTGATCCGTTCCCTTTCCTCTACTCCCAGCTTCTGGTAAACAGATCATGGTGTTGCATCCCTGCTCATCCTGGCTAATAGCCATTGGTGGACCTATCTTCCATGAACTTATCAAGTTTCTTTTTGAACCCTGTTACAGTTTTGGCCTTCACAACATCCCCTAGCAAAAAATCCACAGGTTGACTGTGTGTTTTGTGGAGACCCCTAATTCTCCTCATAGGGAAGCTGTTCCATACCCCTAATCGTTTGTTTGTTTATTTGCTGTTTGTTTAGGGGGGGGGTTGCCCTTCTCTGTACCTTTTCCGATTCTAATAGATCTTTTTTTAAATGAGGCAACCAGATCTGCACACGCTATTCAAGATGTGGGCATATCATTGATTTATAGAGAGGCATTATGATATTTTCTGTCTTGTTCTCTATCCCTTTCCTCATGGTTCCTAACATTGTTAGCTTTTTTGACTGGTGCTGCACATTGAGTGGATGTTTTCAGAGAACTAGCCACAGTGATTCCAAGATCTCTTTCTTGAGTGGGAACAGGTAACTGAACTGAAATTAGGCTTACCAGCCTGTAATTGCTGGGATCGCCTTTGGAGCCTTTTAAAAAAATTGGTGTCACATTAGCTATCCTCAAGTCATCTGGTAAAGAAGCTGCTTTAAATGATAGGTTACATATCACAGTTACCAGAGTAGCAGCCGTGTTAGTCTGTATGAGTACTTGTGGCACCTTAGAGACTAAAAAAGAAGTGAGCTGTAGCTCACGAAAGCTTATGCTCAAATAAATTTGTTAGTCTCTAAGGTGCCACAAGTACTCCTTTTCTTTTTGCATATCACACTTAGTAGTTGTGCAATTTCATATTTGAGTTCCTTCACAGTTCTTGGGTGAATACCATCTGATCCTGGTGACTTATCACTGTTTAATTTATCAATTTGTTCCAAAATCTACTCTAATGACACCTCAATCTGAAACAGTTCCTCAGATTTGTCTCCTAAAGAGAATGGCCCTGGTGTTGGAATCTCCTTCAGATCCTCTGCAGTGAAGACTGATACAAAGAATTCATTTAGTTTCTCTGCAATGGCCTTGTCTTCCTTGCGTGCTCCTTTAGCACCTTGATTGTCCAGTGATCCCACTGATTGTTTAGCAAACTTCTTGCTTCTGATATACTTAAAAAAAAAAATAGCTGTTTAGTTTTTGAGTATTTGGCGAGTTGCTCTTCAAATTCTTTTAATGACGTGTAAATAAAGACCTTGGATTTGTGGTGGGATGCCTACCAAAGTGAATGAAAAGGGTATAGCGCAAGCCACCAGTTATCAAAAAAATGCCAATTTCAGCCATCACTAAATTAAGCCATCCTGTATTTAACTTGCTCCATTATGCATAGGAAGCTTTAAAAAAAAAAAAAAAAAAAAAAAAAAAAAAAAGAAGCAACCACAAGATTAAAATAGAGGGAGGAAGGAAAGAACTCTTAATTGAGCAGTAAATAACAATATATTTCAGTCCTGGTTAAAGTGTTGTGTTAATACTGTTTATTACAGTAAAATTCTAATGATAGGTGATTTGTGCATGTGTTGACATATTAAATAAAGCTGCTGTGAAAATTCCCAATTTTTTTAATTGCACATTTGTTAAATATTAGCTGGGTGTGAGTCCTGCAAAGTCAATAGGAATTAGGAAAATAATACTACATTTTAACTAAGAAACCTTTTAAAATATTTATGGTTTTCAATTATACTTGGAATTAGTCAGCATCTACAGTAGAATAACTGTTGGTCTTCTCAAGGTATATGTCTCACTAACTTCCCTATAGTAAGTTGTACTATAGCACTTAAGTGAACAGAGCTTCTACTGTTTGCTTCAGTTTAATTAGCCTTTCTTTAACGCTTAGCCTAAGCTAGGTTTCATCTAATTGTACCTGAGGTTCACAAATTATTGTAGGTGCACGTGTCTCATTATGTACATTAAAAATAGAATCAAGACTGTAGTTTGTTCATACAAAATTTTCCTGGCTGTATAAACTTTCTTACAATATTGATTAAAGGGCAAAAATGTCAAAACTAGGATCCAGTCTGGGCCCATAAAATAAAAATGTAATTTTATGTGTGTACAGACAAGTGTTCACACACAGCATGTATATTCAAACTGGATAATGACACATAAAGATGGTTACCTGAATATGCAAGTACCTGTATCTGGGCAGTTGCCCACTTTACATGGGTTAATGCGCACGCACTCAGTTATGTGTGCAAGCATTTGCGCAACCTCACAGGTGGCAAAAAGTTTGTATTTGAGACCTGTTGCTTATTACTTGGCTGGAAGGGGCTCTGTGCATTGCAGAGACAGGGCATTCCATTGCTCCCTAGCTATCGCGAATGGTCCCTGTTAATGTAATCTGGAGGGAGCTACATATAGCCTGCCTCTTCAATGGAGAAAATGTAGCCATAATGGTGGGACAGAGATTGGCACTCCAAAAGCCCCCCGCCCCTTTAAGAGTATGTAAGCAAGACCTTCCTGGATAGGTTTTAGTGCCCCGTTGATAAACTCCTTTGATCTGTAAAGGTACACAAGGCCCTTTCCCCACCACACACACATGATGTCAATAAAAAAAGTGTTTGTTTCTTTTATTCACAAGGATCTCCAAAATTCTTTATGAACTTTACTGACTCATAAGTAAATTGAGCCCAAGAGTTTCCTTAGCTTGCGTATCTGAGATGAAATACTACAGTTGTTTAGCAATGCTTCATAACTGCTTCAGATAAGTGCAGGATGCAATTGAAACATTAGGGATTATGGTAATTTAAGCAGTCAGAAAACCCAAGTTAGAAGCTTATTCCTGTGGAAAATGTCATGGAATCTTTAATGACTCCAACAGATCACCATATCTGCTTCCCATTTCTTCAAATACATGTTTTAAAATCCTCTTTTCATCACTTAGATAAAGGTAAATTAACTTTTCTTTCCCCAAATGCTGGAATAGTATAAACTGTTTTGTCAATGGTCATTATTTTTGGTAACACTAGATATTACATTTACAGGGATCTAATAACTTCTAACTTGAAATGATAGGGCCAAAATACAGAACTAAGGGCATTGCTATAAGAGAAAAAATGCCTTTAATAAAAAGAATGTTAGAGATTGTAAAAGGTTTAAGAAAGCTAACTAAGTATGTGGAGAAGAGACCACAACCTGCAGTTCTGAGATGGGAGAGCTATTGGGAACGTCAACAGTTAAGCAAATAAAAACAATGCAGATATTTCATGTACTTTAGTTTAAAAATAGCGTCACAATAAACCCCTAAAGAAGCTTCTACATAGTGTTTATGAAGCTGTTCTGGACAGTAAAACTTTTACATGAATTTTGAAGTGTTGAAGAAAAGATATTATAGAATTCTCCATTGGTTTGGGTGCCTTAGGCTTTCTATGTTAAATTGGAATATTTGAACTTTAATATCTTTGCAGTAGAATAGTATAGACAAACCACATTTTTCATACCATGTCCTTCAGACTCACAAGGCCAAACATTCAAAGCAGCCACACCTCTGCCTCTGTGTATGTACAGCCTTTGCATGCATAAAGCACTTATGTGCAATTGGAAGACTATTGTGCATGTGTAAAAGATCAAATTTCTACTCAAAATCATAATTTGTGGGGTTTTTGCAATTGCAAATGTGGTTTTGCGTGTGGAACTTCTGTCTCCTGCACACATAAGCAACAATGCCCCAGAATTTCACAGGCAAAATTGCAACCCATGAAGTCTGGTAAATTTGTGTACCATATACAGGATTTTTGTTGATATGAATGTTATGCTGAATGATATGTGCTTTAAGAGGAGAACAACCTGCCTAACACTTCTAACCAAAATTTGGCTACAACCAAAAACATTAAATGTCTTTAATCTAAAATAAAATCATTTAAACAATCCGAAATGCTGACAATATATTTTGAGCATGTATAGATTATTCTTAGTTTTGTTTGTATCCCAGATAGAGCTGTCATGTAACATTTGTAACATTCCAGTCAGCAGGGAGTCCCTTTCATGTTAGCAGAGCAAGAGTGCATCTTGCATACATCCTGATTTTTGACAATAAAATAGAATGAGGGAGAACTGAAACACTTGGAGTCGATTCTCATCAAAACTCAGTCTATGTACATGGGTAGTTCCCATTAACGTTAATAGGGAATTACCTGCTTAAATTCTCTGTGCATCAGCACAAGTAAAGACCCCCTGGTATGTAAATAGGTAGCAAGGGTATGACTAAAAGGTCATTAGGGGCTAATTCAATGGGCATTAAGTATGAAATTGGACACATTTCCACCTCTTCCTGCTTTAACTTCTGTAGGAAAATTCAATTAAGTGGGGGCTAAAAGGAGGATTTTTGTTCAGTTTTCACCTGTGGTCCTTATATGCAGTGTTGTTGTAGCCATGTCAGTCCCAGGATATCAGAGAGACAAGGTGGATGAGGTAGTATCTTTTATTGAACCAACTTCTGTTGGTGAGAGAGGCAAGCTTTGTAGCGACACAGAGCTTTGCTGCAGGTCTGGGAAAGGTAGTAAGAATGTCACAGCGAAATGCAAAGTACAGTCACACAATGCACAGTCAACCTGTGGAACTCCTTGCTAGAGGATGTTGTGAATGCCAAGACTATAACATGCTTAAAAAAAACTAGATAAGTTCATGGAGGATAGGTCTATCAATGGCTATTAGCCAGGATGGGCAGCAATGGTATTCCTAGCCTCTGTTTGCCAGAAGCTGGGAAAGGGTGACAGGGGATAAATCACTTGGTGATTACCTGTTCTATTCATTCCCTCTGGGGCACTGGACATTGGATACTGGGCTAGATGGACCTTTGGTCTGACTGAGTATGGCAATTCTTTTGTTCTTATGGAACAGATTATTTACGGTAAGTAGTTAGCACATATTGTAAGAGACCATTCAAGGTAGAGTGGCCCTTTAACACCTCTGCAGTCACTGGGTAAAAAAGGGGTATTAGTGGGTTACAGATTGTGGTAATAAGACATAAATCCAGTGTGTCTGTTCAATCCATGATTTTTAGTGGCTAGCAGAGTAATGAATTTAAGTTCCCAGGTTCATCCTTTGAAAGTGTTGTACAGGTTTCCTTTGAGGATGAGGACTGATAGGTCAGATATAGAGTCATCACGTTGTGGAAAGTGTTCAACCACAAATGATACGCGTGTTTTGTTTTTTTATCATTTTCCTTTGTGAATTCATTCGAGAGCGTAGTGATTGTCTGATTTCACCGGCACAGTTGCTGGGGCATTTAGGGCACTGACTGAACAGACACCTTGCATTTTGCTGTGACACTAGGAGTACCTTTCCCAGGCCTGAAGAGAGCTCTGTGTAGCTCAAAAGCTTGTCTCTCTCACCAACAGAAGTTGGTCCAATAAAATAGACTACCTCACTCACATTGACTGCATGATCCTTATGTTTGTTTTCTCATACACATCCAATATTGGTAGATAATTTAATCGATGTATATAATTTCTTTAAAAAAGCATGCACGTTGAAGGTCTTATTGTTTTGTAAAATTATATCCTTTTTTCCCCTCTATAGTAAACATTGGTTTGGGGCAGAAAGAAAATACCTGCATTTTTTTTTCTTTTTTACTACATTAGGCAGTCTTTCAATATTGCAGCTTTTATGATCTTAGCTTGCATTCTTTGTTTTAGCTGTGAGTACAGTGACCAAGCTCAGGGCTGCAGAAAGTCATGAATTAGGGCTTCGAAAGGTTTTCTCTCTTTCTCCCAGCCAATAAAACAGTATGCCCAACACACAAATGGTACTTCAATATACATTTTGTTACAGGAGTGATTAGAAACAGTGAATAGTGATTTTCTTTTCATACCCAGGGTGGTCTTTTATTGTACTATAAAAATTACTGTGTTTGTACTCATGCTGCTTTTTATGGTATACCTACTTTGCCTATTTAGGACTGATGTCTTATACTCTTACCCATCCTAAATAGTACCTGTCTCAGCCAATAGTCACTTTGAATTTAATGGAACTGTAGGTGGAGTAAGGTATTACTCAAAGAGAGTAAGTGTATCAGAATCTGGTCCTTAGACAAGCTTTATAAATGCGGAGACACTGCCAGTGTTGCCAAATTTATGATTTTATTACGACTCTCATGATGCTTGGTTCTTGTCTTAAACTCCAAGCTGCTGGAATCACATTTAATATGTGAAAATCTCAGTTTTCATTAAAAAAAAAAATTCTAGCCCTCCTGGGTGTGAAGAAAAACTTAAAAAGTTGAATCGTAAATGTGCCAGTACCAGAAGGCTAATACAGGGAACCTAAAACCTATTATTTTTCAAAACTTGTGATTTTATTTTTAGTCAATCTAATATTTTGAGACCTACCTCATGATTTCTGAAAGTTTGGAGTTGACAATACTTCATTGTTTCCAATCTAACTCCCATTTAAATCTCTGCAAATCTTTCCATTGACTTCAAAGGAAATTAGAATTGAGTTGGGGGTATAGTATCTACAATAGAGTGAATGTACATAAATTGTCCTCCAGTACAACTTGCAGTGAATTTGTAGCTCAGAAGTGTAGATCTTTTCTACAGGATGATTCTTTGGAAATATAGTTCTCAATCAGTGCAGCTGTGCCAACAGAAACTGAAAAGCAGACATGACTCAGGCAGACTGTTTTAGAGGCTGTACCGCAACATGAAGTACTACCAAGCACAGGTTATCAATTGTATTGCCAAACATGTTGTTAGCCCCGTTTTATTGATACGGAAAGTAAACCATTGGACGTAAAATATCTTTCCCAAGGTGAGTCAGTAGCACAACAGGAACAGAACTCAGGTCTTCTAACTCCATGGATTGTGCTTTAATAATCACTAAGAACTGTTTTCCAAAGTGCATTATTTCAGCGAATATATAGAACTTTTCAAGACAAGCTGAAAATCTTCATAAACAAATTTAAAACTATTTAAGATCTTGAATTAATGTACATGAAAAATTCCAATACATTTAGTTTTTAAATACTTTGAGTAGCAATTTAAAATTTTAATTAATCCTCTGTTGAGGATAAATATGCAGAACCAATATACAAAAGAGAAAAAAAACCCCTCAAATATTAAAGGGACTTGTGACGCACAGATCACACGGTTTTATAGATCTGTTGGCAACTAAGTTAGGTGCATTTTGTTGGTTCAAGGCTCAGAACAGTTGGGATTTTTATCATGTAATTGTGTTAATAAATTAAAAGGAGTTCTTTGTTCTGAGATTGTAGGAAGTCCTTTAAGATGTGTTAGCACTCTTGTGCTATGACATACTGTCTCTTCACAGGCTGTTTTATGAGGCCCTAGGCTAAATTTTAAGTTTATTCTTCACAGCGCAGGTAATCATCATAATTGAACCATATTCCATAAGATGTATTCAGTTGTTCCCTTAAGGTGTAAGACAGCCTATTAACTCTTGTTTCCAGGTAGGTCCATTTACCTTTTAAAACAGAATATTGAAAATCCATTCTTCTTCTACATAATTGCTAAATCCTGGATTCTGTTCAAAACAAATATATGACTAGAGCTGGTCTGGAATTTTTCAACTAGATGTTCTTCATCAGAAAATGCTGATTTATTGATGCCAAAACTTTTTCATGGGCACATACCAGTTTCAACAAAATTATTTGTTGGAAAGTTTTCTCAGGCCCAGGGTAGAATTTCTGGTGAGAGAGACACTCTCTCCAGAATTGCCAATAACTCAGTGGTTAGGGCACTCACCTACAATGTGGGAGACCCGATTCAAGTCATATTTAATTATTTATACAAATTGGAACACCCTCAACAGGAGAGATTCTTAGCAGGGACTTGAACCTGAGTCTCCCTCATCACAGGTAAGCGCCCTAATCACCAGGCTATAAGCTATTCTTGAGTAGGTCTATCTGTCTATCTCGGTGTGGTCTGTTGTTTTGTTTTTTGTTTTGTTAGTTTTTGAAACTTTTGGGAAAGTCTTAGTTTCATCTCAATGAGCAATGGGAAAAATTCTGAAATCTCTGAAATGTTCACAGGGCAGAAAAATGTCTCATGCCCCAACTCTATGGTACAGCTACACTTGGAGCTTGGGGTGTGATTCACAGCTTGAGTAGATGAACTTACGCTAGCTTTATTTGCACTCTTGTGCTAAAAATAGTAGCATAGCCATGGCAGCATGGGCTGTGATGATGGTGGCATGGCCTAGGAGGCTCATGGATCTTCTGCTGGATACTAGCCATGCATTCACAATTCCTTGTTTCCTCTATAAAAACATATGGCTTCACTATGATAGCAGTTCTGTGCTATAATTGCCCATGTCACCCCTTTTATACTGGGAAAAGAGAACCTGATCTTCGGACTTGCTATCACCTAAAGAAGAATTTTCATTTTTAAGTCTATACTTATAGGAGTGGATTCAGTGAGGTGCTGAATGGGTACTTTTAACTCCTGTTGCCTCCACAAGAATTAGGAGATCTCAAGTCACCCAGCAGATGCTCAGCATCTTTTAGGAGCAGGGTCATATTCTGTTATAGATTCTGGGCAACCTAAATGTCGACTGTATTGTTTGTTTCAAAAGCTTTTTAAAAAAAGAACAAGAGTACTTGTGACACCTTATAGACTAACAAATTTATTTGAGCATAAGTTTTCGTGAGCTACAGCTCACTTCATCGGATCCATGCAGTGGAAAATACAGTGGGGAGATTTTATATACACAGAGAACATGAAACAGTGGGTGCTACCATGCACACTATAGTGAGAGTGATCAGTTAAGGTGAGCTATTACCAGTAGGAGAGGGGGAAAAAACCTTTTGTAGTGATAATCAAGATGGGCCATTTCCAGCAGTTAACAAGAATGTGTGAGGAACAGCAGGGGGGAAAAATAAATGTGGGGAAATAGTTTTACTTTGTGTAATGACACATTCACTCCCAGTCTTTATTCAAGCCTAATGTAATGGTGTCCAGTTTGCAAATTAATTCCAATTCAGCAGTCCCTGTACAAACACCCATTGGTTCATGTTCTCTGTGTATATAAAATCTCCCCATTGTATTTTCCACTGCATGCATCCAATGAAGTGAGCTATAGCGCAAATAAATTTGTTAGTCTCTAAGGTGCCACAAGTACTCCTTTTTCTTTTTGCGAATAGAGACTAACACAGCTGCTACTCTAAAAGCCTTTTAGTTTATCTTTAATGAATATTGTAAGGGAGCAGATTATCTGTATAAAGAGATTTAGCTGTGGCATGCATGAGTCAAGAACATAAGAAACCAGAGTTCTAAGAGTTTTTCCTCCTTCTGGGCCTGATCCTGCCAGGTGATAAGTGCCCTTAGTTCCCCTGGAGTACAATGAGAATCAAAGTCCCTCAATACCACCCAGAGTCATGCCCAGTGTAAATGTTCATTGGTATCTATACCCCTTGAATGTCAAGAAACAATTTTTCATTTGCTTTAGGGCCCTGTACTACACACATTTACTCTGGAGCATAGTGATTGCCACAATGAATAAGTCCTGGTGACTTCAGCAGGTATCCTTAAAGTAGTGAATCCTTGAATGATTGAGCCTATATTTGTACTTAGTTACATTTCCAAGAATACCCACCTCTTATTCCTGGGAAAGGGATTAAAAACCCACCAGAAATAATCTAAACACTATCTGCTTGCTGCTAAACTGAAGAAGTTGTATGAGACTGAGTTCTTAGCTGAAGGAAAGAAATTTTACATCACACTTGGTCCATTCAGGGGCTGGGTAGGGTGGCCAATATCACAGGTAGGACAACCTAAGTGCTGCCCTACCATGGAATCAACTGCGTATGTCCCCAAAAGGATGTTCTAGAAGCCCCTCTTTGCTCTGTCCCCACCCTTACAAATCCCTGTGTCGAGGGCTAGAAAGGAAATGAAATAGAGTCATGCTGAGATTCCCTCCTGACAGAAGTATATCCCAAGTGGCAGGACTTGCTGTTTTTACAGCCCCTTTGTACCAGCAGAGCCAGTGAAAGAGGCCGTAGTGCACCAGTGAATAAGGCCCTTCAATTTCCTGGAATTATGCTGCATTTAAGTATGTTTATTTTATTAGTTTCAAGAATAATAATGAATTATGGTAAATTATAAATGAAATGTACTAAGCAGAATTTGGGACAGGTACGCTAGCTATGGAAGCCATTGCAACATCAATTTCACTTTAGTTGAATGGACTTGAAAAGCTGAACAGCTAATCCCTTGAACATTGTCACTATGTATCTATCCCATTCTGTATATTTAATCCACTCTCCCAGAGCATTATGGAAAGTGTTTTGTTTCATGTCATGGGAAATTCTGGTTTTGCCTGATGATGTCCTCAGTCACCTATAATCTTGTGAGAGTCACAAATGACTCTAATTACAATTTATAGAGTACCTGGAGGAAAACACTCAATATGATAATTGTGGTTTTGCTTCAATACTGTGGAAAATGCTAAGGGGAATATTTTATATATTTTTATTGTTTTTTCCAGTCACATTTTCTCTATTTTTAATGCGCTGTAGGCATTAAAAGATCACTACAGAAAGGAAAAGCATTTTCACTTTGCTAACAGAATCTGCCTTGAATAGGATTCTTCCTGAGAAAGGATAATCAGTGTGAAACCAGTCAAAAAGAAGGGGTGTAAGCCTCGAATAAAAGGTTTTTGGCTTCAGAGTTTTGATACTAGTTGCTCCTGTTGGTTTTACAATAAGAAAACTTAGTACATAGCTTTCTTTTATCATAAGCAGAATTAATAGCATAAGCAGGTTCATATTGCTGGGGCACAGGTTTCAGAGCAAAAATACTTTAGCCAGCTCTCATTCTGATTTAACAATGAATGTTCACAAAATATATCTTTGGGAGAGGACACCTCAGGAAAAAATATTTTCTACAGTCATTGCCTGCAGAGGCAGCGTGAAGCATGCACCACCATGAAGCTTATCTAGTTTGATTTGTGTTACCAGATTTATAATAATATTTAGGTTTCAGAGTAACAGCCGTGTTAGTCTGTATTCGCAAAAAAAAAAGGAGTACTTGTGGCACCTTAGAGACTAACCAATTTATCTGAGCATGAGCTTTCGTGAGCTACAGCTCACTTCATCGGATGCATACCGTGGAAACTGCAGCAGACTTTATATACACACAGAGAATATGAAACAATACCTCCTCCAGCCCCACTGTCCTGCTGGTAATAGCTTATCTAAAGTGATCATCAAGTTGGGCCATTTCCAGCACAAATCCAGGTTTTCTCACCCTCCGCCCCCCCCCCCCCCACACACAAACTCACTCTCCTGCTGGTAATAGCCCATCCAAAGTGACAACTCTCTTCACAATGTGCATGATAATCAAGGTGGGCCATTTCTTGCACAAATCCAGGTTCTTTCACCCCCTCACCCCCCTCCAAAAACCACACACACAAACTCACTCTCCTGCTGGTAATAGCTTATCCAAAGTGACCACTCTCCCTACAATGTGCATGATAATCAAGGTGGGCCATTTCCAGCACAAATCCAGGGTTTCTCACCCCCCCCCACCCCCATACACACACAAACTCACTCTCCTGCTGGTAATAGCTCATCCAAAGTGACCACTCTCCCTACAATGTGCATGGTAATCAAGGTGGGCCATTTCCAGCACAAATCCAGGCTTTCTCACACCCCCCCCCTTTCCCGGGGACACACACACACACAAACTCACTCTCCTGCTGGCAATAGCTCATCCAAACTGACCACTCTCCAAGTTTAAATCCAAGTTTAACCAGAACGTCTGGGGGGGCGGGGGGTAGGAAAAAACAAGGGGAAATAGGCTACCTTGCATAATAGGCTACCTTGTCATTATGCAAGGCACTGCATTTAGCCGTATGGAGTGGAAATCTATCAACTGCGTGAAAAAACTTGTACAGATACAGACAGACATCATCTTCCTTTCCAAATGCAAACAGATGGACATCGTACCAAAAGGACTGAAGGTAAAAAATCCATTACAATCTACATACCACACAGACTATGCTGACAGTTTGTGCCACACGCTCTCAAAGAAACTACGGAATCACCTGATCAACATCCTCTACAGCAAACAGGGAAAGATTAAGAATGAGCTCTCAAAAATGGATATTCTCATAAAAAAACAACCTTCCACACAAACTTCCTCGTGGCTGGATTTTACTAATACTAGACAAGCCATTTACAATGCACACTTGGCTTCTCTACAAAAGAAAAAGGACACTAAACTTTCTAAACTACTACATGCTACAAGGGGCCACAGCAATGGTTCCCTCAACCCACCTAGCAATATTGTTAACCTGTCCAACTATACTCTCAGCCCAGCAGAAGCAGCTGTCCTATCTCGGGGCCTCTCCTTCTGCCCCTCCACCCCCACGAACATGATACAGTTCTGTGGTGACCTAGAATCCTATTTTCGACTTCTCCGACTCAAGGAATATTTCCAAAATACCTCTGAACAACATACTAATCCACAGAGGCCTCCCTACCAACACTACAAAAAGAAGGATTCTAGGTGGACTCCTCCTGAAGGTCGAAACAGCAGACTGGACTTCTACACAGAGTGCTTCCGCCGACGTGCACGGGCTGAAATTGTGGAAAAGCAGCATCACTTGCCCCATAACCTCAGCCATGCGGAACGCAATGCCATCCACAGCCTCAGAAACAACTCTGACATCATAATCAAAAAGCCTGACAAAGGAGGTGCTGTTGTCATCATGAATAGGTCGGAATATGAACAAGAGGCTGCTCGGCAGCTCTCCAACACCACTTTCTACAAGCCATTACCCTCTGATCCCACTGAGAGTTACCAAAAGCAACTACAGCATTTGCTCAAGAAACTTCCTGAAAAAGCACAAGATCAAATCCGCACAGACACACCCCTGGAACCCTGACCTGGGATATTCTATCTACTACCCAAGATCCATAAACCTGGAAATCCTGGGCGCCCCATCATCTCAGGCATTGGCACCCTGACAGCAGGATTGTCTGGCTATGTAGACTCCCTCCTCAGGCCCTACGCTACCAGCACTCCCAGCTACCTTCGAGACACCACTGACTTCCTGAGGAAACCACAATCCATCGGTGATCTTCCTGATAACACCATCCTGGCCACTATGGATGTAGAAGCCCTCTACACCAACATTCCACACAAAGATGGACCACAAGCCGTCAAGAACACTATCCCCAATAATGTCACGGCTAACCTGGTGGCTGAACTTTGTGACTTTGTCCTTACCCATAACTATTTTACATTTGGGGACAATGTATACCTTCAGATCAGCGGCACTGCTATGGGTACCCGCATGGCCCCACAGTATGCCAACATTTTTATGGCTGATTTAGAACAATGCTTCCTCAGCTCTCATCCCCTAAAGCCCCTACTCTACTTGCGCTATATTGATGACATCTTCATCTGGACCCATGGAAAAGAAGCCCTTGAGGAATTCCACCATGATTTCAACAACTTCCATCCCACCATCAACCTCAGCCTGGTCCAGTCAACACAAGAGATCCACTTCCTGGACACTACAGTGCTAATAAACAATGGTCACATAAACACCACCCTATACCGGAAACCTACTGACCGCTATTCCTACCTACATGCCTCCAGCTTTCACCCTGACCACACCACACGGTCCATCGTCTACAGCCAAGCTCTCTGATACAACCGCATTTGCTCCAACCCCTCTGACAGAGACAAACACCTACAAGATCTCTGTCAAGCTTTCTTACAACTACAATACCCACCTGCGGAAGTGAAGAAACAGATTGATAGAGCCAGAAGAGTTCCCAGAAGTCACCTACTACAGGACAGGCCTAACAAAGAAAATAACAGAACGCCACTAGCCGTCACCTTCAGCCCCCAACTAAAACCCCTCCAACGCATTATTAAGGATCTACAACCTATCCTGAAGGATGACCCAACACTCTCACAAATCTTGGGAGACAGGCCAGTCCTTGCCTACAGACAGCCCCGCAACCTGAAGCAAATACTCACCAACAACCACATACCACACAACAGAACCACTAACCCAGGAACTTATCCTTGCAACAAAGCCCGTTGCCAACTGTGCCCACATATCTATTCAGGGGACACCATCACAGGGCCTAATAACATCAGCCACACTATCAGAGGCTCGTTCACCTGCACATCCACCAATGTGATATATGCCATCATGTGCCAGCAATGCCCCTCTGCCATGTACATTGGTCAAACGGGACAGTCTCTACGTAAAAGAATAAATGGACACAAATCAGATGTCAAGAATTATAACATTCATAAACCAGTCGGAGAACACTTCAATCTCTCTGGTCACGCAATCACAGACATGAAGGTCGCTATCTTAAAACAAAAAAACTTCAAATCCAGACTCCAGCGAGAAACTGCTGAATTGGAATTCATTTGCAAATTGGATACTATTAATTTAGGCTTAAATAGAGACTGGGAGTGGCTAAGTCATTATGCAAGGTAGCCTATTTCCCCTTGTTTTTTCCTACCCCCCTCCCCCCCCAGACGTTCTGGTTAAACTTGGATTTAAACTTGGAGAGTGGTCAGTTTGGATGAGCTATTGCCAGCAGGAGAGTGAGTTTGTGTGTGTGTGTGTGTCCCCGGGAAGGGGGTGTGTGAGAAAGCCTGGATTTGTGCTGGAAATGGCCCACCTTGGTTACCATGCACATTGTAGGGAGAGTGGTCACTTTGGATGAGCTATTACCAGCAGGAGAGTGAGTTTGTGTGTGTATGGGGGTGGGGGGGTGAGAAACCCTGGATTTGTGCTGGAAATGGCCCACCTTGATTATCATGCACATTGTAGGGAGAGTGGTCACTTTGGATAAGCTATTACCAGCAGGAGAGTGAGTTTGTGTGTGTATGGGGGTGGGGGGGTGAGGGGGTGAGAGAACCTGGATTTGTGCAAGAAATGGCCCACCTTGATTATTATGCACATTGTGAAGAGAGTTGTCACTTTGGATGGACTATTACCAGCAGGAGAGTGAGTTTGTGTATGGGGGGGCGGAGGGTGAGAAAACCTGGATTTGTGC